>NC_041392.1:415603196-415658978 GCF_002162155.2 Triticum dicoccoides
AGCAGTAGCAAATGAATCGCTCGATCGGGTTCAGTTAACAGCCATCGATCGATCGCTCGGGTTCAGTAACGCGTAGCCTGCAGTGCAATCGCTCGGGTTCAGTTAGAGCCCAACGCCTCGCTCGGGTTCAGTTAGAGCCAATGCCTCGCACACACACGTGTACGTGTACGAGAGAAACATGCATCGCTCAGCCCCCGACCTCCCACCGTAACCGGGAACTCCCCGATATTTTCCTCCCCCTCGCTTCTACCACGGTTTTTTCTGTCATGGACGGCCCAAAGAATGTCATGTAGCTGCGTCTCCGGCCCGCCCAGGACGAAACGCCCATTTTCTGTCATGATTTTTTGTCATAGAAGTAGGAGCCCACCACATCTATGATGATACCGGGTTTTGTCACAATTATCGTCATAGAAGTGTCATATGTATGACAGAAAAAAAATTCATTCGGCCCAAAATGTCACGGATGTGTCTTTTTTTGTAGTGTTGAAACAAGTAATGTGTCTTAGGTCTCTCTTGGCGGGTGTGGCTGGATTGGGGCGGTTCTGATTGTTGCTTGCTCCATTCCCATTCCCACTCCTTGGGCCAGTATGATTATGGGTACTTCCTCCATTGTGGGTGTGGCCTCCATGGTTACGAACAAGTCCTCCCGAGTTCGGTTTTAGACGAGGTTTCTGCTGAGCTCCTGAGTTGTACCTTCCTTGTCCATACTTCCTTTTGCGGCTCTCAATTTGCTGCTACTTCCCTTCAATCATAAGAGCCTTATCTACAAACTTCTGGTAGTTGTTGAATGTTGCCACCATCAACTACATGCTCATCTCATCGTTCAGCCCTTCCATAAACTTCTCCTGCTTCGCGGCATCTGTGGCCACATCGTCAGGGGCATAGCGAGATAACTTGCTAAACTCATCCACGTACTGAGCCACAGTATGGTTCCCCTGGCGTAAGTTGCGAAACTCATGCTTCTTCATGCTCATAGCTCCTGTTGAAACATGAGCAGTGCGGAATGCTTGTTGAAACTAATCCCAAGTAACAGTGGATATAGGATAGGTGACTATGTAATTCTCCCACCACGAGGCTGCTGGTCCATCCAACTGATGTGCGGCAAAACGCACCTTCTTAGCATCTATACATCCTGCAGTGGTTAACTCCCTTCCAATCCTACGGAGCCAATCATCTGCCACTATCGGCTCGGTGCTACTGGAAAACACTGGCGGCTGCAACCTCAGAAAACAGGCTAAGTTGTCAACTGGTGATGGTGGTGGTGGGTTGTTGTTGTTGTTGTTGTTATTGCCTTAGTTCTGAACTAACAAATGCATCAGGGTATTCTGTTGCTGGATCAACTGAGTGAGCTCCGGTGGGAAAGTGGGGTCACGTCTCGGAGGCATCTGAGGGTGTAGAGGGAAGAGAATAGAATAGAATGAGGTCTAGTGAGAAAACACTTCCCATATGCACATGAGACAAACACAATCCTATCACTTAATCAATCAAGCAAGGGCATACAATCGATCTAACTACCGTTACAAAAGTGCTTGGACTATACTATATACATGGTGGAATACTACTACTGATGTGGTGGTCTACTAGAAATATTGCTCGGTTGAAGACTCCATAATATCTGCTCTAGCTTCATCTTAATAGTCATCATCGCTATCGTCGGGGTCCGAGTCGGTGTCGTCGATGATGATGTAGTCCTCAGAACGAATCTCCTTGGTTTCTTTGTCTTCTCCTCCTGGTGCAGGGTCTCCCATGAAAACTCCTAGCTTCATTTCCAGATCATCATTCTTCTCCACTAGTACGACGATTTCCTCCTCATAATCTTCGCGAGTAGCCTTGATTTCTTCCTCCAGTTCGGTGATCCTTGTCATTGCCTTCTTCAGATCTATCATGTCTGTGCACATCTGGTTCTCCTGGCGACGATGTCAGGACCCCAATTCTAAGTCACACCGATCTAGCCTGTAACACCTCATATCACTTTGTGGCCTCACGCACGGTATTCCCACGGGTGTCGCCTTACCATGGCCCGAGACCGTTTGCGCCTTTTGGCTCACGTATATGATAGTGTCGCTAGCATCCATATGACATAGAACCCGGGCCGACATGACTAGTCGTGAACCCAAAGTGGCACTAACTTACCGGGACAGTCATACATGAATCAACATCGAGCATGTCGGTCAGCAGTGTGTGAATCCGGGCTGTAGCACTGGGCTAATAGGACTCCGGGAACCCGGGCTGTAGCAGGCTAGGCAGGACTCCGGATGTCACCGCGTGACATTTCCTCGAAGGGACAGACACAGGAACGAAGTGAATCACATGCCAGCCAGTCAAGTGCTCCGGAGCAGTAGTGCTGGGCTAGGAGGGCTCCGGTGAACTGGGCTGTAGCGGACTACTATGGCTCATGGAAGCACAGGACTACATTTCCCCATAAGAGAGGCTACCAAGGATAAACAACTAGGTTGTCGGATCCCACACATACCAAGCATTTCAATCATACACACAATATGCTCGATATGTGTGAATACAACATGGCATCACAACATAACTCTATGACTCAAGTATTTATTCATTAGGCTCCGAGGAGCGAGATATTACAAACATGGGTCTCATGACCCAACATTCAGAGCATACAAGTCAAAGCACATGCGGAAGCTTAACTTGTCTAAGTACAGACAACTAAAAAAATGAAGAAGGCTAAGGAGCCTGACAATCTACAATACCCTCCCAAGGGTACAAGATCGTAGCTGAGGTAACAAGCTAAATGTCGAAGTCCAAGCGGAACTACTAGTGATACTGACGTCTCTCTGCAAAACATAAATTAAGCAAACGTGAGTACAAATGTACCCAGCAAGACTTACATCAGAACTAGCTACATATGCATCGGTATCAACAAAGGGGGTGGTGGAGTTTAACTGCAGCAAGCCAGCTTTGACTCAGTGGCTAACCTGAACTACGACTGCAAGTAACTCTTTTGAGGTGGCGCACACGAGTCCACAAATTCACCATACCAATACACCACTATGGATCCGCTCCTGTCTCCCTGCGAGAACGCCATCCATAGCACTCACGCTTATCTTGCGAGTTTTAGAGTATCCACTTTCACTTTTCTATGAACTATGCAAGGGGTCCAAGTTTCCATATCCGAGGAATCCAGCTATTCGAATAGATAATGATAACCCTGCAGGGGTGTACTTCTTCACACACGCTCTCGCCACTTATAGACATGTACACGTCATGTACCTCGGCAACCTTCAAGCGAAAGCCGGGCGAGGGTGTCGGCCACGACCTGACTAACCACACAAGTCTCTCGTCCAGGTTTATCGACTATTCGGGTTCCATCCGCAAGGAGATCCGGCCGAGGTGTCGCTCACGGCCCCAAACGATGTATACAGGGTTCCCAAGCCCACCATCCGGGTGCCACTTGGTACACCGGGCCACTGTGCCTAGTCTGTCCCAAGCCCACCTGTACCAGGTGCCACTTGGTAGACTACTAACACTACGTACAAACACCAGAAACTAGTTGCAACTCCTGGACAGAGATCGAGCGGATAAATAAGTCGAGAGGGGTCGAGTTACCGGAACCCAATGTGTGGTTGTAACTGTTCATGGATCACAAACACAGAACTCAGTTCCTAAGAACGGCTACAAGGAGACAACCCACCATGTACTCCTACATGGCCTCTCACCGCTACCTTTACCAAATCATGTTCACACACTTAGCTCTCAACGGTAGGACATGTGCACCACATTCCAATTCATTCCCGATGAATCAGACCTGACTCAACTCTAAGTAGTAGTAGGCATGACAACAAGCATGAATGAGTAGGCACATCAGGGCTCAAACAATTCCTACTCATGCTAGTGGGTTTCATCTATTTATTGTGGCAATGACAGGTCATGCAGAGGAAAGGGGTTCAGCTACCGCAGCATGTAACAGTTGAAACATAGTTGTCCTAATGCAATAAAAGAGAGCAGGAGCGAGAGAGTGGGATTGTATCGGAATGACCAAGGGGGTTTTGCTTGCCTGGCACTTCTGAAGATAGTATAGTTCTTCATCGGTGTCATCGATCACATCATCGATACCCGTCTACCGAGAAGTGACAAACATGGGCAACTGAGAAAGAACACAATCAATGCAATGCACAATATGATGCATGATCATGACATGGACATAATGTTATGAATTGCACTAATGCATCTAGCAACAATTTCAATGAAGTCCATATGGACCAAGGGTTCATATGCAAACTCCATATTTAGCATTTAAAATGCCATTATCATGTTTTCACTTATACAGTGGGTATAAGTTGGTTGATCATGCATGAAAGTAGCATAAATGGATAGATTGGATTTTTCTGATAATTTTTCATATATAAATTATTTCATTTGGAGTTACAGTTTAATTTCTATGATTTTTAGAAGTTTTGGGCATTTTCTGGAATTTTCAGAATTAAACAAATCAAATAGATTTATTTAAAAAAATCCAAAAAAGCATTACTGCATCATCACCACGTCACGCTAACCTCAGCAGGTCAAGAGCACCGGTCCAGGTCAAACCTGACGCGTGGGGTCCACACGTTAGTGGCACAGGGCTAGTTTGTGTAGCTGACATGTGGGCCTGGTCAACGACCACGTCAGCAGAGTCAACACTGACGTGTGGGCCATGTGATTAGCTAAACTAAACAGGAAATAAATTGTGGTTAGTTTAGGTCACGGGGCCCACTTGTAAGTGGGTGAGGGGGTTAAATTAGAGGAGTCATTAGCAGCTGATGACATAGCCACGTCAGCCCGCCGGCGTTTAGCCGCCGGTGACACAAACCGCGGCGGAGACGCGTCGGGTTCGCGCTATAGAGCACCATTTAGGGCGCGGTTTGCGGCTACGGCAAGCTGTGGTTCTCGCGCATCTGGTGGATCGAACGGGAGGAGCTGGGGTGGCCTGAGCTCACTAGAACTGAGCCCTTGGCGGCGCCGGAGTTCGAGCGTCAGTGAGGACGACGCTAGGGTGCACGGAGGGAGGCTTGGGTGGTGGCGTTGGGTTTCTTGTGAGGTCCTGAGCACGTTCCAATGCTTGGACGCAAGCGGCGGCGGCTGTGGCCACGACGGCATCGAGGCCAGCGGCGAGGAGCTCACGGCTCCGGCGGCTAGGCGGGTTAGAGGACAAAAATGATAGCGACGCTAGAGGGGAAAGATTTGTGAGCTCACAGGGAGGCGGACTAGTAGGTCAGCACGCTCGGGGGTGCCCATGAGCCAACGAATCAACGATGAGGAGGTCCGGTGACCGGTGGTGGAGAAGACAGCAATGGTGTCGCTGCGGTGCCTCCGGGCTCGCCTGCTTCGTTGTGGAGTAGCCTTGTGTCATCGCGGAGCTCTGGACACGGTCAGAGAAGCGAGGGGGAGGCAGTGGACACGGCGGTGCATGTCGGTGCCCTCGGACGCGAGCGAGGAGAGCGGGGGAGAAAGGCAGAGGGGAGGAGAGGGACACGGGAGAGATAAAGAGAGGGCCAGGGGTGCGTGGAAACGCCTAGGGAGACCCAACATGTCGAGGAGGCAACCAGGCAGGCAGGAGGTGGCCGGCGTGCGGCGACCACTCGCCCTCGTGCCTTCTGGCACGAGGTTGAAGGAGGCGGTGCTGTGGCTGGGCCGCTACAGTGGTGGGCCGCAGCTGGGCCGCTAGGTGCGCTGCGTCAGGTAAGTTCCGCTCTGTTTTACCTCTTCTGTTTTCTATTTATTTAAACATTTGCCACTCTTCAAAAATTCAAAGCTGAACTTAAACAATGTCAAACATTCCTCTAAATATTTTATGTCACTCAAAGAACTTCTCCAAATGAACATAAAATATAACAAAGCATTTGAAAATATATTCTTTATAATATGAATATATATTCAAATTCAAATACCATAGTGATTTAAATTCAATGCCAAAATGATTCCTTAAAAATGTTCACTATTTTTTTGGCTTAGACCCAAACCCTTGCCAAAATATCAAACATTAATGAAGGCCATTTTGGTTTCACTGAATGCAAATTTAAGGGTCCTTGCCCTTCTTGTAATTAAAATTTTGAGGCTTTTAAATTTCCTCAATTCAAGTTTCTTGAATTTAAACATGATGCATGGATGCAATGCCACTATCTGCAACCAAATTCTAGGGTTGTGACAACTCACAACCACTAAACAAGAATCTTGCCCCGAGATTCAAGACATGAGGTAAGAAGACAGGGAGGCACAAAGCTAACACAAACTTCACGATCCAGGTTGCACTTCATAAGAACGTTGATTCGATCATCATCTTTGATCTTGACATCCTTTCCTTTGAGAACTTCATCCAACATGGCGACAAGAGAGCAAGACAACCTCACAAGAATGGATCATCGATCTTAATGAACACATGATCAACTCACGGAATGAGACGTAGAAACATTCCTTGAGCTAAGATGCAAAACACACATCAGAGATGATGGAAGAGAAACATATGACAAAGGTTCAAATTGGTAGGCAATAATTCCATGCTGCAGTAGGATGGTGCATGGTTTTCAAGGTAGTGAGGAGATAATTGCCATGATACCATAACGAGACACCCTAGAGAAGGATGACTCGTAGAATTATCCCTTAAGTGGCAAAAAGAATTACTTTTGATTCAGAGATCATTGAAACTCTCTATACCAGCCTAAGGAAAAATCACAATTAATCGTTTGAATGAGTTCTAAAGAATGGCATACTCAGTTTGGAGAGGAAACTAGAGTTATAGGACAACTCGGCAATGGAAGGCACATTCCAATTGATACCGAGGATATAACCCAGTGATTGAGCATGCTCTCAAGAACTTGAGCATTTCTGTATTCATCAAGGTTTTACCAACATCCGTGCCGAGGATCCTGGCAACACATCATACTACCATGATGAACGGTGATGGGGGATGTAGATGCAAAGGAGGACATCACTTTCTCAGATTTTTCCTTAGCAATGCCAAGAAGCAAATCTGGATGATCGACCGAGAGACATTTAGCACTCCGCTTCTAATGTTCTCCTTGATGTTCTAGCATACCCCATTTATAGATATGGTTTGGTATCTAGAACATCAAGTAAAAAGGTCGGACTTCGGGAGCACAAGAATCCATAAGGAACAACTGCCGGAGTAAATCTTATGAAGTCCTTATGGGGAGGTGGCTAACTTCCTCAATCAAGATACTACAATGATAGATCTTCCGACTGGGTGTGTTAGCCACGACATCAACCTTGTCGGGACCTACATAATAGATCTTGGAAAAGTTCCAACCATCATATCCGCCTGAGATTTCAGATCTGGTTGGTAACAGAATATTTCAGACAGCAGGTCTGGAAAGGAAAATGAAAGTTTGCAACACAAATCGATGAGATGGCATTGCGAGATTCTCGGGAAATGAACTACAGTAGCAAGCTCCAAAACATGAGCGGGTTCTACTACACACATGTAAACACATTGTCCAAGACAAGAATGGCCACATAGTAGTCTTATAATAAAACACTATCGAGTTCAGGTGGGGAACCATCGTCGAGGATATCAAAGTCCTTGCATAAGGCATGATCTTAAGAAGGAACTTCTTCTCCTTGAACAAATCAATCAGTGGCTTGGTGTGCTAGGGACACATATAGAATGAAGGTTGCAAGTCTCCAAACCACAGAATACTTCACACGTATGCATGACTGATTTGGGATGATTCCAGAGGAGACAAAATAAACTTTCTCGAATTCATGGCGGCAACTTGCATCAAATGCACATGTATTTGAGGAAGTCACTTCTTTCATCCGAACATATGCTTCATGGACGAGACATGAGGATAATGCTTATAAAAGTTTCCAACATTACTTAGATGTTCAACATGAATCATGGACAAGATAAGGATGTCGTCGATGGGCTCAACAACAATTCATCCAGGTTCCCATGAAGATGGAATTCCACGACTATGTGAACAAGGTGGTAGCATTGGTCAGACCAGAGAATGTAATGGTGTATGCCCGAGGAATCAACCTCGAGTAAGACAACATTACAAACATCGTTGGTTCTGATTTGATTTGAGGATAGCCCACACTCAAATAAAAGTTTGAACAAGACAATAGATCCAACAACTGATCATGAGGACCAATCGATGAAGATATCATCTTTCTTCAACACACACACGCATACAAAAGATATCCCTTAACACGAACTAAGTCAGACAAGCTTTTATCTTCCAACTCTCCAAGTTGTCGTTTAGCTTAACCAATTAGCTCAGGGGTATCCAACACAGATTCTTGGAGAAGGGGTGGTTATAAGAAATCAACTTGATCACGAACTCAACATAGCGGTCAGGTGACAACCTGGTAACACTTCCGGGAAGACATTCGGAAAATCATGAACCACCGATATGTTACTAAGCTCGAGAACAATCTTGTTTTTCAAGGCAAGACGATATGATCAAAAGAGCAAGGGATTGACACAATCATAACTCATTGATCGAAGAGTGCACCTGAAATAAGGACTAGGTAGCAAGATCAATCTTAGAATGGTAGTTCAATAACCAACACGCTAAGAATGAGAATATTGTCCATTTACTACCAAGCAACGAGTTGCTCGGAGTACTGATTTCACACATCACAATTCACTTGTCCGCATTCCGGTTACAACAACACGAGGACTCGCGAATGAATGGTGATGGTGAGAAGTATCATTGCATCAAGAATTCATAAGACGTGGTGCAATTCTCATGACATTCCTAACATAAAGATGGTAACACTCCAAGGTAGAACAGAGCAAAAGCTGGATTGGCATTTTGATCTGCAAAATACAACTACTTTGACCCAATCCTAGAAGTGGATGAGGTACTGGGGTCTGTTTCTCCTAGTGATTCCGGAATAGAATGGATTGGCGGACCACAAGAATAATAGGCATCGATGAACATGAATGCACAACTATTCCTGACTATCAATTGATAGACGAGGGTCAGAAAATAACTAAAGAGCGATAACTCAAAGGAACATATAAGTTTCTGAGTTGTGGATGCATAGATTAGTATGTCGAACCAAGTTCAACAGGTTTCTTCCGGATAACCCATGCAGAGAGGTAGGACTGGCAGATTCACAATGTAAAATGGAGAACTCATCAAGAGCACTCTGGTTGTGATCTTTTGGTTCAAAAGAACTTCTGCCATAAGCAGTTCATGATATTTGGAAGAAGGGAATACCACGAACCTCGAGGACTGTCGCAAAGGTTACTAATATCCTAAAGGTACGAGCAACACTAACAACACGAGGTAAGTAGAGTGAATCTTGGGTCAGGAACCCAGGAGTAGAATACCTACTAACTAATAACATCACGGGATGCTTTCGAGAAGGATGGTCAGAATCATCACACTGGAAACACCAAACATGGCTAGATTACTAGGTGATACTCTAGACACCTAGGGTCATAATAATAGCTTCAACACAAATGCCGAGGCAATGAAGTACCTCAACACACTAGTTAGTGTGGTTGATCTGGCACAACGGAACTTCAGAACGGTAAGAAGGAATTTGCAAATGCATCAGACTGTTTAGAAACCTGGGATGACTCGGACAGCATAACGGCTGTAAATGCTCAAAAAGCTTTTGAGACATCCTGCAAAATGGTGGCATAACCACTCAGCAACACAATATCAAGGTTCTGAGGCCAGCTATGAACATATGGAAGTAGTAGGAAATGAACTGAGGCTCGAACTCAACAATCCTAGGCAACTATGGTTTAGTAACACGTCATCCTAAGAGATAGAAGAGAAGCCTAGTTCTTAACCCCGTAGAAAAGATAAGATGACTCAGATTAGAAGGTCATGAGGATAAGGAGTAAAAAGAGCCCTACGTTCCCTTCCACAATCAATTCCCTTATATAACTAAATCTTTTCTAGACTCGACTTCGACCAGTTTGGCTTGCTAATCCTACAGGCAACCTGGCTCTGATACCAAAGCTGTCAGGACCCCGATTCTAAGTCACACCGATCTAGCCTGTAACACCTCATATCACTTTGCGGCCTCACACACGGTATTCCCACGGGTGTCGCCTTACCAGGCCCGAGACCGTTTGCGCCTTTTGGCTCACGTATATGATAGTGTCGCTAGCATCCATATGACAAAGAACCCGGGCCGACATGACTAGTCGTGAACCCAAAGTGGCACTAACTTACGGGGACAAGCATACATGAATCAACATCGAGCATGTCGGTCAACAGCGTGTGAATCCGGGCTGTAGCACTGGGCTAACAGGACTCCGGGAACCTGGGCTGTAGCAGGCTAGGCAGGACTCCGGATGTCACCGCGTGACATTTCCCCGAAGGGACAGACACAGGAACGAAGTGAATCACATGCCGGCCAGTCAAGTGCTCCGGAGCTGTAGTGCTGGGCTAGGAGGACTCCGGTGAACTTGTCGGTGTACTAGAGTAGGGGTACCCTATTACCCCGAACTCGTGCACGGGCAGTTGCAGCGCCCCGCGGCAAGGCTTGCCGGGTGACCGCCAGGACCCTCCGTGGTTCCCTTGAAGACCATTCAAGAACAAAGTACTCAAACCAAGGCCCCGGCAAGAGGAGCTTGCCGGGAAGGCCAACCAAGGCCCCGGCAAGAGGAGCTTGCCGGGAAGAGACGAGACCCCGGCAAGAGGAGCTTGCCGGGAAGGCCACTCAAGGCATACCAAGAAAGCTTGCCGCGACGCGCCCTGCGTCCCGGCAAGATCCGGCGAGCGACAAGCTTCCGGACGCGACAAGACGACGGCCGCGGCAAGGAGCTTGCCGCGGGAAACCCCCACTTCGTGCCCGCGCTCCAGCACACTTGCTAACGTGTCGCTCTAGGACTCTCCCAAGCACACGTGGCAGGAGGCCGTGCAGCTAGGGGTACGTGGTGGCAAGTGGAGATGAAGAGAAGCCCATCGTGGCAAACGGTGGCACTCCAAACGGTCACTTTTTGCACTGTTTAGGAGACTCAGACAGGCATTTAATGCCCTTGTCCCCTGCCGTCAGAGTTAGGTAGGGTGCACTGTATCCACAGTAAGCGGTAGCTGCACCTACCGCATCCTTTTCCATTTTTACCCTTCTAGTCTACGTTGCCACCTGTGGGTGACCCCTTGAGAGTATAAAAGGAGGCCCAAGCGCAACGTAGAAGGGGTTCGGCCAGTTCAGCTCATTCAACACCAGGAACACTCTCACGCTCAATCTGGCAGCGTCCATCGCTCATGAGCAAGAATCCAATACACACAAACAAGCAGCAGTAGGGTTTTACGCATCCGTGCGGCCCGAAGCTGGGTAAAATCGCCCGTGTGCACTGCCTCGATCCGCTCTTTGTGCGCTCTCCGCCCCTCACCGAACCGAAAGGGGCCCTGTCCCCATAGGTGTTGGTGGAATCAGCACCCCCCGACATCTCTGGCGCGCCAGGTAGGGGGGCGTCGAGATTGTGCGAATCCGATCCGGCGTGCACGCAAGGCTCAGCTGTTCTTCATCGTCATGGCTCCTAAGAAGCGGGCGAGTAAAAGAACGACGCCAGTGCGGCAACAGAAAAAGCTAAGTCATGCGAAACTTTAGATATTTCCTTTCTATATAAGGTTATCCGCCTCGGAGACCTTGTTCTTTGTACGGAAAACCTGTGCGTGGAGGAATCAACTCGTAGCTAGTTGCGCCCTTACTCTGTTTCGAGTCCGCTCAACAACTTAAGTGAGCTGCTAGCGCCCTTACTTTGCTTCGAGTCTGCTCAGCAACTTAAGTGAGCCGCTAGCGCCCTTACTTTGTTTCGAGTCAGCTCAACAACTTAAGCGAGCTGCAACTAGTTGCGACAAGATTGCTTGTCGGTAGCGACCCCGCCAGCAGGCTGCTGAAGTTCCGCACTCGGCGCTCGCGGCAAGGGTGCCTGCACCGGCAAGTTTCCCTAGAAAGCGTAGGGTGGACGTACAAAGAGAGGTTGAACAGGAAGATAGCATGCGCTATTTATTTGAGATTTCTGCATAGACCTGTATGCCGAGGAGCCTTCTCGGGGCTAGTTGCGCTCCATGTTGCCTCGAGTCCGCTCGGCAACTTGTGCAGTTGCGCTAGAACCAAGAAGGTAAACCTTTCCGGGAGGCGTTGTTCCCGAATAGCCGCTAAGGGCCCGTTCCCTCAAGCGCTACTGGCTGGATCGTACGCACCGGAAAGCATTCCAGCAGGCATAGGGAATATGCAGCAAAAGTCAAAATTCGCAAGCAAGTTAAGTGCACTTCGGATGCTAATCACTTGTCATGTTTAAACGCAGTCATGGCCCGGGGGCTGGCAACGCCCCTAGGGCCAATCTTTCCGGCAACGATCTTGCCGGGAGCCGGTGTCAAGAACGACGATGTCAGGACCCCGACTCAATGCCACATCGATCTAGCATGTAACACCTCATATCACTTTGCGACCTCACGCACTGTATTCCCACGGGTGTCGCCTTACCTTTGCCCGGGACCGTTTGCGTCTTTTGGCACACGTATATGATAGTGTCGCTAGCATCCATATGATAAGGAGCCCGGGCTGACATGGCTAGTCGTAAACCCAAAGTGGCACAAACTTACAGGGACAGGCATCCATGACCCAGCATCGAACGTGTCGGTCATCAGCGAGTGAATCCAGGCTGTAGCACTGGGCTAGCAGGACTCCGGTGAACCGGGCTGTAGCGGGCTAACAGGACTCCGGTATTCATCGCGTGACATTTCCTCGAAGGGACAGACACAGGAACGAAGAGGGACACATGCCGGCCAGCCTAAGTGTTCCGGAGCAGTAGCAAGCTACCATGGCTCGGTGGAAACACTAGGAGACATTTCCCGGTAAGAGGGGCTACTAAGGATAAACAACTAGATAGTCAGATCCCACACATACCAAGCATTTCAATAACATACACACAGTATGCCCGATATGTGCAAATACAACATGGCATCACAAGATGACTCTACGACACAAGTAATTTATTCAATAGGCTCCGAGGAGCGAGATATTACAAACACGAGTCTCATGACCCAACATTCAGAGCATACAAGTCAAGCACAAGCGGAAGCTATCATGTCTGAGTATAGACATCTATAAATGAAAAAGGCTTGAAAGCCTGACTATCTACCAGATCCTGTCGAGGGCACAAGATCGTAGCTGAGGTAACAAGCTAAACGTCGAAGTCCACGTGGAACTACTAGTGAGACTGAAGTCTCTCTGCAAAAACATAAATTAAGCAACGTGAGTACAAATGTACCCAGCAAGACTTACATCAGAACTAACTACATATGCATCATTATCAACAAAGGGGATGGTGGGGTTTAACTGCAGCAAGCCAGCTTTGACTCGGTGGCTATCCTGAACTACGACTGCAAGGTAACTCTTTTGAGGTGGCGCACACGAGTCCACATATTCACCAACCAATACACCACTATGGAACCACTCCCGTCTCCCTACGAGAACGCCATCCATATCACTCACGCTTATCTTGCGTATTTTAGAGTATCCACTTTCACTTGTCTATGAACTGATATAAGCAACCCAGAAGTCCTTTACCGCGGACACGGCTATTCGAATAGATGATGTTAACCCTGCAGGGGTGTACTTCTTCATACATGTTTCCACCACTTAGCGTCTGCACACGACATGTGCTCGGCAGACTTCAAGCGAAAGCCGACGTGGGTGTAGACCATGACCTACCTAAACACTCAAGTCTCTAGTCCAGGTTTATCGCCTATTTGGGTTCCATCCATGAGGAGATCCGGCCGGAGTTTTGCTCACAGCCCCAAACGATGTGAACAGGGTTCCCGAGATACCAAACGGGCATCCGGTACACCGTGCCACATACCTACCGCATCACAGCCCACCCCTACGGTCAGCGCTGTCCACGGCCTCCAGTAAGCTACAAACACCAGAAACTACTTGCAACTCCTGGACAGAGGACTAGGGTGAATAAGAAGTCGAGCGGGGTCATATTTCAGGGCCCAATGCATGGTAGTAGCTGAATCATGGATCACAAACACAGAACTCAGTTCCTAAGGACAGCTTCAATGAGACAACCCACCATGTACTCCTACATGGCCTCTCACCGACACCTTTTACCAAATCGTGTTCACACACTTAGCTCACACACAGTAGGACATGTTCACACACCTCTAATTCATCCCGGATGAATCAGACCTGACACAACTCTAAGCAGTAGCAGGCATGACAAACAAGCATGAATGAGTAGGCACAACAGGGCTCAAACAACTCCTACTCATGCTAGTGGGTTTCATCTATTTACTGTGGCAATGACAGGTCATGCAAAGGATAAAGGGGTTCAGCTACCGCAGCAAGTAACAGATGAATCGTTGTTGTCCTAATGCAGTAAAAGAGAGAAGGAGCGAGAGAGTGGGATTGTATCAGAATGAACAAGGGGGTTTTGCTTGCCTGGCACTTCTGAAGATAACATTGAGTCTTCATCAGTGTCAACGATCACAACGTCGGAACATCGTCTACCGGGAGGGAACAGATACCGGCAACAAAGAAGAAATACAATCAATGCAATGCACAATATGATGCATGCTCATGACATGGCAATATGAATGTGTTTTGAGCTAATGCAACTAGCAACAGATTAAATGAAGTTGGTTTGAATACAAGATTCAAATTCAAACTCCATATGTGATTATTCAAATGCCATTTAATTGATTTGTGCTAAACAGCAGCTATAAGTTGTTCTAACATGCATGAAAATGGTACAGATGGATTCCTTGAATTTTTCTGATAATTTTTCATATATAAATTATTTAATTTGGAGTTACGGTTGAATTCCTATGATTTTTAGAAGTTTATACAATTTTCTGGAATTTCCTGAATTAAAATAAATCCAGAAAACCTATTACTACGTCAGCATGACTCCACGGTGACGTCACCAAGTCAACGGGCGTTGTCCAGGTCAAATCTGACCTGTGGGTCCCATATGTCAGATGCACAGTGATTTAACAGAGTTTAATTAACTTAACTAAATTGTTAGCCGGGTTAATTAAACGGTAGGGCCCACCTGTCAGTGGCCCTAGGCCTGGGTTAGCGGGGTGGTTAGGTCCTAATGACCGGCCACGTCGGCGGTTGGACGACGACGACGACCCGGAGCGGCGGTGGCTCGCCGGAGTTACGCCAGAGGCGACGGATCGACGCGCCAAGGGCACCAGGAGGTAGCCCATGCCCGTGCGCATCTAGGGGGACCAACGGGAGGTGCGGGGGTGGCCGGGGTTCGCCGGAATGGAGCTCGCGGCGGCGCCGGCGTTCGGGTGAACTGGGTTTCGGGGTTAGGGAGCACGACAGGAGGCAAAGAGGGGTGTTACGACCTCCTGGGGTTGCACTGAGCACAACCGCGTGCTCGGTTGCAGCTCTAGCTAACGGTGGCTACGGCGGCGACATGGCCGGCGGCAAGCAAGCTCCGGCTCTGGTGGGATCGAGGCTACAGGGCGCAATCGAGGCGGGGAAGAGAGAGGGGAGGCGTAGGAGCTCACAGTGAGTTCGAAGAGCAGGTCGGCGTGCTCGGGGAGATGGCGGAGAGGATGAATCGGACGGCGGCATCCGGCGGTCGTGGTCGGGAAGAAGCGCCGCGGCATTGTCTTGGGGCATCCGGGCTTCGGTGGGTCGATGTAGAGGGACTTGGGGTCCGGGCTGAGCTCGGGTATGCAGAGAGGGAGCGAGGAAGTGGCTGTGGCCGCGGTGGTTGCGAGCGACGTCGGTGGCGACTCTCGGGTGAGAGAGGGAGAGATCCAGGGAAGGGGGTGAGAGCGCGGGAGAGTGAGGGAGAGAGGCAGGGAGGTGTGTGGCGCTCGGGGAAGGCGTCCAGAGCGTCGAGGAAGGAGAACGGCAAGCAGGAGGTGGCCGAGGCAGCGTCGGCGCCCGTCGGCCACGCGCGCTGCCTACTGGCGCGGGGAAGACGACAGGAGGGGAGCCCCTGGTGGGCTGGGCCGGCTTCTGCAGCAGGCCGCACAGGTAGGCGCCAGGTAGATCTTCTGCTCTCTCTCTCTTATTTCTATTTAATTCTGTTTTTCTATTTTCTGTAGTTTGTTTTGATTTGATTTAAAAATATCAAATCATTTTATAAAATCCTGGAAACAATTATGGGTGCTTTCTGAATTATTTCAGTGACCCTTAACAATTTCCAACATTTGTTTGAACATTTAAATTATTTATAGTATTTAAATGCCCAAGGTCAAATACAATAGGATTTAATTCAAAAATCCAGAATGGCCTAGAAATATGTGCATCATTGTTGGCAGGGGTTTTCACCTTTAACAAAAATAATGAACTTTCCTAAAGGGCATTCTGGGTTTATTGAAAATATTTTTATTTTGATCCTAATTGCATTTTATTTAGTGCTAGGGTTTGTCATCCCCAGTTCAAGTTTCATGAACTTTAAACATGATGCATGAATGCCTTAATGCAACTAATGACAAACAAATTCTAGGGCTGTGACAACTCACCCCCACTAAACAAAAATCTCGTCCCGAGATTCAAGCGTAGGGTAAGGTGAAGGGGAAACGCAAACTAGCACGA
This sequence comes from Triticum dicoccoides, assembly GCF_002162155.2. Taxonomy (NCBI): domain Eukaryota; kingdom Viridiplantae; phylum Streptophyta; class Magnoliopsida; order Poales; family Poaceae; genus Triticum; species Triticum dicoccoides. The sequence goes on from NC_041392.1 coordinate 415,619,709, forward strand.
TCTTCAGGATCCAGGTTGCACTTCAATTGAACGTTGATTCGTTCACCATCATTGTCTCGAAGTCTTGCCTTGAGAACTCCAACTATCATGACAACGAGGGGAAAGGAAAGACCCTAAAAGAATTGTTCTTCTCGAAGGTCGAACAACTCAGGATTAACTCTCGGAATGAGACATAGCAACATCTCTCGAGCTGAGAGACGAAGCACACCTCTAGCGGAATGGAGTGGAACAGATGACGAGGGTTCACTAGGTAGACAACAATTCCTCACCTAAGAGGGTGGTGAACGGTTGTCAACGTAGCGAGGAGTTAAGTTGACATGACACCATAATGATGCACCTTAGGGAAGGTGACTCAAAGATATATCCCCTTAAGTGGCAAAAAGAATTACCTTTGATTCAGAGATCATTGAAACTCTTTAAACCAGCCTAAGGCAATTCTCGAGCGATCGTTTGGAGGGGGTCGGTAGAATGGCATACTCGGACTTGGATGATGTGGATTACCTTGTTGAAGACAACGTAATGGATGAATTTGCTTACCACCGGAAATGGAAGAGACCCATGGTAGAATGGCACATTGGCGGTGCAAGCTGGAAACAAAATGCAAATGCTGGGAATGATTCTGGTAACTGGGAAAGAACCCAACAATAGAGAGTGAATTCACTGTTTGAAAAGGTCATAGCATTGCCGAGGAAACTGAGAGCAAACCCAGTTAGTGCCGATGATAACACCTAGCACTTGAGCGTGCTCTCAAGAACTTGAGCATTTCCATAATCATCAAGGTTTTATCAACATCCGTGTCAAGGGTGCTGACAACACAATGTACTACCACGATGAATACTGATGGACGATGCAGATGCAAGGGGGGATAACACTTTCTCAGATTTCACCCTTGGCGAGGCCAAGGAAATAAAATCTGGATGATCGACCGAGAGACATTTAGCACTCCGCTTCTAATGTTCTCCTTGATGTGCTAGTGTAACCCATTCATAGATATGGTTTGATATCTAGAACATCAAGTGAAAAGGTCGGACTTCGGGATCTCAGAAATCCATAGGGGCAGCTAGGGAGTAAATCCTACGAAATCCCTATGGGGAGGTGGCCAACTTCCTCAATCAAGATACTATAATAATGGGTCTTCCGACTGGGTGTGTTGGCCACGACATCCACCTTACCGGTTATCGAGGGACCAATATTATAGTTCTTGGAAAATGTTCCAACCATCATATCTACTTGAGATTCAGATCTGGTTGGTGTCAGGATATTCCAGACTCATCGAGTCTAGGAAGAAAAATGAAAGTTTGCAACACAATTCGACGAGATAACGTTGCGAGATTCTCGGGAAATGAACTACGATAGCAAACTCCAAAACATGAGCTGGTTCTGCTACACACGTGTGAACACGATGTCCAAGACAAACATGACCACAAAGTAGTCTTATAATAAAACACTACCGAGTTCAGGAGGGGGAACCATCAACGAGGGTATCGAAGTCCTTACATAAGTCCGGATTAGCTCTTAGGAAGGAACTCCTTCTCCTTGAACAAATCAATCAGTGGCTTGGTGTGCTAGGGATACATATAGATTGAAGGTTGCAAGTCTTCAAACCACAGAATTCTTCGCACGTGTGCATGACTGATTTGGAATGATTCCAAAGAAATCAACATTGACTTTCTCGAATCCACGGCGGCAACTTGCATCAGATGCACATGAATTAAAGGAAGTCACTACCTTCATCCAAACATATGCTTCATGAGCTAGCATGAACAAATGCTTTCAAAAGTTTCCAACACTAGCTTAATGTTCAACAAAATCATGGAGGAGATAAGGATGTTGTCAATGGGCTCAACAACAACTCATCAAGATTTCCATGTAAATGGAATTCCGTAATTATGTGAACAAGCGATAGCATTGGTCAGACCAAAGATGTAATGGTGTATGCTCGAGGGATCAACCACGAATAAGACAACATTACAAGCATCGTTGGTACTGATTTGATTTGACGATAGCCCACACTCAAATCAAAGGATTGATAAGACAATAGGTCCAGCAACTGATCACAGGGACCAATCGATGAAGATATCATCTTTCTTCAACACACACGACACAAGAATATCCCTTTGGAACGAACTAAGTTAGGCAAGCTTTTATCTTCCAATTCTCCAAGTTGTTGTCTAGCTTAACCAACTAGCTCAGGGATATCCAACACAGATTCTTGGAGAAAGGGTGGTTCACAAGAAACCAACTTGATCACGAGCTCAACATAACAGTCAGAAACAACCCGGTAACACTTCCAAGAAGACATTTGGAAAGTCATGAACCACCGGTATGTTACTAAGCTCGAGAACAATCTTGCTTTCCAGGGCAAGACGATATGATCAATAGGGCAAGGATTTGAAATAATCCTAACTCATCGATCGAGGAGTGAACCAGGAGAATGGACTAGGTAGCACGATCAATCTTAGAATGATGATTCACTAACCATCATGCTAAGAATGAAATTATTGTCCTTTAACTACCAAACAACGGAGTTGCTAGCAGTATTGATTTCACACATCACGACTCACTTGTCGACATTCCGGTTGCATCAACACGAAGACCGAGGAATGACTAATGATGGTGAGAAGTATCACTGTGTCAAGAGTTCATAGGATGGTGTGCAATTCCCATGACATTCTTGATATAAAGATGGTAATACTCCAAGGTAGAACAGAGCAAAAGCTGGATTGGCATTTTGATCTGCGGAGTACAATTGTTTTGACCCAATCCTAGATATGGATGAGGTACTGGAGTTTGTTTCTCCTAGTCATTCCGGAATAGAATGGCTTGACGGACCACAAGAGTAATAGGTATCGATGAACGATTGCACGCATACTCTTGACTATCAATTGATAAACGAGGGTCAGAAGACAACTAAAGAGGGACAACTCAAAGGAACATACGATTTTCTGAGTTGTGGATGCATGGTTTAGCATGTCAAACGAAGTTAAACATATTTCTTCTGGATAACCCATGCAGAAAGGTAGAACTGGCAGAGCCACAATATATAATGGAGAACTCATCAAGAATAATCCTGTTGTGATATTTCAGTTCAACGAGGAACTTCTGCCATAAGTAGTTCATGGTATTTGGAAGAATAAGATACCACGGACTTCAAGGACTATCGCAAAGGTTACTAATATCCTAAAGGAACTAGCAAACACTATCAACATGAGGTAAGTAGAGTGAATCTCGGGTTCAAAACCCAGGAATAGAATGCCTACTAACTAAATGGCATCACAGGATGCTTTCGATAATAAAGGCCAGAATCTTCACACTGAGAACACTAAACATTGCTAGATTACTAGTTGACTCCCTAAACACCTAGGGTCATAATAGTAACTCCAACATAAATTTCAAGGCAATAGAATACCTCAACTCAACAATTAGTGTGATTGAGCTGGCATAAAGGAACATCGAAACCAGAGGGAAAGGATTTTGCAAATGCATCAGACTATTTAGAAACCTGGGATGACTCGGACAGCATAGCAGCTGTAAATGCTCAGAAAAGATTTGAGACATGCTACAAAAATGGTGGCATAGCCACTCAGAGGCACAATATCAAGGTTTGGAGATCAACAGTTAACATACAGAAGTAGTAGGAACTGAACTCAAGCTTAAATCCAACAATCTTATAAGTCTACGGATTAGTAACACGTGATCCAGATAGAAAGAAGAGAAAGCCTAGTTCCTTAACCCCGTAGAAAAGATAAGATGACTCAGATCAGAAGGGCATAAGGTATAAGGAGTAAAAAGAGCCTTACGTTCCATCCCACAATCAATTCCCTTATATAACTAAAGAATTTCTAGACTCAACTTCGACCAGTTTGGCTTGGTAATCCTACAGGCAGTCAAGCTCTGATACCAACGCTGTCAGGACCCCGACTCAATGCCACATCGATCTAGCATGTAACACCTCATATCACTTTGCGACCTCACGCACGGTATTCCCACGGGTGTCGCCTTACCTTTGCCCGGGACCGTTTGCGTCTTTTGGCACACGTATATGATAGTGTCGCTAGCATCCATATGATAAGGAGCCCGGGCTGACATGGCTAGTCGTAAACCCAAAGTGGCACAAACTTACAGGGACAGGCATCCATGACCCAGCATCGAACGTGTCGGTCATCAGCGAGTGAATCCAGGCTGTAGCACTGGGCTAGCAGGACTCCGGTGAACCGGGCTGTAGCGGGCTAACAGGACTCCGGTATTCATCGCGTGACATTTCCACGAAGGGACAGACACAGGAACGAAGAGGGACACATGCCGGCCAGCCTAAGTGTTCCGGAGCAGTAGCAAGCTACCATGGCTCGGTGGAAACACTAGGAGACATTTCCCGGTAAGAGGGGCTACTAAGGATAAACAACTAGATAGTCAGATCCCACACATACCAAGCATTTCAATAACATACACACAGTATGCCCGATATGTGCAAATACAACATGGCATCACAAGATGACTCTACGACACAAGTAATTTATTCAATAGGCTCCGAGGAGTGAGATATTACAAACACGAGTCTCATGACCCAACATTCAGAGCATACAAGTCAAGCACAAGCGGAAGCTATCATGTCTGAGTACAGACATCTATAAATGAAAAAGGCTTGAAAGCCTGACTATCTACCAGATCCTGTCGAGGGCACAAGATCGTAGCTGAGGTAACAAGCTAAACGTCGAAGTCCACGTGGAACTACTAGTGAGACTGAAGTCTCTCTGCAAAAACATAAATTAAGCAACGTGAGTACAAATGTACCCAGCAAGACTTACATCAGAACTAACTACATATCCATCATTATCAACAAAGGGGATGGTGGGGTTTAACTGCAGCAATCCAGCTTTGACTCGGTGGCTATCCTGAACTACGACTGCAAGGTAACTCTTTTCAGGTGGCGCACACGAGTCCACATATTCACCAACCAATACACCACTATGGAACCGCTCCCGTCTCCCTACGAGAACGCCATCCATAGCACTCACGCTTATCTTGCGTATTTTAGAGTATCCACTTTCACTTGTCTATGAACTGATATAAGCAACCCAGAAGTCCTTTACCGCGGACACGGCTATTCGAATAGATGATGTTAACCCTGCAGGGGTGTACTTCTTCATACATGTTTCCACCACTTAGCGTCTGCACACGACATGTGCTTGGCAGACTTCAAGCGAAAGCCGACGTGGGTGTAGACCATGACCTACCTAAACACTCAAGTCTCTAGTCCAGGTTTATCGCCTATTCGGGTTCCATCCATGAGGAGATCCGGCCGGAGTTTCGCTCACAGCCCCAAACGATGTGAACAGGGTTCCCGAGATACCAAACGGGCATCCGGTACACCGTGCCACGTACCTACCGCATCACAGCCCACCCCTACGGTCAGCGCTGTCCACGGCCTCCAGTAAGCTACAAACACCAGAAACTACTTGCAACTCCTAGACAGAGGACTAGGGTGAATAAGAAGTCGAGCGGGGTCATATTTCAGGGCCCAATGCATGGTAGTAGCTGAATCATGGATCACAAACATAGAACTCAGTTCCTAAGGACGGCTTCAATGAGACAACCCACCATGTACTCCTACATGGCCTCTCACCGACACCTTTTACCAAATCGTGTTCACACACTTAGCTCACACACAGTAGGACATGTTCACACACCTCTGATTCATCCCGGATGAATCAGACCTGACACAACTCTAAGCAGTAGCAGGCATGACAAACAAGCATGAATGAGTAGGCACAACAGGGCTCAAACAACTCCTACTCATGCTAGTGGGTTTCATCTATTTACTGTGGCAATGACAGGTCATGCAAAGGATAAAGGGGTTCAGCTACCGCAGCAAGTAACAGATGAATCGTTGTTGTCCTAATGCAGTAAAAGAGAGCAGGAGCGAGAGAGTGGGATTGTATCGGAATGAACAAGGGGGTTTTGCTTGCCTGGCACTTCTGAAGATAACATTGAGTCTTCATCAGTGTCAACGATCACAACGTCGGAACATCGTCTACCGGGAGGGAACAGATACCGGCAACAAAGAAGAAATACAATCAATGCAATGCACAATATGATGCATGCTCATGACATGGCAATATGAATGTGTTTTGAGCTAATGCAACTAGCAACAGATTAAATGAAGTTGGTTTGAATACAAGATTCAAATTCAAACTCCATATGTGATTATTCAAATGCCATTTAATTGATTTGTGCTAAACAGCAGCTATAAGTTGTTCTAACATGCATGAAAATGGTACAGATGGATTCCTTGAATTTTTCTGATAATTTTTCATGTATAAATTATTTAATTTGGAGTTACGGTTGAATTTCTATGATTTTTAGAAGTTTATACAATTTTCTGGAATTTCCTGAATTAAAATAAATCCAGAAAACCTATTACTACGTCAGCATGACTTCACGGTGACGTCACCAAGTCAACGGGAGTTGTCCAGGTCAAATCTGACCTGTGGGTCCCATATGTCAGCTGCACAGTGATTTAACAGAGTTTAATTAACTTAACTAAATTGTTAGCCGGGTTAATTAAACGGTAGGGCCCACCTGTCAGTGGCCCTAGGCCTGGGTTAGCGGGGTGGTTAGGTCCTAATGACCGGCCACGCCGGCGGTTGGACGACGACGACGACCCAGAGCGGCGGTGGCTCGCCGGAGTTACGCCAGAGGCGACGGATCGACGCGCCAAGGGCACCAGGAGGTATCCCGTGCCCGTGCGCATCTAGGGGGACCAACGGGAGGTGCGGGGGTGGCCGGGGTTCGCCGGAATGGAGCTCGCGGCGGCGCCGGCGTTCGGGTGAACTGGGTTTCGGGGTTAGGGAGCACGACAGGAGGCAAAGAGGGGTGTTACGACCTCCTGGGGTTGCACTGAGCACGACCGCGTGCTCGGTTGCAGCTCTAGCTAACGGTGGCTACGGCGGCGACATGGCCGGCGGCAAGCAAGCTCCGGCTCCGGTGGGATCGAGGCTACAGGGCGCAATCGAGGCGGGGAAGAGAGAGGGGAGGCATAGGAGCTCACAGTGAGTTCGAAGAGCAGGTCGGCGTGCTCGGGGAGATGGCGGAGAGGATGAATCGGACGGCGGCATCCGACGGCCGTGGTCGGGAAGAAGCGCCGCGGCATCGTCTTGGGGCATCCGGGCTTCGGTGGGTCGACGTAGAGGGTCTTGGGGTCCGGGCTGAGCTCGGGTACGCAGAGAGGGAGCGAGGAAGTGGCTGTGGCCGCGGTGGTTGCGAGCGACGTCGGCGGCGACTCTCGGGTGAGAGAGGGAGAGATCCAGGGAAGGGGGTGAGAGCGCGGGAGAGTGAGGGAGAGAGGCAAGGAGGTGCGTGGCGCTCGGGGAAGGCGTCCAGAGCGTCGAGGAAGGAGAGCGGCAAGCAGGAGGTGGCCGAGGCAACGTCGGCGCCCGTCGGCCACGCGCGCTGCCTACTGGCGCGGGGAAGACGACAGGAGGGGAGCCCCTGGTGGGCTGGGCCGGCTTCTGCAGCAGGCCGCACAGGTAGGCGCCAGGTAGATCTTCTGCTCTCTCTCTCTTATTTCTATTTAATTCTGTTTTTCTATTTTCTGTAGTTTGTTTTGATTTGATTTAAAAATATCAAATCATTTTATAAAATCCTGGAAACAATTATGGGTGCTTTCTGAATTATTTCAGTGACCCTTAACAATTTCCAACATTTATTTGAACATTTAAATTATTTATAGTATTTAAATGCCCAAGGTCAAATACAATAGGATTTAATTCAAAAATCCAGAATGGCCTAGAAATATGTGCATCATTGTTGGCAGGGGTTTTCACCTTTAACAAAAATAATGAACTTTCCTAAAGGGCATTCTGGGTTTATTGAAAATATTTTTATTTTGATCCTAATTGCATTTTATTTAGTGCTAGGGTTTGTCATCCCCAGTTCAAGTTTCATGAACTTTAAACATGATGCATGAATGCCTTAATGCAACTAATGACAAACAAATTCTAGGGCTGTGACACACGAAGTTCTTCGCCATAAGCCTTTCCGGCAACGACCTTGCTGGGAGCCGGTGTCAAGAACGACGAAGTTCTTCGCCATAAGCCTTTCCGGCAATGATCTTGCTGGGAGCCGGTGTAAAGAACGACGAAGTTCTGCGCCATAAGCCTTGCCGGCAACGATCTTGTCGGGAGCCGGCGTCAAGAACGACGAAGTTCTTCGCCATAAGCCTTTCCGGCAAAGACCTTGCCGGGAGCCGGTGTCAAGAACGACGAAGTTCTTCGCCATAAGCCTTTCCGGCAACGATCTTGCCGGGAGCCGGTGTCAAGAACAACGAAGTTCTTCGCCAAAAGCCTTCCTGGCGACCAGCTTGCCGGAGGCCGGCATCGAGAACGTCAAAGTTCTCTGCTGAAGATAAAAGCCTTCCTGGCGACCAGCTCGCCGGAAGCCGGCATCGAGAACGTCAAAGTTCTCTGCTGAAAATAAAAGCCTTCCTGGCGACCAGCTTGCCGGAAGCCGGCATCGAGAACGTCAAAGTTCTCTGCTGAAAACAAAAGCCTTCCTGGCGACCAGCTTGCCGGAAGCCGACATCGAGAATGTCAAAGTTGTCTGCTGAAAACAAAAGCCTTCCTGGCGACCAGCTTGCCGGAAGCCGGCATCGAGAACGTCAAAGTTCTCTGCTGAAAACAAAAGCCTTCCTGGCGACCAGCTTGCCGGAAGCCGGCATCGAGAACGTCAAAGTTCTCTGCTGAAAATAAAAGCCTTCCTGGCAACAAGCTTGCCGGAAGCCGGCATCGAGAACGTCAAAGTTCTCTGCTGAAGATAAAAGCCTTCCCGGCAAGCTAATATCGCTGGGGGCTGTGAGTGCCAAGAATCGTCCACGGCAAACCAGAGTTGCCGAGGGCTGCAATATCAGATAAGTCTTTCATCCCTCATCATGCATCCTCTTATGGACTGGGGAATGCGAAACCATGTTTCTTCCCCGAAACTGCCGTGCTCCCTCGACTCTAGGCCCTGGGGCTTGTTCTCGGGGCCAAGTTTGGTCGTAGTCGCGGCAGCAAAGGGATGAAACGAGGAGACCGCACCCACCTCGTTCCTGCCTCCGTCAAAAGCGTGAGAAAGGTCGAGCGACGTGGGAAGGCGGCAAGGTCTGTTGCCGGGAGATGAAATGTCTGTCCGAGGGATACCATGGATTTGCTCCTTGGCGTGGGTTTAACTCGCGAGACAAATAACCCGGCAAGCATCCCCTTTTCATTAAAAAACATCCCACTCAGGTACAGTCCGTAGAGGATGAAAAACATGAAAGAGAGGATTACAAGTTCTAGATACAGCTAAGGCCCGAAGGCTTACAAATTGAAAAGATAAGATGCCCGTAATCCCTTTCCTGTCCCTCTTTTCAGGAGGCAGGTCAAGGAGACGAAAAGGGCAAAAGGAGTGCCTAGGCGAGCTACGGGTGCCAGAAGACACCAAGGGAACATCCCGGGGGCCGTCCGAAGGCTGGACGGCGACGGCAGCGCTGGAAGCGGGGCTCAAAGACGGGGTGGCAGGGCGTCAGCACGCTGTCGAGGGCACCACGCCCTCGTACTCCGACCTGACGGCCTTGTCGCCAGCCCTCTTCGCCTTCCGCAGCCCCCCTACGCCAGCCGCCCAAGGAGACGACCCCGGGGAGTTCAAGAAGCCGGCGATGCGGATGATGGGGTCGCCGGTGCCGCGCAAAGCGGCGCCCGATGCCTAGTCGGACCCGCTACCCCGCCGCCCGCTACCCTCGTCGTCGCTGTCGCTCCCCTTCTCATCGCTCTCGCTCGAGGAGGAGCCTTCGCTGTCGGAGGAGCTGTCCATGCAGCACTTCGCCCGAGTGCCGAACCACCCGAAGGCCTTGACGGAGAGGAGATCGCCCTCCACCAACTTAAAATGGAGGGTAAACCCCTCCGTCAAGCTGTGGATGCGGGCGAACATCTTCCACCCTCGATCAAGATACATCACATTAGGGGCTGGGAATGCAACGCGAACTCGCGTGCCGCTGATCCCACAGCCCCTCATGTGCAGTCTCAGCATCTCGGGCGGGTCCAACTCCATCACGCGCGCAAACGGAGCTGGAAGCCGGAGGCGACGACGAGGCGCCCGGCGCAGTCTGACGAAGAACTCGCAAGGGTCGTCCCCTATATGGACCGCCGTGGGGGGAGGAGCCGCCGGCGGAGGTGAAGCTGACGCACCGCCCCGTCCGCCTCTTCCCCGAGCGCCTCGACCTCATCCTCGACCTCGTCCACGACCTCGCCCCCTCCCTCTTCCCCCTATAGCTGGCTCTGCCACCATGGGCGCGGAAGAGGGAGAGATGCGCTGTCTGGCGGCGACCCTCGCCGCCACCGATGAAGGGCTTGGGTTCCCTTTCTCCATGGCAGATGAGAGAAAGGGGAGCAGAAGCTGAAGAAAGGAGAAGATGAGAGAGTGCGGATTTCTGTGCTCCCATCCCGCTCTTTATAAAGGAGCGAGGTGGGGGCTCGGCCGCCCTACTCAGCGAATCAAGGCACGGGAAGGGCAGGGAGTCGGGGCCAACCCGCTCGCGACGGCCCAGTTTCCCACTCCACCGTCCGTGACCCCAAGCGCATGGGAGCCGCGTGGCGGGGATGCAGAACCAAGGCGACAGATGAGGCAGCCTCGCTCCGTCCCGTGAACGCGGAGAGTGGGCGTCCCGAAAGCTGCGCACCGGCCCCGTCCAGTAAATGCACCACGCCCCCACACCTACCTCCGTTTAAGGAGGAGGGCGTGAACCGTCCCCATCACTGTGGCCTGACGCATGCTCGGGAGGCTTAGCCCCACGCACGCCACCCACGATCTCACCCACGACGCCGCGTTTGACGCGTGCCATTCTGGGCGTGCGCGGTGGGGGCAGAGAGATATGCGGTGTGACCTAGGCCGCGCGTGCCCGTGCACTGTTTTGGGCCTGGCCCAACAGCGCTCGGCACCGTGTATGGCCCAGGCCCGGGGGCTCCTGTCGGTGTACTAGAGTAGGGGTACCCTATTACCCCGAACTCGTGCACGGGCAGTTGCAGCGCCCCGCGGCAAGGCTTGCCGGGTGACCGCCAGGACCGTCCGTGGTTCCCTTGAAGACCATTCAAGAACAAAGTACTCAAACCAAGGCCCCGGCAAGAGGAGCTTGCCGGGAAGGCCAACCAAGGCCCCGGCAAGAGGAGCTTGCCAGGAAGGCCACTCAAGGCATACCAAGAAAGCTTGCCGCGACGCGCCCTGCGTCCCGGCAAGATCCGGCGAGCGACAAGCTTCCGGACGCGACAAGACGACGGCCGCGGCAAGGAGCTTGCCGCGGGAAACCCCCACTTCGTGCCCGCGCTCCAGCACACTTGCTAACGTGTCGCTCTAGGACTCTCCCAAGCACACGTGGCAGGAGGCCGTGCAGCTAGGGGTACGTGGTGGCAAGTGGAGATGAAGAGAAGCCCATCGTGGCAAATGGTGGCGCTCCAAACGGTCACTTTTTGCACTGTTTAGGAGACTCAGACAGGCATTTAATGCCCTTGTCCCCTGCCGTCAGAGTTAGGTAGGGCGCACTGTATCCACAGTAAGCGGTAGCTGCACCTACCGCATCCTTTTCCATTTTTACCCTTCTAGTCTACGTTGCCACCTGTGGGTGACCCCTTGAGAGTATAAAAGGAGGCCTAAGCGCAACGTAGAAGGGGTTCGGCCAGTTCGGCTCATTCAACACCAGGAACACTCTCACGCTCAGTCTGGCAGCGTCCATCGCTCCTGAGCAAGAATCCAATACACACAAACAAGCAGCAGTAGGGTTTTACGCATCCGTGCGGCCCGAAGCTGGGTAAAATCGCCCGCGTGCACTGCCTCGATCCGCTCTTTGTGTGCTCTTCGCCCCTCACCGAACCGAAAGGGGCCCTGTCCCCATAGGTGTTGGTGGAATCAGCACCCCCCGACAGAACCGGGCTGTAGCAGACTACTATGGCTCATGGAAGCACAGGACTACATTTCCCCATAAGAGAGGCTACCCAGGATAAACAACTAGGTTGTCAGATCCCACACATACCAAGCATTTCAATCATACACACAATATGCTCGATATGTGTAAATACAACATGGCATCACAACATAACTCTATGACTCAAGTATTTATTCATTAGGCTCCGAGGAGCGAGATATTACAAACGTGGGTCTCATGACCCAACATTCAGAGCATACAAGTCAAAGCACATGCGGAAGCTTAACTTGTCTGAGTACAGACAACTAAAAAAATGAAGAAGGCTGAGGAGCCTGACTATCTACAATACCCTCCCAAGGGTACAAGATCGTAGCTGAGGTAACAAGCTAAACGTCGAAGTCCAAGCGGAACTACTAATGATACTGACGTCTCTCTGCAAAACATAAATTAAGCAAACGTGAATACAAATGTACCTAGCAAGACTTACATCAGAACTAGCTACATATGCATCGGTATCAACAAAGGGGCTGGTGGAGTTTAACTGCAGCAAGCCAGCTTTGACTCAGTGGCTAACCTGAACTACGACTGCAAGTAACTCTTTTGAGGTGGCGCACACGAGTCCACAAATTCACCATACCGATACACCACTATGGATCCGCTCCCGTCTCCCTACGAGAACGCCATCCATAGCACTCACGCTTATCTTGCGAGTTTTAGAGTATCCACTTTCACTTGTCTATGAACTATGCAAGGGGTCCAAGTTTCCATATCCAAGGAATCCGGCTATTCGAATAGATAATGATAACCCTGCAGGGGTGTACTTCTTCACACACGCTCTCGCCACTTATCGCCATGTACACGTCATGTACCTCGGCAACCTTCAAGCGGAAGCCGGCCGAGGTTGTCGGCCATGACCTGACTAACCACACAAGTCTCTCGTCCAGGTTTATCGCCTATTCAGGTTCCATCCGCAAGGAGATCCGGCCGGGGTGTCTCTCACGGCCCCAAACGATGAGTACAGGGTTCCCAAGCCCACCATCTGGGTGCCACTTGGTACACCGGGCCACTGTGCCTAGTCTGTCCCAAGCCCACCTGTACCGGGTGCCACTTGGTAGACTACTAACACTACCTACAAACACCAGAAACTAGTTGCAACTCCTGGACAGAGATCGAGCGGATTAATAAGTCGAGAGGGGTCAAGTTACCGGAACCCAGTGTGTGGTTGTAACTGTTCATGGATCACAAGCACAGAACTCAGTTCCTGAGAACGGCTGCAATGAGACAACCCACCATGTACTCCTACATGGCCTCTCACCGCTACCTTTACCAAATCGTGTTCACACACTTAGCTCTCAACAGTAGGACATGTTCACCACGTTCCAATTCATTCCTGATGAATCAGACCTGACTCAACTCTAAGAAGTAGCAGGCATGACAACAAGCATGAATGAGTAGGCACATCAGGGCTCAAACAATTCCTACTCATGCTAGTGGGTTTCATCTATTTACTGTGGCAATGACAGGTCATGCAGAGGAAAGGGGTTCAGCTACCGCAGCATGTAACAGTTGAAACATTGTTGTCCTAATGCAATAAAAGAGAGCAGGAGCGAGAGAGTGGGATTGTATCGGAATGACCAAGGGGGTTTTGCTTGCCTGGCACTTCTGAAGATAGTATAGTTCTTCATCGGTGTCATCGATCACATCGTCGATACCCGTCTACCGAGAGGGGACAAACACCGTTAACTGAGAAAGAACACAATCAATACTATGCACAATATGATGCATGATCATGACATGGCCATAATGTTATGAATTGCACTAATGCATCTAGCAACAATTTAAATGAAGTCCATATAGACCAAGGGTTCATATGAAAACTCCATATTTAGCATGTAAAATGCCATTATCATGTTTTCACTTATACAGTGGATATAAGTTGGTTGATCATGCATGAAAGTAGCATAAATGGATAGATTGGAATTTCTGATAATTTTTCATATATAAATTATTTCATTTGGAGTTACGGTTTAATTTCTATGACTTTTAGAAGTTTTGGGCATTTTCTGGAATTTTCAGAATTAAACAAATCAAATAGATTTATTTAAAAAAATCCAAAAAAGCATTACTACGTCATCACCACGTCATGCTGACCTCAGCAGGTCAAGAGCACCGGTCCAGGTCAAACCTGACGTGTGGGGTCCACACATCAGTGGCATAGGGCTAGTTTGTGTAGCTGACATGTGGGCCTGGTCAACGGCCACGTCAGCAGAGTCAACACTGACGCGTGGGCCACTGTGATTATCTAAACTAAACAGGAAATAAATTGTGGTTAGTTTAGGTCACGGGGCCCACTTGTAAGTGGGCGAGGGGGTTAAATTAGAGGAGTCATTAGCAGCTAATGACATAGCCACGTCAGCCCGCCGGCGTTTAGCCGCCGGTGACACAAACCGCAACGGAGACGCATCGGGTTCGCGCTACACAGCACCATTTAGGGCGCGGTTTGCGGCTACGGCAAGCTGTGGTTCTCGCGCATCTGGTGGAGCGAATGGGAGGAGCTAGGGTAGCCTGAGCTCACCGGAACTGAGCCCGTGGCGGCGGCCGAAGTTCGGGCGTCAGTGAGGACGACACTAGGGTGCACGGAGGGAGGCTTGGGTGGTGGCGTTGGGTATCTTGGGAGGTCCTGAGCATGTTCCAGTGCTTGGACGCAAGCGGCGGTGGCTGTGGCCACGACGGCATCGAGGCCAGCGACGAGGAGCTCACGGCTCCTGCGGCTAGGCGGGTTAGAGGACGAAAATGATAGCGGCGCTAGAGGGGAAAGATTCGTGAGCTCACAGGGAGGCGGAGTAGTAGGTCAGCATGCTCGAGGGCGCCCCGAGAGCCAGCGAATCGACGACGGGGAGGTCCGGTGACCGGTGGTGGAGAAGACGGCGATGGCATCGCTGCGGTGCCTCTGGGCTCGCCTGCTTCGTCATGGAGTAGCCTTGTGTCGTTGCGGGGCTTTGGACACGGTCGGAGAAGTGAGGGGGAGGCGGTGGATGCGGCGGTGCACGTCGGTTCCCTCGGACGCGAGCGAGGAGAGCGGTGGAGAAAGGCAGAGGGGAGGAGAGGGACGCAGGAGAGAGAAAGAGAGGGCCAGGGGTGCGTGGAAACGCCTAGGGAGACCCAACGCGTCGAGGAGGCAACGAGGCAGGCAGGAGGTGGCCGGCGCGCGGCGACCACGCGCCCTTGTGCCTTCTGGCACGAGGTTGAAGGAGGCGGTGCTGTGGCTGGGCCGCTATAGTGGTGGGGCGCAGCTGGGCTGCGTCAGGTAAGTTTCGCTCTGTTTTACCTCTTCTGTTTTCTATTTATTTAAACATTTGCCACTGTTCAAAAATTCAAAGCTGAACTTAAACAATGTCAAACATTCCTCTAAATATTTTATGTCACTCAAAGAACTTCTCCAAATGAACATAAAATATAACAAAGCATTTGAAAATATATTCTTTATAATATGAATATATATTCAAATTCAAATACCATAGTGATTTAAATTCAATGCCAAAATGATTCCTTAAAAATGTTCACTATTTTTTTGGCTTAGACCCAAACCCTTGCCAAAATATCAAACATTAATGAAGGCCATTTTGATTTCACTGAATGCAAATTTAAGGGTCCTTGCCCTTCTTTTAATTAAAATTTTGAGGCGTTCAAATTTCCTCAATTCAAGTTTCTTGAATTTAAACATGATGCATGGATGCAATGCCACTATCTGCAACCAAATTCTAGTGCTATGACAGACGAATGTGCTGGTTTAACTCCTGGATGAAAGCAGCGATTGATCTATCCTTCCTGGTGCTGATCATCTCCCATTGCTCATCTCGGTGCCCAAAAATCTGATAGATAGTATCCTTAAGCTCCTTATGGTAAACTTCTCCAATGCGTCCCATGGTGATGTGAGCTGCCATACTCTTTCCTAGACTCCAGGTTGGTGCATCAAAGGAAAACTCTATGGGCTTAGTGACTGGTGTGAATGTCCTTCCTGGAACTTGGCCTTGAATCATCCATCGCTCCTCTTCTGATAAAGTGGCATTGTAAGTCCCGGTGAAGCTTGGTATTCCAATGTTCAGGTACCTAGTGACTTCCTTCAAGTATCGTCCAAAAGGTGCTTCTTCATCCGGTTGTGCAAACTTGTTCCTTGCGTCCGCCATCCTAAAGAGTAGAAACTGGAGAGGAGTCAGAAATGAGAAGAGAATAGTGATCTAGGGCTTTAGCTTAGAGGTCGTGTCCTACACTCAGCGTGTGCTCTGATACCATCTTGTAGCGACCCGACCTCAAATGGCCAAGTCTCTGTGCTTCAGTTTCATCCCTAGTTCGGTAATGCTGACACACACGGTACTCAAAGGATTTATAACAGAGTGGCAATCACACACTTATTACATCGAATGTCTCAAAAGAGAGCTTATTACAATGAATATGGCTTAAGGCCATCTAATACGATAACAGCGGAAGGCTTGCAAGATAAAGTGAGTCCATCAACTCCAACGGCATAGCTGAGCTGCACGGCAACGACCTAATGAACCTTACTCCTTGTCTGAAAAGTCTGCAACATAATACGTTGTAGCCCGAAAACAGGTCAGCACATGGAATATGCTGGCAAAGTAACACAATAGAGCAAGAACATAATAATGCTATCACTATATGCATATTTGGCTGGTGGAAAGCTCTATGGTTATAGTTTTTGCAAAAAGCTAATTTTTCCCTACAACAAAGGAATAGATTTTATATAACTAACATGGTAGTTGAAACATCATTGAGAAGGTTCCTCCAACTCAATCCCAATTAAAAGTAATTATCAACCCAACAATATTAATTTAGAGTGATGAGATACATCTGATAATCCAAGTACTAGATACTCAAGATGTCCATAATCGGGGACACGGCTAACCATGATTAGTTTATACACTCTGCAGAGGTTTGCGCACTTTTCCCCACAAGACTCGATCTCCTTCGTTGGATTTCTCACACTACATGATGTTTGAGAAATGGATGACCGAGACACAGTCTTTCAGAAACATTAACTCTCTACTCTGGATAGACTATACCACCTACAACCCACTACCTGCTAGTCTATCTCTTTAAGAGCTTCACGCAACTTACTCAACTATGCTAGAGCCCATAATAGCTTGTGGTTGCACACGGAAGTTTCTAGCATGAAATATCTCAGTTCCCTTTGAGCCTGGGTGGCGGACCGTAGGACTATCACACGGGTACTCCAGGATATCCTAGGACAACACTGGATTCTCCAGGTGCCCAATAAGCAATCCACCCAGATGTGTATTAAAGTTGCCACCTTAAGTTGAACCATTAATTAATAACCTCACATCTGTCATGGTTTCACTCAAACCCAATCCACATCTACGAGCATAGCATAGCAATATGAGCAATACGTAGAAGTAACTCCCAAAGGTTTGATAATAGCAGGGCAATAGGTTCTACCTCATAAACTACTTCCCAACCCACATGTTATCAAGTTCTAACCATGCAATGTTTGAGGATTGTAACTAATGCATAAAAACTGGGTGATAAAGGGTATGATCAAAGTGTTACTTGCCTTGCTGATGATCCACAAACCTAGAGACTCGTAGTAGCACGCTTCGCACTCCTGGTGTTCTATCACAAACAAACAATAGCATACATAAGCAATCAAGCAAAGAAACACGGGTAAAACTCAAATAAAAGATCTAACCAAAAAGTTCAACTTAAGAACTCCGGTTTGCAAAAAAAAAATCAAATCAAATGGATGAACGAAACTCAAACTGCGAAAGAAACATGATCCGTTTACTAATCTGGACTAAAGTCAAATTTTACAGTACCAAAATCTTGTTCAAGTTGGTTAAACAGAAAGAGGGTTTCGAGACGAAGATCTAGGTGCTTGAATCGCCTGATTCCAATCAACAAGCGAAAAGATAAACTAAAATGAAAATCGGATCAGAAATCGTGATCGAAAATAATCGCGGAAAATCCGAGAAAAAGGAAAACTGACGAACAGGCTAAAGAACGAACGTTCGTTATCTGCGGCTAACGAGTGAACACCGTTTGTTCAAACGAACGTACGGGCGAACGTCCGCTAAATAAACTAAACCGAGAAAAACTGGTGAACCGATCTAAAAAAACGTACCTAGGGTTTTCTAAAAAGACCGAACCGGTTTAAAAAATAAAACCGAACGGCAGCAACAACGGCTTATACCTCCGGCGAGGTCTGGCGAGGGAGGCTACGGCGGGTGGCACGGGGCGGCGCGGGCAGGCGGTGGCGCGGCGCTAGGCAGCGGCGCGGTGTGGGTCGGGTGGCGGAGTGGGGGTGCGGGGGCGGCGTATATAAAGGAGGGGGGCTTGCTTGGGGAGGGGCAAGGCGGCGCGGGAGGAGTCCCAGCCATACCCGGCGTCGGGCGGCGGCGCTCGCGGTCTCCTGGTGGGAGACGAGGCGCGGGGCGGTTGGGCCGGCTCGGCTGGGCTTCGGCCCAGTCGGGCGCTGGAGATTTTAAAAAAAAAATAATTTCGCCGAAATTTAAATAAATCCTAGAAAAATAAATAAAAAACTAAAAATGCCAAAACAAATTTTCACCGTCTAAATAAAATATTTAGAACAAGATGAACATTTTCTTGGCCCTAAAATGTAATTTTGAAAAACATGCAATTTTTTGTAATTCAAATAAAATAGCAATAAACTCCGAATAAAATCCAATATTTGATTTTAATATTTTTTCCCCGATATTTCATTGATTTTGGAGAAGTCATATTATCTCCTCTCATATATTAATATGAAATATTTTTGGAGAGAAAAATAATTAAAACCAAAAATCCTCGTTTCAATATTTGATAGAATTCAAATATGAAAACAGTGAAATCCCTAACTCTCTCCGAGGGTTCTCGAGTTGCTTAGAATTTCGAGGATCGCAAAACGAAATGCAGCAAAATATGATATGCATGAATGAGCTGCGTATAACATTGCAAATTGGAAATTTGGGATGTTACAAGGTGCCGTTTACGTATGGTTTCTTGGTTCTCCTACTCGTTCAATAACCTTTGTTTCATCACTGAGGGAAATACCTACCATCGCTGTGCTGCATCATCCCTTCCTCTTTGGGGAAATACCGACATAGCTTCAAGACACGTCAAAAGGAATTTCTGGCGCCGTTGCCGGGGAGGATCTTCAACATATACGAGGTTCCTAATCACAAATCTCATCTCCTTGCAATTTACATTATTTGCCATTTGCCTCTCATTTTCCTCTCCCCCGCTTCACAAAAAAATTGTTGTTTTATTCGACCTCTTTTTTGGTCGCCATTTTCTTGCTGGATCTGTTTCTGAGTGCAATCTTTTTGCGTAGTCATCATGACTCAAGAGAACACCAAGTTGTGTGATTTCTCAAATACCAACAACAATGATTTTATTGGCACTCCGATTTCTCCCGCCCCTAGTGCGGAGTCTTGTGATATTAATACTGCTTTGCTGAATCTTGTCATGAAAGATCAATTTTCCGGTACTCCTAATGAGGATGCCGCGTCCCATCATAATACCTTCGTGGAATTATGCGATATGGAAAAGAAAAAATACATGGACAATGATGTTGTGAAGATGAAATCATTCCCGTTTTCTTTGCATGATTTCGCAAAAATTTGGTTCTCTTCTTTGCCTCACAATAGTATTGATTCTTGGAATAAGTGCAAAGATACTTTTATCACCAAGTATTTTCCACCCGCAAAAATTATTTCCCTTAGAACCCAGATCATGAATTTCGAGCAACTTGAACATGAGCATGTTGCACAATCTCGGGAAAGGATGAAAATGATGCTAAGGAATTGCCCAACTCATGGGTTAAATCTCTGGATGATCATACAATTTTTTTATGCGGGATTGAATTTTGTTTCTCGTAATCTTTTAGATTCCACCGCAGGTGGTACTTTTATGGAAATTAATTTTGGTGAAGCCACCAAATTGCTTGATAATATCATGGCAAATTATTCACAATGGCATACCGAAAGAGCTCCTACTAGTAAAAAAGTTAATTCGGTTGAAGAAATTTCTTTTTTGAGTGAAAAAGTTGATGCTCTTATGAAATTGGTTGCTAGTAAAAGTGCTCCAATTGATTTCAATGATATGCCTTTGTCTACTTTGATTCAGCAAAATAGTGATGCCGTAGATGTGAATTTTATCTCGTGACATAATTTCAATAATAATGCTTATAGAGGTAATTTTAATCCTAGGCCTTTTCCTAGTAATTCCTCTAATAATTATGGTAATTCCTATGGAAATCCTTCTTATAATAATAATAGGAACCCCTATTATCTTGAGAATAATATTAAAGAATTTATCAATGCGCAAAAAGTTTTCAACACTACCATTGAAGAAAAGTTGAATAAGATTGATGATTTGTCTAGAAGTGTTGATAGAATTTCTCATGATGTAGAAAATCTCAAGATGAAAATTTTTGTGCCAAAAATTAGGAACCAATTAAAGCTCTTTATGTTTCTATGGATGAAAGTAAGAAAAGAAAAATACCAACAACATAGTAAAAGTGCTCCTATTGATTTCAATGATATGCCTTTGTCTACTTTGATTGAGCAAAATAGTGATGTCGTAGATGTGAATTTTATCTCGCGACATAATTTCAATAATAATGCTTATAGAGGTAATTTTAATCCTAGGCCTTTTCCTAGTAATTCCTCTAATAATTATGGTAATTCCTATGGAAATCCTTCTTATAATAATAATAGGAACCCCTATTATCTTGAGAATAATATTAAAGAATTTATCAACGCGCAAAAAGTTTTCAACACTACAATTGAAGAAAAGTTGAATAAGATTGATGATTTGTCTAGAAGTGTTGATAGAATTTCTCATGATGTAGAAAATCTCAAGATGAAAATTTTTGTGCCAAAAATTAGGAACCAATTAAAGCTCTTTATGTTTCTATGGATGAAAGTAAGAAAAGAACCGCTATGCTTAGAGCTAAAAGCGAATTTTTAGAAAAAGCGTTTTCTAGTGATTACTTTCGCAAAAGTGATGAAGATCTTAAAATGATTGGTGTTTATTCTATTGGTTCCTTGTTAGTAAAGTTAAGATTGATGAAAAAGGGACTAGAGAATAGTCAAATTTAGCTAAAAGGCGTCCCGATAATTCAGAGGGTGAAAATCATGTTGAGAAAATTGATAAATGTGGGTTTGAAGAGGTCAAAACTTTTTTTGTGGGTAGAAGAGGTCAAAACTTTAACTAGTGATGTACCCACTCTTTTGGATTACAAAGACTTTAATTATGATAGTTGCTCTTTGATTGATTGTATTTCTTTGTTGCAATCCACGATAGATTCACCCCATGCTTATGAACAAAATAAAGCTTTTCCTAAACATATTGTTGATGCTATGATGAAAGATTTAGAAGAAAAGTTGGAATTAGAAGTCTCAATTCCTAGAAAATTGCATGATGAATGGGAACCTACTATCAAAGTCAAGATTAAAAATTATGAGTCTTTTGCTTTGTGTGACTTGGGTGGTAGTGTTTCTACAATTCCGAAATCTTTGTGTGATGTGCTTGGTCTTACCGATATTGAAGAATGCTCTTTAAATTTGCACTTGGCGGATTCTGCTTTTAAAAAGCCTATGGGAAGAATTAATGATGTTCTTATTCTTGCAAAAAGTAATTATGTGCGCATAGATTTTATTGTTCGTGATATTGATTGAAATCCGTCTTGTCCAATTATTCTTGGTAGACCGTTTTTACGCACTATCGGTGCCGTGATTGGTTTGAAAGAAGGCAATATTAAGTTCCAATTTCCACTAAGGAAGGGTTTGGATCATTTCCCTAGAACAAGAATTAGGCCACCATATGAATCAACCATGAGGGCATCTTATGGATCTCGAAACAAAGATGACAAAACTTAGATCCTTTGCTTTATGCCTAGCTAAGGGCGTAAAACTATTGCGCTCGTTGGGAGGCAACCCAATGAATAAAATTTATTTTTGATTTTCAATTTATGTTCTTGAGTGTTAGCACAATTATGCTACTGTTATGATTGTGTTTGTTTGTGCCAAGTAAAGCCTTTAGAATCTTCTTGGGTGATAGTTGTTTGATCTTGCTGAAAAACAGAAACTTCTGCGCTCACGAAAACAATTCTCATTTCTCACCAGAGAGCGGTAAAATAGAAATTCTTCTTGGAGGCGATTAATATACAAATTTCCCAGGTCTTCCTAATTTTTCATAGTTTTTGGAGTTACAGAAGTATTCGAAATATTCATATTTCTACAAACTATTCTGTTTTTGACAGATTTTGTTTTCTTTGCGTTGTGTGCTTGTTTTGATGATTCTATGGTTTTATTTGATGAGTTTTTGCCATAGAAAAGTTGGAATACAGTAGATATAACGCAAGAACAAAATGTGAATTGGTTTGCTACAGTACTTATAGTAGTGATTTGCTTTCTTATACTAACGGATCTCACGGAGGCTTTGTTGAGTTTTGTGTGATTGAAGTTTTCAAGTTTTGGGTTATCTTACGATGGATGAAGGAATAAGGAGTAAGAAGAGCCTAAGCTTGGGGATTCCCCGGCATCCCCCGCTATTATCCAAATATAAGCAAGCAACTAAGCTTGGGGATGCCCCGAGTGGCATCCCCTATTTCTTCTAACGACCATCAGTATTTTACTCGAAGCTATATTTTTATTCGTCACATACTATGTGTTTTGCTTGGAGTGCCTTGTATGATATGAGTCTTTGCTTGTTATGTTTTGTGTTTTAAGTTTTGATTCCTTCCTGGACACACCTATTTTAGAGAGCCAAGATTATGCCATGACTTGCTAGAATTTCTCTATGCTTCACTTAAATTTTGATTCCTTGCTGGCAGGGTCTGGTGCTGCTAATGCTCGTTTTGTAGCTACCGTAGTCACACTTGTAATTCTTATAGGAGTTGATAGCATGTTGTAATGTGTGATTATTTTGTAGTCCATCTGAGTTGAACCCTAGGCTCTTGAATTTTTAAAAAACTCAACAATCTATTTTGTTAGCCTATGCAAGCATTTTGTCTGGTCAATACATATTACTTGCTTCAAGATGAATTTGATATTCTTCATCCTGGCTCGAGAATGTTGGCACAAGCAATTACAGTGTTTCTCTATTCTATATATGTCATAAGCAATTCCATGATGTGGAATGTAGTTTTTTTACATACCCACTGATGATTCAGCGCATGGTCGGTTTTCTGAAAGCCAATCGCGAGCAGCCAATATATTGCAATCATCCATGGAATCCTGAGCAAAGTTGATTCATTGCAACATAATCGCAATAATAGGGGGGATGGTTAGGGGGTTGTGTGGTTGTTGTGCCTGATGTTGTTCATCTCCTTTCTTCTATGTTACTGCCATCATGCACTCTGCAAATGTATATCTGTTCGCCTTCATGAATCCCCCTCTTGCTTAAACTAAAGAATCCCATGTAGCATCCCCTCTTTCGTCAGAAATGGCTGCTCATTTGTTTTTTATGTTAAAAGTATTGCTAAAGTTTTCTCCATTATGTTTCATGGAAAAGCTTTTAGCAGATTGCTTCAATGTACTTGTATTTTAAGTAGGCAGCAATAACATCATGGATTTCTAATCCAAGGAAACTTTTCAAAATCAGAGCTTTGATTCAATTTTAAGTAAGACAAACTACACTCATGGAGAAGTTTCAGGAGGCAGCAACATCAACATAAGCAATAGGAGGAATTGTAATTTCAGAAAAAGAACAACATATCATTCTCCAGGCATAACTCGGGCCAATCATATGTACTGAAATTGCACCATTCTAATGTAAATTGCACAATTCTCTTTTGTCCAGAAATTAATATGTGTAACCAATTACAAATGTATAGTAGCAAGAGAATTAACGTTTTTTGTTTCTTTGTTGTATTTCATCACAACCTAAGCTCGGTTGCTCTAGCTATGCCGGCATCTGTTTTCATTACAGCTTTTAGGTAGGGACATTCTTGCACAACATGACCTTCCTCTTCACAGTAGCACTACAAAAAAAATACACTTCCGTGATGATACGCGTTTGTCACAGTAGGTCACATTTTTGTCATGCATGTACATCCATGATGGTTTTATGACAGAATCAAGATAGTCATACATGTGCTGTCATAGAAGTGTTCCATGACAATACCAAAATTATCATCACAGAAGTGTCCAGTTCCATGACGATAAATGGCGTGTCATGGAAGTGCTTTTGTCAAGGGTAACCGACATGTGGCATCCACCATAACGGGTCGCTGTTAAGCTATCGCGTTCCGGTTTGGATCTGATAACCCGCTAACAGCCCGGACTAATGGGGATTTTCCATGTGTAAAATCATCTTTGGCTGGAGGAAACATGTGTCGGCTCCTCGATGGACCAGATGTCGTCCGCCAATGGAGGAGACATGCCTATGATACGTCGACACGTGGCAGGTCCCAACAGAGGCCCATATAGGTTAAAAAGGCCAGCCTAGTCAAAGGCCCGTAGAATTTACTCAGGTACTAGTGGGCCAGCCCAATAACGGCCTGTTTAAACATGACCCATTTACGGCCCAAAGCCAGATCTGACCCGTTAATTGTTCGCCGAATATTTGGGCCCAATTACAGCCCAGTGACATTTCGGCCTGTTAGAGGCCCGATATAGACATGGGCCCATTTCAGCCAGGTGTGCCTTTCGGCCTGGGAATGGCCCGTGCTGCCCATGGGCCATATATGGTCTGACGCGACATCTGACCCTCTAATGGCCCGTGATAAAGGTGGCAACAGTTCAGCATAACGTGACTTTGGGCCTATTAAAAGCATGGCGTATAAGTCGGCCCGTTGATGCCTCTACTAAGCTTTCGGCCTCTTAAAGGCCCATGATATCAGTGGGCCAACTAAGGCCCGAGATATGTTTCGGCCTGGTAATGGCCCGTCATATAACTGGGCCAAAAAAGGCCCAGTCTACATTTCAGCCTGCTGAAGGCCCATCGACAACTAGTGAAAATTAAGGCCCAACATGCATTTCGGCCTGCTAAAGGCCCATGGTTTCTTCTGGACCGTAACAGGCCAGCAGAATATTCAGCCTGTTAAAGGCCCAAAGCTACATGGGCCCAACTAAGCGTTGGGTCCACTAAAGGCCCAACTAAACTTTGGGCCGAATATAGGCCCATGTAAGTTGTGGGCCTCGCGAAAAGTGTGAAGGCCCCAATAGCCTTTCAGGCCCAAGAAAGTTGCAGGCCGGCGCAATTGTGGCCCGCTAAAAAGCAAGCCCGTTAGAGGTGAATGTTTCGGCCCGGTCGACTACATCAGTTTTTCTCCGTTTTTGTTCAAATAGAGAATGATGGCAGTAACTAGTAGGAATTAAGAACAAACCTACTCTATACAAGAAAGAAATTACGACATAGTAACATAGAATAAACCTACACTATACAATAAAGGATTTATGGTATATTACATCCACTGGGCATCGAAGTTCGCCACCAGTGATCATAAAGCGCAACGAAGAAGCAGATTACAAAAATTGGGCGCCATTGTAGTGTAACAAAATAATACTGAACCAAGACCACTTCCAAGACAGTTCAAGAAAGGTTAGCTTTCTGCGAGAACTGCCGCGCAAGCTGCTGAGCAAGGCTGTGAGACCATCCTAGCATGTCGGTCATAGCTTCCAGGTGTAGATATTTAGCAATGAGGTTCTCATTGGTGTTCTCTGCAATCTTTCTTAGAGATAGGAATTCAAGTCGAAGTTGAGTTGTAGAATGCCTTTTTGCTAGAACTTGGGACGAAAGATGTCGAACTGATTCAGACAGTGAATTATGTGAGCTTGTCTGGCTGCTAGTCTCAAGTAACTTGAACACTGCATCAAGACAAGACTTTGGGGTTGTCTCGCTATCTTCAAGATGTTTTGCCTTCTTTGCTGCAATATATGTTGGGTTTGTCTCATAGCCTTCAGCAGACTAGTGCATGCCATCAGGCATATCACCCTAAAACAAGCAGAGAGATGACATGTTTTGCACATGTATGAAGAAAGATCATAACTGTTCAGTCAATTCCATCCAATTTCAAATTAGAAAATAAAGAGTAAGTTCAAAATATCAATAGCATAATTTGGCATTGTTCATAATGCGGGGAGCTTCACCACACTACTGGATTACCATGTCAACAAAACAAGCATAGATGAAGGGCAAAGACAATCATTTTATCTATTTTGGTTAATGTGCATGGCATGTTGTTCATATCATCAGCCACCTCAGTAAGATAAAACAGGAGATGACAAGGTGCAAACGTAGGCTGCTTAACCACACACTGGATTATAGATCCACAAAAACAAGCATACATATAGGGAGTAATGAGTAATGTGCATGGTATGAATAAGGAATTTGGTTTTACAAGTAAAACTTGGAACTTATGGTTGTTGTGAACATGCATTTTGATAGAAACATCAAACGAAACAATAGCTAACGAGAGGGAGTATGAGAAAAATAAACAGCAGTTGAGGATAAAGGCTTTAGAAGGATTGACTTACATTAACAGTTAACACCGGCTTTATAATGCCATTCTCCATGTCAAGGGAATAATAACTCAAGAATTTCAGCACATAATCTTCTTCATAAGCATTGCCTGCACTCTACATATTGTAGAGAGCAATTATAGATATGATAATACTGGAAGGGATAGAGGATAATGAAGATAAGATGCATATTGATGCTACATAATCAACTACCAATCCCTGGAAGTAAAAGCGTTACATGACAAAATGTATAGACAAGAGCAATGGGCTACACTTCTGCACTGGCATTGTCTGTGTATTCAACTTTTTGGTAAGATTAAATATAGATCTAGTATTTTTTAGTAAATGGTGGGCGAGGGAGATAAGATGCAGAATGCTACACAATGAACCAATCCCTCTTCCCATAATATAAGAGTGTTTTGAACACTGGTGTATAGTACAAAACGTTCTTATATTATGGGACGGAGGGAGTATGTAACACCCCGGATATATCTTTCCCAATTTGTACTCCAACTCTTGCCGTTTCCGGCGTTAAGTTATTTTATTTTCTCGGGTTCGGGTTTTTGTCTCCGTGTGTTGTTGCCGTTGCCATGCATCTCATATCATGTCATCATGTGCATTGCATTTGCATACGTGTTCGTCTCATGCATCCGAGCATTTTCCCCGTTGTCCGTTTTGCATTCCGGCGCTTCGTTCTCCTCTGGTGGTCATTTCTAGCTTTCTTTCGTGTGTGGGGATTAAACATTTCCAGATTGGACCGAGACTTGCCATGCGGCCTTGGTTTACTACCGGTAGACCGCCTGTCAAATTTCCTATCATTTGGACTTCGTTTGATACTCCAACGGTTAACCGAGGGACCGGAAAGGCCTCGTGTGTATTGCAGCCCAACACCCTTCCAATTTGGCCCAAAACCCACCTAAGCCCTCTCCACCATCTAGAGCGTTCGATCACGATCGCGTGGCCGAAAACCGCACCTCATTTGGACTCTCCTAGCTCCCTCTATGCCTATATAAAGGCCTCTCCCCGAAAATCCGGATCCCCCCTCGTCCAAAACCCTAAATTTCGATCCGCACCGGCCGGACACGTCCGTCCGGGCCGGACAAAGTCGCCGCAGCCAGCCACCAACCGCCACGTGGCCGCGGGATCGCATCGCCGCGCCGCCACCCGCGCGGGCCCGCCAGGCCTAGTGCCGGCCCCCGAGGGCCCGAGCCGCCGTGCCGCGCCCGACTCCTCCTTCCCCGAGCGCCGCCCTTCGCCGACCGGCGACGCCGCGCCCCATCGCCGGCCACCGCCACCGCGACCGGACCTCCTCGCCGCGGCGCCCCTTCGCCGCCCCGCCGCCTAACCCCTTCGTCGCCTCGCCGCCATCATCGCCTCGCCGCCCCGCGGCCGGGTCCGCCGCCCCGCCGTCCGGCCATCCCCTGCTGCTCCGGCCACCGCGTCTGCCTCCTCCGGCGCGGATCCAGCGAGATCCGCCGCCGCCTCGGATTCCGTGCCAACCCTAGATCTGAGAGAGGTTGTTTTTTTTCACCAAGTCCCCGGAATTTCCTAGCCCAAGTGCCCATGTTCATAGCATCGTATCTCCTCATCCGTAGCTCCGTTTTTGGCATATAGCATATCAAAATGTTCACCTCAGAGAGTACATCATTTCATTCCATTGCATCATTTTCATTTGAGTTCATCTTGATACCCGAAATGCTGTTAGAAGAGGGATACTTGAGATAATTGTCAGATCTGCTACTCCATTTGCATATTTGTCTTTTTTGTCATGATAATTGTGTGCATGATATGCCCATGAGCTCTACATATGTTTTGTTAAGGGTTTTGCCATCTTTCCAGAGGTGCAACCCATGTATTTTTGTGATGTGTGTGGTGACTAGTGCAAGCTTGCAAAGTGAGGCACTTGGTAATGCGGATTTCAGGGACTTAGCATTTCCACTAAGTCCTTGATCTGTTTATTTCATATGGCCTTATATTCTTGTTGTTTCCGAGTGATCCGTGCCTCTTTTGAGGATGATCAGTAAGGATGTTTTGTTAATCTTGTAGTGCTCTATCCATCCATGTCTTTGTTTGCAATTATGGAGCACCCTAGCTTGAGTCAATCGAGCTCTACTTTTGCTACTTTGTGAATCTGGGCAGATTGTCAACTTGTTTGCAATTTTGCCGATGATGTTGTAGTTGATCCGTGCATGCTTTTCTATTATTCTTGCCATGTCTAGCTTGCATTTTGTGTATTCTTGATGGGTGTATGCTTATCTTGTCATGACTTGCTCTGTAGCGAGTGCATCGAGCTCGTAAACATGCCTACTTGATATCTGTTTTCAGCATGCTCCAGTTTTCCACCAAGTCTGTGATCTGATTATGTTTTTGCCATGTTCACATGCTTGCAATTGTATTTTCTGATCCCTTTTGGCTCAAGGTCACTAAGGGACTTTTGTTAATCTCTTTGAGTAGCTCCATGCCATGCTTTACTTTGCCATGTTCAGGTCCTGTAGCATGTAGTTTTGTTGCTCCGAAGAGTGCTACCTGATCTGGAATTCCAGACAAGTGTTAATTTCACTAAGTCTGAGATCTGTTTTCCATATGCATTTTTGCCATGCTTGTTTGAACCTGTTAATGGATGATTTGGCCGTAGCTCAGTGCTAGACTTTTGTTAAGCATCTTGAGTGCACCCCTGCCATGTATTTTGTTGTCATGTTTGGGTGTTGTAGCATGTTAATCTCGTTGCATTTAGATGGCTACTTGCTGTAAATCGCAGACCGGTGTAAATCGCAGACCGATGTTATGTTCCCGGATTTTGCGTTCCTTACGCGGTTGGGTTATAATGGGAACCCCTTGATAGTTCGCCATGATTAAATCTTTTCCAGCAATGCCCAACCTTGGTCTTACCATTTGCCACCTAGCCTCTTTTCCCTTGGGTTTCCGGAGCCCGAGGGTCATCTTATTTAGCCCCCCCGGGCCAGTGCTCCTCTGAGTGTTGGTCCAACCGAGCGATGTCCGGGGCTACCAGGGGCAACTCTGGGCTGGCCTACCCGACGTCTGGCTCATCTGAGTGTGCCCTAAGAACGAGATATGTGCAGCTCCTATCGGGATTTTACGGCACATTCGGGCGGTGTTGCTGGTCTTGTTTTAACCTGTCGAAGTGTCTTGAAGAACCGAGGTACCGAGTCTGATCGGAACGTATCGGGAGGAGGTCTATTCCTTCGTTGACCGTGAGAGCTTGTCATGGGCTAAGTTGGGACTCCCCTGCAGGGATTTGAACTTTCTAAAGCCGTGCCCGCGGTTATGGGCAGATGGGAATTTGTTAATGTCCGGTTGTAGATAACTTGAACCTTAACTTAATTAAAATGAATCAACTGAGTGTGTTACCGTGATGGCCTCTTCTCGGCGGAGTCCGAGAAGTGGACACGGTGTTGGAGTAATGCTTGCGCAGGTTGTTCTCTAGATTTCTCGCTCGCGCTTTGCCTCCTCTTCTCGCTCTCTTTTGCGAACAGGTTAGCCACCATATATGCTAGTCGCTTGCTGCAGCTCCACTTATATTTACCTTGCCTTACCTATAAGCTTAAATAGCTTGATCGCGAGGGTGCGAGATTGCTGAGTCCCTGTGGCTCACAGATTACTATTACACCAGATTCAGGGCCTGATGATTCCGCTCCAGGTGACGCGCTCGAGCTCAAGTGGGAGTTCGACGAGGACTCTCAACGTTATTATGTTTCCTTTCCTGATGATTAGTAGTGGTGCCCAGTTGGGGGTGATCGGGACCGTGTCGCATGTTGGGTTATCTTTTATTTTGGCGTCGTAGTCGGGCCATGAGTGTTTGGATGATGTAATGTTATTTATGTACCTTGATTGACATGGCGAGTGTAAGCCAACTATGTTATCTCCCCTTTATTATTATATTACATGGGATGTGTAAAGATTACCTTACTTGCGACATATGCCTTCAATGCGATTATGTCTCTAAGTCGTGCCTCGACACGTGGGAGCGATAGTCGCATCGAGGGTGTTACAAGTTGGTAATCAGAGCCTTCCCCGACCTTAGGAGCCCCATTGCTTGATCGTTTTTAGCAGCCGAGTTGTGTCTAGAAAAATGTTTTGAGTCATTTAGGAATTATATATCAGAGTGTTTAGGAATTCTTTTTACTTCCCAGTCTCCTCATCGCTCTGGTAAGGCATCCTGACGTAGAGTTTTGACTCTTCTATTCTCAAATTTCACTAAAAAAATTTAGGATCACGCGGGTATCTTGGAATCGTTCCGATGGTTTTATGATGAGAACATTGTCTTGGTGCCTCCTGTCAGGGGTTTTGTGGAAGTGTCCCGGGGAGTTGAGCTCTGAGGTGTCGTCGTCATAATTTTATCGTTGCAATTCTGGAATACCTGAGTTTAGTACGCCGACATCGAAAATCTCTTTTATGCGGTTCGTTGGTGAGATAACCTCGACGCCACCCAGTACTGGGGCGGGAGTTCGGGAGTATCGCCATAACTTGTATAACGGATGCTTTTCGAAGGTTGAGGTAGATGGTTTCCGAAGTTTTTCTCGGTTATGTGTTGAAGGATGGATACAGCTGGATGTAGGATTTGCTAGAATTGGGTGAGATATTATGCTTCCCCTGTATCCCCAACACCTGATTGCATAACCGGAAAGGTTCAGGAGTTTCATAGGTGGGAATTCTAGTAGCTCTAGTTCTTCTTCCACGGATATTGGTTTGAGATTGGGATTTCTTACCTATTATTCGTTCTTGATCTGTACCTTGTTGATTCATTTCTCTACCTAAATTCTACGTGGCTTCTCAATTTATGGATATGTGACCATTTCAAGAGGAATGCATTCGTTCATTTTGTTCGGATGTGAAGACTATATGTTGCAATTTTCATTCCGTTGGATTCAACTTCATTATTTGTCTATCAATGTGCTAATGGATGTCAACCTCTTCAGGATGGCTCCTCCAACGCGCACGACTCCGAATCCTGATCCGCCACCACCTCCACCTCCTCCGGAGGCATGGCAAGCTGTGATGGCCGCAACCAATGCAAACACACAGTTGATCATGCAAATTCTTCAAGAGCGCAATCAAGGCAACCAAGGGAACCAAGGCAACAATCAGAATCACTCTGCTACACTCAACCAGTTCCTTGCTAACGGGCCAAAGACTTTCAGCAATTGTGTTGAGGCAACCGATGCTGACGATTGGCTTGTGGATCTGTGCAAGCATTTCGAGTGCAGTAACGTCAGGCCTGAGGACTTTGTCAAGTTCGCTTCCTTCCAACTCAAAGATCAAGCTGCAGGATGGTTCCAGTAGTACAAGGACTCCAGAGGTGGACGTGTGATCACTTGGGATGAATTCCGTCAAGATTTCCGAGCTCACCATATTCCTCAGAGCGTGGTTGAAAGCAAGCATGAGGAATTCCGCAACCTGAAGCAAGGCTCTTTGTCTGTCTATGACTACAACAAGTTGTTTCAGAAGCTCGCCCGCTTTGCCAAGCAGGACGTCCCTGATGAGAAGATCATGATATACCAGTTCCGGGGTGGTCTTAGAGAAGAAATCCAGCTAGCTATTGTTCTCTTTGAGCCCTTGAGGTACGATGAGTTCTACAACATGGCATTGAAGCAAGAGGCTGCTCAGTTGAGGTGTGATGCTTCCAAGAAGTGAGTCAGAGATGTTACTCCTTCTTCCTCTACTCAAGTGGCCAAGCAGCAGAAGTATTGCCTTCCTCCTCCTCCGTTTCGTCAGTCGTATCAGCAGAAGAGCAAAGGTGGCAGTGGATCTTCCCACCCACCCAACCCTGGCTTTCAGAACAAGACTTCGTCTCAAGCTCCAAGATTGAGTGCTTCGTATCACCGTCCACTTTCAGAGGTCACATGCAACAAGTGACAACAGAAGGGTCACTATGCCAACAAGTGCTTCAACCAGAGGCGTCTTCCTCCTCCTCCTCCTGTCAGATCGGCAAGTACAGCTGTGGTTAAGCATAACCCCAAGTCCGCCAAGGTCAACTTGATGAATGCATCTTAGGCAGAGGACTCATCAGATTTCATTATGGGTAACCTTCCTGTTAATGATATTCCTGCAAAAGTTCTTTTTGACACTGGTGCATCGCATTGTTTTATCTCGAGTCCATTTGTTTCTAAGCATGAGTTGCCTTTACAAGATTTGCCTAGACAGTTATCTGTGGTTTCTCCGGGTAAATTCATGAATGCAAGCGCTATCGCCCTGGATGTTACTATCACGTTGGGCGACTACAAGTTTCTCTCTTCTCCGGTGGTTCTTGGTAACTCGGATATTGATCTTATTCTCGGGATGGATTGGCTTTCTAAGCACAAGGCTCAGCTTGATTGTGCAGTCAGGCAGATTCAATTGACTCATTCGTCTGAGGATGTAATTGTCTTTGCCGCTCGGGATAATACCATCCGTCTGTTTTCTCTCAATGAGAAGGGTGAACTGGATGCTATCTCGCAAATTCCAGTCGTTTGCGAATATCAAGACGTCTTTCCAGAAGAGCTTCCAGGAATGCCTCCGCACCGGCCAGTTGAATTTGTTATTGATCTTGAGCCTGGCACGGAACCTGTGTGCAAGCGTCCTTACAAGCTCGGACCTGAAGAGTTGAAGGAGCTGAAGAAGCAACTCGATATTCAAGAGAGAATGGGTCTCATCCGGCCTAGTTCTTCTCCGTGGGGTTGTGGTGTTCTTTTTGTGAAGAAGAAGGATGGAACGGACCGACTTTGTGGTGATTACCGTCCATTGAACAAGAAGACCATCAAGAACAAATACCCACTTCCCAACATCAATGAGTTGTTCGAACAACTCAAGTGAAAGATCATGGATGTCGCCTAGAGGGGGGTGAATAGGCGTTTTAAAATAATTACGGTTTAGGCTTGAACAAATGCGGAATAAACCTAGCGGTTAATTTGTCAAGCACAAAACCTACAACAACTAGGCTCACCTATGTGCACCAACAACTTATGCTAAGCAAGATAAACTACTAGGTGATAGCAAGATATATGACAAGAAACAATATGGCTATCACAAAGTAAAGTGCATAAGTAAAGAGCTCGGGTAAGAGATAACTGAGGCACGCGAAGACGATGATGTATCCCGAAGTTCACACCCTTGTGGATGCTAATCTCCGTTTGGAGCGGTGTGGAGGCACAATGCTCCCCAAGAAGCCACTAGGGCCACCGTAATCTCCTCACGCCCTCACACAATGCAAGATGTCGTGATTCCACTAAGGGACCCTTGAGGGTAGTCACCGAACCCGTACAAATGGCAACCCTTGGGGGCGGTCACCGAACCCGTACACTTTGGCAACCCTTGGGGGCGGTCACCGGTACCCGTCAAATTGCTCGGGGCGATCTCCACAACCTAATTGGAGACCCCGACGCTTGCCCGGAGCTTTACACCACAATGACTAAGCTCCGAGCAACACCAACCGTCTAGGGCGCCAAGGCACCCAAGAGGAACAAGCTCTAGGGTGCCCAAACACCCAAGAGTAATAAGCTTCTCAAACTTCACTTCCACATATCACCGTCGAGAACTCAAACCGATGCACCAAATGCAATGGCAAGGGCACACGGAGTGCCCAAGTCCTTCTCTCTCAAATCCCACCGGAGCAACTAATGCTAGGGAGGAAAATGAGAGGAAGAACAAGAAGGAGAACACCAAGAAGTCCAAGATCTAGATCCAAGGGGTTCCCCTCACATAGAGGAGAAAGTGATTGGTGGAAATGTAGATCTAGATCTCCTCTCTCTTTTCCATCAAAAACTAGCAAGAATCCATGGAGGGATTGAGAGTTAGCAAGCTCAAAGAAGGTCAACAATGGGGGAAAAAACGAGCTCAAGAGATAGGGTTCATTGGGGAAGAATACCCCCCTTTTATAGGAGGGGGGAAATCCAACCGTTATGTGCTCAGCCCGCACACGAGCGGTACTACCGCTCCTGGTCCCGGTACAACTGGGACTCACAGTATACATGCAGAACCCTACCAGGCGGTACAACCGGGCGACTAGGCGGTAGCACCGGTTGAGAAGAACAACCGGAGCAACCGCCCAGCCACCGCTCAACCACTGCATAGGAACAGAAGGGAGTCACCCCTGAGTGCAGTAGTCGAGCGGTATCGGGCCGGTGCAACCGCATGGCCTTGAGCGCTCAGGCGGCTAAGTCCTGAGCGGTAGAACCGCTCCGGACACCGGTGGTACCAGTACGACCGGACCAACCGGGCCACCACCGCCCGAGTACCGCATCAAAACATAGGCCTGACCGGTACTTGGGCGGTGCCTGGCCGGAACAACCGCCCAAGTCTTTGCTGAGCAAGATGGCGGTACCACTGCCCAGAAGCAGCGGTACAA
Organism: Triticum dicoccoides; assembly: GCF_002162155.2. Lineage (NCBI taxonomy): Eukaryota > Viridiplantae > Streptophyta > Magnoliopsida > Poales > Poaceae > Triticum > Triticum dicoccoides. The sequence continues at coordinate 415,654,483 of NC_041392.1, forward strand.
CGGCTGAGAGCTCCAAGCGGTACTACCGCTGGGGCTCGTGGTACTACCGTTGGGACCAGACAAAAACCACTCTCAAGAAAACCAGAACTGCCATAACTTCTGCATATGAGCTCCGAATTGAGCAAACTCAAGCTTGTTGGAAACAAGACGACGAGTAGCATCAAAACAGGGGAGGTATGCCAACAAATAGAGGAGTGAAACCTCCAACCGAGAAGAACCGGCAAAACCTCCAACATAAAAAACATCATAGAAGATGCATGTGAACTCCGTTTTCGATGAACTTGAGCTTGTCATCAAGATGACCATAAGCTCTAAGACTCTCAAAGAGAACCAAACAAGAACCAACAAAGATGATGCAAGGATGCAATGGTTTGAGCTCTCTACGAATGATACGATCAAGCTACTCATTGAGACCCCCCCTTGATAGTACGGCAATCGATCCTATAACCCGGCCTCCCAACTACCATCATGAGACCGGTAAAATAGAAAACCTATCAAGGGCAAACCTTTGCCTTGCACATGGTCCACTTGAGCTAGATGATGATAATCTTGACTCCCTCAAGTTGGACCACCTTTCTTGATTGTGTTGACTCGATGAAGACTAGTTGATTGCTCCCCCATACTCCACTATGGGTGAGCCACTCTTCCGCACATCTTCACAAGTCCATTATCACCACAAAGGACGGCAAGCTTCAAGCATTTGATCTCTTCGTGATGCTCCACTTGAACTTGCACACCGCAACCTAACCCCACAAAGAACTCTCACAAAGACCATGGGTTAGTACACAAAGTGTAATTGACAATTCTTACCATACCATGGGATCACTTGATCCCTCTCGGTACATCTTCTGCGCTTTGTGAGTTGATCAACTTGATTCACTCTTGACTTAGTCTTGATCAACCTTGAACCTTTCCAATTCTCTTCATTTGAATGATGTCTTGAAGGTAGACATGAATGATCACACAATCTTCTTCTTCAAGACATGCTTGCAATAAGCTCAACTCTCACATGACCAATCTTTGGATAATTCCTTGAATAACACCTTGGTCGACACAAACTCTCCTTGAAATCAACACATGCACTCCAAGAAAAGCCTATGGACAAAACCTTCAAATATAACTCAAGGAAACCATTAGTCCATAGAGATTGTCATCAATTACCAAAACCAAACATGGGGGCACCGCATGTTCTTTCATCAAGGGTGCCCAATTATTCTCCAAGCTTGATCTCCGTATGGGTTATCATCAGATTCGTATCCGTGAGCAAGATATTCCCAAGATGGCCTTCAGGACAAGCTATGGTTCATACGAATACACTATCATGTCTTTTGGCCTCGTCAACGCTCCTCCAACGTTCTCTCGCATGATGAACTTCATCTTCAATGCCTACACCAATGACTTTGTTTTGGTCTATCTCGACGACATTCTGGTTTTCTCAAAGAACAAGGAAGATCATGCCAAGCACTTGCGTTTGGTTCTTGATAAGCTCAGAGAACACAAGTTCTACGCCAAGTTCTCCAAGTGTGATTTTTGGCTCGATGAGGTTCTCTATCTTTGTCATATCATCTCTGCCAAAGGCATTGCCGTGAATCCTGAGAAGGTGTCTGCAATTGTGAATTGGGAACCTCCTCAGAACGTGAAGCAACTCCGTAGCTTCCTCAGTCTCGCAAGCTACTGTCGAAGATTCATTGAAAACTTTTCTAAGATCGCGAAGCCTCCCTCAAATCTTCTCCAGAAGCACGTCAAGTACGTTTGGTCTTTGGAGTGTGACATTGCTTTCAACACTTTGAAAGATAAATTGATCACTGCTCCAGTTCTGACTCCGCCTAATGAATCCAAACCGTACGAGGTCTTTTGTGATGCCTCTCTTCAAGGTCTTGGCGCAGTGTTGATGCAAGAGAAGAAAGTTGTTGCTTATACCTCTCGCCAATTGAAGCCCAATGAGAAGAACTACCCCACTCATGATCTCGAGTTGGCGGCAGTTGTGCATGCTCTTTTGACTTGGAGACATCTTCTATTGGGAAGAAAGGTGGACATTTTCACTGATCACAAGAGTCTCAAGTACATCTTCACTCAGCCTAATCTCAACCTCAGGCAAACTTGATGGGTCGAAATGATTCAAGAGTATAATTCGAGTATCGAGTATACTCCAGGCAAGGCCAATGTGATTGCTGACGCATTAAGCAGAAAGGCTTACTGCTACAGTCTCATTCTCAAGCCTTATCAACCCAAGCTTTGTGAAGCTTTCCGCAAACTTAATCTGCAAGTTGTTCCTCAAGGTTTCCTCGCCAACCTTCAAGTCTCTCCTACCTTGGAAGACCAGATTCGCCAAGCTCAGCTTCTTGATGCTATGGTGAAAAAGGTGAAGATTGGGATTGCCAAGAGTCAACCCAAGTACAAGTGCTACCGCCTTGATGACAAGGACACTCTCTTCTTCGAGGATCGTATTATTGTGCACAAAGGTGACCTCCGTAAAGTGATCATGAATGAGGCTCACAATTCTCTCCTCTCCATCCACCCTGGGAGTACGAAAATGTATCAGGACCTCAAGCAGGCTTATTGGTGGACTCGAATGAAGCGCGAGATTGCTCAATTCGTGAATGAATGTGATGTCTGCAGAAGAGTGAAGGCAGAACACTAAAGGCCAGCTAGTCTCCTCCAACCTCTTGCCATTCCAGAATGGAAGTTTGACCACATTGAAATGGACTTCGTGACTGGGTTTCCAAAGTCCAAGCGTGGCAATGATGCTATATTCGTTGTCATCGACAAACTCACTAAAGTGGCTCATTTTCTGCCTATCAAAGAGTCGATCACTGCAGCTCAATTGGCGGAACTCTATACCTCTCGGATTTTCTCTCTGCACGGTATTCCACAAGTGATCTCTTCAGACCATGGCAGCATCTTTACCTCCAAGTTTTGGGATTCTTTTCACAAGGCCATGGGCACCAACATCCGCTTCAGCACAGCTTTCCATCCTCAAACTAGCGGTCAAGTCGAGCGTGTCAATCAGATTCTTGAAGATATGCTCAGGGCTTGTGTGATCTCCTTCGGCTTGAAGTGGGAGGATTGTCTTCCTTATGCTGAATTCTCCTACAACAACATTTTTCAATCAAGTTCGGGCAAGGCCCCATTTGAAATTCTGTATGGCAGGAAGTGCCGTACCCCTCTCAACTGGTCTGAAACCGGTGAACGTCAGCTTTTGGGAAATGACTTAATCACACAGGCAGAGGAAATGTGCAAAGTCATTCGAGATAACCTCAAAGCAGCCCAATCCCGTCAGAAGAGCTACTATGACAGTAAGCACCGTGATTTGGCTTTCGAGATCGGAGATCATGTTTACCTCTGTGTCTCTCCTATGAAAGGTACTCGTCGCTTCGGTATCAAAGGGAAGCTTGCCCCTAGATACGTGGGACCTTTCAAGATTGTCAGCAAGAGAGGCGATCTCGCCTATCAACTCGAGCTTCCTTCAAACTTTGCAAATGTTCATGATGTGTTCCATGTCTCTCAGCTCCGAAAGTGCTTCAAGACTCCTGACCGCACCGTCAACTTCGAGGACATTGAGCTCCAAGAAGATCTTTCCTATCGTGAGCACCCCGTTGCTATTCTTGAAGAGATTGAACGCAAGACTCGCAATAAGTCAATCAAATTCCTCAAAGTCAAGTGGTCACACCATTCCGACCGTGAAGCTACATGGGAACGCGAGGATCACCTCCGTTCTGGGTACCCGGCATTCTTTCAGTCCTAGATCTCGGGACGAGATCCTTTCATAGTGGTGGAGTGTTGTAACACCCCGGATGTATCTTTCCCAATTTGTACTCCAACTCTTGCCGTTTCCGGCGTTAAGTTATTTTATTTTCTCGGGTTCGGGTTTTTGTCTCCGTGTGTTGTTGTCGTTGTCATGCATCTCATATCATGTCATCATGTGCATTGCATTTGCATACGTGTTCGTCTCATGCATCCGAGCATTTTCCCCATTGTCCGTTTTGCATTCCGGCGCTTCGTTCTCCTCCGGTGGTCATTTCTAGCTTTCTTTCGTGTGTGGGGATTAAACATTTCCGGATTGGACCGAGACTTGCCATGCGGCCTTGGTTTACTACTGGTAGACCGCTTGTCAAATTTCGTATCATTTGGACTTCGTTTGATACTCCAACGGTTAACCGAGGGACCGAAAAGGCCTCGTGTGTGTTGCAGCCCAACACCCTTCCAATTTGGCCCAAAACCCACCTAATCCCTCTCCACCATCTAGAGCGTTCGATCACGATCGCATGGCCGAAAACCGCACCTCATTTGGACTCTCCTAGCTCCCTCTATGCCTATATAAAGGCCTCTCCCCGAAAATCCGGATCCCCCCTCGTCCAAAACCCTAAATTTCGCCTCCGCGCCGGCCGGACACGTCCGTCCGGGCCGGACAAAGTCGCCGCAGCCAGTCACCGACCGCATCGTGGCCGCGGGACCGCATCGCCGCGCCGCCACCCGCGCGGGCCCGCCAGGCCTAG
>NC_041392.1:415659344-415668978 GCF_002162155.2 Triticum dicoccoides
GCCTAACCCCTTCGTCGCCTCGCCGCCATCATCGCCTCGCCGCCCCGCGGCCGGGTCCGCCGCCCCGCCGTCCGGCCATCCCCTGCTGCTCCGGCCACCGCGTCTGCCTCCTCCGGCGCGGATCCGGCGAGATCCGCCGCCGCCTCGGATTCCATGCCAATCCTAGATCTGAGAGAGGTTGTTTTTTTCACCAAGTCCCCGGAATTTCCTAGCCCAAGTGCCCATGTTCATAGCATCGTATATCCTCATCCGTAGCTCCGTTTTTGGCATATAGCATATCAAAATGTTCATCTCAGAGAGTACATCATTTCATTCCATTGAATCATTTTCATTTGAGTTCATCTTGATGCCCGAAATGCTGTTAGAATAGGGCTACTTGAGATAATTGTCAGATCTGCTACTCCATTTGCATATTTGTCATTTTTGTCATGATAATTGTGTGCATTATATGCCCATGAGCTCTACATATGTTTTGTTAAGGGTTTTGCCATCTTTTCAGAGGTGCAACTCATGTATTTTTTTGATGTGTGTGGTGACTAATGCAAGCTTGCGAAGTGAGGCACTTGGTAATGCGGATTTCAGGGACTTAGCAATTTCACTAAGTCCTTGATCTGTCTATTTCATATGGCTTTATGTTCTTGTTGTTTCCGAGTGATCCGTGCCTCTTTTGACGATGATCAGTAAGGATGTTTTGTTAATATTGTAGTGCTCTATCCATCCATGTCTTTGTTTGCAATTATGGAGCACCCTAGCTTGAGTCAATCGAGCTCTACTTTTGCTACTTTGTGAATCTGGGCAGATTGTCAACTTGTTTGCAATTTTGCCGATGATGTTGTAGTTGATCCGTGCATGCTTTGCTATTGTTCTTGCCATGTCTAGCTTGAATTTTGTGTATTCTTGATGGGTGTATGCTTAGCTTGTCATGACTTGCTCCGTAGCGAGTGCATCGAGCTCGTAAACATGCCTACTTGATATCTGTTTTCAGCATGCTCCAGTTTTCACTAAGTCTGTGATCTGATTATGTTTTTGCCATGTTCACATGCTTGCAATTGTATTTTCTGGTCCCTTTTGGCTCAAGGTAACTAAGGGACTTTTGTTAAGCTCTTTGAGTAGCTCCGTGCCATGCTTTACTTTGCCATGTTCAGGTCCTGTGGCATGTAGTTTTGTTGCTCCGAAGAGTGCTACCTGATCTGGAATTCCAGACAAGTGTTAATTTCACTAAGTCTGAGATCTGTTTTCCATATGCATTTTTGCCATGCTTGTTTGAACCTGTTAATGGATGATTTGGCCGTAGCTCAGTGCTAGACTTTTGTTAAGCATCTTGAGTGCACCCCTGCCATGTATTTTGTTGTCATGTTTGGGTGCTGTAGCATGTTAATCTCGTTGCATTTAGATGGCTACTTGCTGTAAATCGCAGACCGGTGTCATATTTGTTTTGCTTGCCATTTCCAAACCGTAACTCCGATTCCGGTGTTCTTTATATCATTTTCAAGCGATTTCATCTCATCTTTCCAGTGGAACACTTGGATTTCCAAGTTGAGGCCAGGATCTTGCTTTTCCTGTCACATCTTGCATATGCATCCCGCTTCGCATCCCGCATTGCATACCATGTTTGCATCATATTGGTTGATCCTTGCACATGGTTGATTGTGTCCTTGTGGCTTGTTTGTCTTGTTTGGGTAGATACGGGAGACGATTTCGCTAACGAGGAGCCCGTTGAGTTTGCTTTCGAGGATCCAGTCAACTCTGACAACTTTGCAGGCAAGATGATCATACCCTCGAAATCACTACTATCTTTGCTTTGCTAGATTGCTCGCTCTTTTGCTATGCCAATGCTATGATGCCTACCACTTGCTTTCAAGCCTCCCAAATTGCCATGTCAAACCTCTAACCCTCCATGTCCTATGCAAACCGTTGATTGGCTATGTTACCGCTTTGCTCAGCCCCTCTTATAGCGTTGCTAGTTATAGGTGAAGATTGGAGGCCGTTCCTTGTTGGAACCTTTATTTACTTGTTGGGATATCATTATATTATCTTGTTATCTTAATGCATCTATATACTTGGTAAAGGGTGGAAGGCTCGGCCTCTCACCAAGTGTTTTGTTCCACTCTTGCCGCCCTAGTTTCCGTCATATCGGTGTTATATTCCCGGATTTTGCATTCCTTACGCGGTTGGGTTATAATGGGAACCCCTTGATAGTTCGCCTTGATTAAAGCTTTTCCAGCAATGCCCAACCTTGGTCTTACCATTTTCCACCTAGCCTCTTTTCCCTTGGGTTTCCGGAGCCCGAGGGTCATCTTATTTAGCCCCCCCGGGCCAGTGCTCCTCTGAGTGTTGGTCCAACCGAGCGATGTCCGGGGCTACCAGGGGCAACTCTGGGCTGGCCTACCCGACGTTTGGCTCATCTAAGTGTGCCCTAAGAACGAGATATGTGCAGCTCCTATCGGGATTTTTCGTCACATTCGGGCGGTGTTGCTGGTCTTGTTTTAACCTGTCGAAGTGTCTTGAAGAACCGAGGTACCGAGTCTGATCGGAACGTATCGGGAGGAGGTCTATTCCTTCGTTGACCGTGAGAGCTTGTCATGGGCTAAGTTGGGACTCCCCTGCAGGGATTTGAACTTTCGAAAGCCGTGCCCGCGGTTATGGGTAGATGGGAATTTGTTAATGTCCAGTTGTAGATAACTTGAACCTTAACTTAATTAAAATGAATCAACTGAGTGTGTTACCGTGATGGCCTCTTCTCAGCGGAGTCAGGGAAGTGGACACGGTGTTGGAGTAATGCTTGCGCAGGTTGTTCTCTAGATTTCTCGCTCACACTTTGCCTCCTCTTCTCGCTCTCTTTTGCGAACAGGTTAGCCACCATATATGCTAGTCGCTTGCTGCAGCTCCACTTATATTTACCTTGCCTTACCTATAAGCTTAAATAGTCTTGATCACGAGGGTGCGAGATTGCTGAGTCCCTGTGGCTCACAGATTACTATTACACCAGATGCAGGGCCTGATGATTCCGCTCCAGGTGACGCGCTCGAGCTCAAGTGGGACTTCGACGAGGACTCTCAAAGTTATTATGTTTCCTTTCCTGATGATCAGTAGTGGTGCCCAGTTGGGGGTGATCGGGACCGTGTCGCATGTTGGGTTATCTTTTATTTTGGCGCCGTAGTCGGGCCATGAGTGTTTGGATGATGTAATGTTATTTATGTACCTTGATTGACGTGGCGAGTGTAAGCCAACTATGTTATCTCCCCTTTATTATTATATTACATGGGATGTGTAAAGATTACCTTACTTGCGACATATGCCTTCAATGCGATTATGTCTCTAAGTCGTGCCTCGACACGTGGGAGCTATAGTCGCATCGAGGGTGTTACAGAGTAGCTGTTAATGTAAGTATAGTGATAGACGACGTTCCATCCTTACAAGATGACTGCAGAGCTAAACCTCTTCAAAAGCATTGGGTTGATTCTAAATTTATGTAAGAGTCCACACGGATCTTATAATGTCCACCAAATGGACGATAACGAGGCTAACATGTGAAGTGATGCTACATAATCAACCAGCTATGAAAGTAAGTATGGTCATACATGGCAAGAGGTACTCACAAGAGCAATGCAGTGTGCAGTATAGTTGCACGATTCTGTGGTCCCTTGAGAATGAATGTTCTTCTGCAAACAGTTTTCGTACAAGTGACATGTTAAGGCACATGCAGAAATGTAGTTCAAATTGTGATGTGATATCATAGACAGTACTTACGCTAAAGACGAGACCAATGTGTAACAAGATTATTCCAGTCATTGTCTGACAAATGTAGCACCGGAGACTTATAGAAATTTCGTTTAGAGGCTTGCCATTGAAGTGCGCTTGCCTCAGGTAGTAACGATACTTCATCAACGAGTGCTTGAAAAGCGCAACCAACCCTTGCTCGTCTTGACAATCTAGTTTGGTCCTCGCCTATTTAAAAAAATGAAATCTTGTGTCTTCTGTCAACAGGAACATATGCAGTAATTACCATGAATAACATTATTACATTACTTACGAGTAAGTTGCGGAGGAAGATTGGAAATTTTTCTCTTTCTGTGGTATAATCTTTCATGAAGGAAAGTTGCGCACAAAGTTCGTGACAACAATATAAGCTTCGTCTTCTAAACTGAGAAGAAGTGGAACAGGAGTCCTATTTGCTGCAATTGGGGCTCTCTCTCGTTCGAAAAAGGATTTGGCAACTGGATTTGGTGTACTCTTTGCTGGAATGGGGGTTTTGCATCATAGAGCTGGTGCTATGTCAACTGGCATCATCATACTGTTTGCGTCAGTTTGGGTCTGATACGTCTCCAACGTATCTATAATTTTTGATTGTTCCATGTTGTTATATTATCAATCTTGGATGTTTTATAATCATTTTTAGTCATTTTATATAATTTTTTGGTACTAACCTATTCACATAGTGCCAAGTGCCAGTTGCTTTTTTTTGCATGTTTTTTTCATCGCAGGAAATCAATACCAAACGGAGTCCAAACGCAGCAAAACTTTTTGTGGGTTTTTTTGGACCAGAAGACAACCAATGGGCCGAAGAAGCACCTGGGGGGCTGCTCCGAGGGGAGCACAACCCACCAGGGCGCGCCTGGAGGCCCAGGCGCGCCCTGGTGGGTTGTGCCCACCTCGGGTGCCCCCCGGACCGCCTCTTTACTCTATAAATGCCCCGATATTCCAGAAAACCTAGGGGAGTCGGCAAAAAATAATTCCAGCCGCCACAGAGTCCAGAACCACCAGATCCAATCTAGACACCATCACGGAGGGGTTCACCACTTCCATTGTCTCTCCAATGATGTGTGAGTAGTTCTTTGTAGACTTTCGGGTCCATAGTTAGTAGCTAGATGGCTTCCTCCCTCTCGTTTGATTCTCAATACAACGGTGTCTTGGAGATCCATATGATGTAACTCTTTTGCGGTGTGTTTGTTGGGATCAGATGAACTTTGAGTTTATGATCGGATCTTTTTTTTATCGATGAAAGTTATTTGAGTTTCTTTGATCCCTTATATGCATGATTGCTTATAACCTCGTATTTATTCTCCGATATTTGGGTTTTGTATGTCCAACTTGATCTATTTATCTTGCAATAGGAAGAGGTGCTTTGTAGTGGGTTTGATCTTACGGTGCTTGATCCTAGTGACAGAAGGGGAACCAACACGTATGTATCATTGCTACTAAGGATAAAACGATGGGGTCTATTTCTACATAAATACATCGTGTCATCGTTCTTATTGCATTACTCTGTTTCTCCATGAACTTAATACACTAGATGCATGCTGGATAGCGGTCGATGTGTGGAGTAATAGTAGCTGATGCAGGAAGGAGTCGGTCGACTAATATTGGACGTGATGCCTATATAATGATCATTGCCTGGATATCTTCATGATTATTTGAAGTTCTATCACTTGCCCAACAGTAATTTGTTCACCCACTATTTGCTACTTTTCTGGAGAGAAGCCACTAGTGAAACCTACGCCCCCCGGGTCTCTTTCTCATATTATTTGCCTTTGCGATCTATTTTTATTTGCTTTTATTTTCAGATCTATTAAACCAAAAATACAAAAATACCTTGCTGCAATTTATTCTTATTTATTTTATTTGGCGTTCGATCAATAAATCTACTACAATTTATTCACGTCCATTTGTCAATTTCTGGCGCCGTTACCTGAAAGGGATTGACAACCCCTTTAATACATCGGGTTGCGAGTATTTGTTATTTGTGTGCACGCGTCGTTTACGTATTGTTGCTTGGTTCTCCTACAGGTTCGATAACCTTGGTTTCATCACTGTGGGAAATATCTATCGTCGCCGTGCTGCATAATCCCTTCCTCTTTGGGGAAATACCGACGTAGCTTCAAGCCACATCAAAAGGAATTTCAGGCGCTGTTGCCGGGGAGGTTCTTCAACATATACCAGGTTCCTAATCACAAATCTCATCTCCTTGCAATTTGCATTATTTTCCATTTGCCTCTCGTTTTCCTCCCCCACTTCACAAAAATTTGCCATTTTATTTGCCCTCTTTTTCGTTTACCGTTTTCTTGCCAGATCTATCCGTGTTCTTGCTTTCTAGTCATAATGGCTAGCGCGCCTACTCCTCCTTTGTCACCAGATTTTGAAGTTCTTTACTTCAAGCAAAGACAAGGAGAAAATTTGAAAGATGCTTGGCGTCGGCTTATGGAATCTTATCGTATTTGCATTTTAAAGGGGGGCGCTAAGATCTTGCTTCGTAATTTTTACATATGATTGGCTTTGCATCATAGACAACTCCTAGATTTTGCCGCTAAAGGAAATTTTATTGAGCTTGATGCCAATGCTTCCTATGAAATTTTAGAAGGAATTTTGGGGGTTCCACCTCAAATGAAGGGGTTTTATTTCATCCCGGAGGGAGTTCAAATGTTGGACAAACTTGGTCATTTGCATAAACACATGGTTGAATTACAAAAATATAATGAACCCCTCAAACATCTCAATGGTAGTATCAACTGCATGAATACCTTGATTACTCTTTGCAACAAGCGATTGGATATTTTGTATCTAAAGATGGTTTATTTTCCTGAGAATTTAGGGAAGCGTAAAGAGCCTCCCGGGTTTGAGAAAACCCTAACAAAAGTTGCCAAAACTACGGATGATCAAACTTAGATCCCTTGCTTTATGGCTAGCTAAGGGCGTAAAACAATAGCGCTTGTTGGGAGGCAACCCAATGAATAAAATTTATTTTTGCTTTTTTCTTCCTATTCTTGAGTGTTAGCACAATTATGCTACTGTTATGATTGTGTTTTGTGTGTTTTAATTAGTGTTTGTGCCAAGTACAGCCTTTAGGATCTTCTTGGGTGATAGTTGTTTGATCTTGCTGAAAAACAGGAATTTTTGCGCTCACAAAAACAATTCTAATTTTTAACCAGAGTGTGATAAATTACCAATTCTTTTTGCAGAAGATTAATATGCAAATTTCTTAGGTTTCCTAATTTATCAAGATTTTTGGAGTTTTAGAACTATTCAACATATCCAGATTACTACCGACTATTCTGTTTTTGACAGATTCTGTTTTCTTTGCGTTGTGTTCTTATTTTGATGATTCTATGGTTTTCTTTGATGAGTTTTCGCCATAGAAAAGTTGGAATACAGTAGATATAATGCAAGAACAAAATATGAAGTTGTTTTCTACAATACTTATAGTAGTGATTTGCTTTCTTATACTAACGGATCTCATGAAGGTTTTGTTGGAGTTTGTGTGATTGAAGTTTTCAAGTTTTGGGTTATCTTATGATGGATGAAGGAATAAGGACTAAGAAGAGCCTAAGCTTGGGGATGCCCCGGCATCCCAAGTTATTATCCAAAGAGAGCAAGCAACTAAGTTTGGGGATGCCCCGAGTTGCATCCCCTCTTTCTTCTAATGACCATCAGTATTTTACTCGAAGCTATATTTTTATTCGTCACATACTATGTGCTTTGCTTGGAGCGTCTTGTATGATATGAGTGTTTGCTTATTTTATTTTGTGTTTTAAGTCCCGATTCTTTTCTGGACACACCTATTTGAGAGAGCTAAAAGTATGCCATGACTTGTTAGAATTGCTCTCTATGCTTCACTTAAATTTTTATGAGCTATGGATTTGCTCTAGTGCTTCACTTATATCTTTTTGAGCACGGTGTGCTTTAGTATTTTAGAAGAAATGCTCTCTTGCTTCACTTAGATTTATTTGAGAGTTAGTAAATTTTTCAAGAAGTTCTCTCATGCTTCACCTAAATTAATTTGAGAGAAAGAAAAAAAATTATGCTCATGATCGTCACTTATATTTGTTTGAGCTTGTCAAAAGAAACACATCAAAATTAGTTCCAAAGTGATAGATATCCAAGAAGGATATAATAAAAACTATCATGAAGATCATTGGACAAAATAAACTTGATTCCTTGTAATAGTTTTGAGATATGATGATGTGATATGTGAGTCATGTTGATGAGTAATTATTCTTTAGTAAGAATATTGGTGTTAAGGTTTGTGATTCCCTATGCAAGCACGAAAGTCAATAGTCATGCAATAAAATTACATCTTACTTGTGGTGCATTATTCGGTGTTAATTATGCTTAATGCTTGCTTATGAGATTATTCGTTTGTTGGTTGGTCGCTTCTCAATCTTTTGGTAGCCCCCACCACCACCAACCCCGCCGCCTGCCTCGCCCCGCCCCGCAGCGCTGCACGCCGCCGCCCTTTGCCGCGCCGCCGCTCGCCGTTGCCGCCGCCGCCGCACCGTGCCGCCCACCACCCCAGCCCCACTTCGCCGGAGCCGCAGCCCCGCCTCGCCGGACCTCGCCGGAGGTAAAGCCGCCGTTGCCGCCGCCAGTTTTTTTTAGAAAATACCGATCCGTTTTTTAGAAAAACCCTAGGTTTGTTTTTTTAGAATAGATCGGTTTTTTCCCGGATTATTTTAATTAGCGGACATTCGTCCGCATGTTCGTTTTAACGAACGGTGTTCACCCATTAGCCACAGACAGCGAATGTTCGTTCGTTAGCCTGTTCGTCAGTTTTCTTTTTTGCGGATTTTTCCGCGATTATTTTCGATCGCGATCTCTGATCCGATTTTCGTTTTAGTTTATCTTTTCGCTCGTTTATTGGAATCAGGCGATTCAAGCGCCTAGATCTTCGTCTCGAAACCCTCTTTCTGTTTAACCAACTTGAACAAGATTTTGGTACTGTAAAATTTGACTTAGGTCTAGATTAGTAATCGGATCTTGTTTCTTTTGTAGTTTGAGTTTCGTTGCTTTGTTTGATTTGATTCTTTTTGCAAACCGGAGTTCTTAAGTTGAACTTTCTGGTTAGATCTTCTTATTTGAGTTTTACCCGTGCTTCTTTCTTGATTGCTTAAGTATGATATTGTTTATTTGTGATAGAACACCCGGAGTGCGAAGCGTGCTACTATGAGTCTCTAGGTTTTGCGGATCATCAGCAAGGCAAGTAACACATTGATCATACTCTGTAACATCCCAAATTTTCAATTTGGAATGTTATACACTAGATCATCATTGCATATCATATTTATTACATTTGGTTGATCCTAGAATTTTTTAGCAACTCAAGGACCCTCGGAGAGAGTTGGGAATTTCGTTATTTTCATATTTGAGTTGTCTCAAATTTTGAAAATAGGATTTTTGATTTTATTTATTTTATCTTCAATTATTTCTATTATAAAATTATGAGAGGGAATAAAATGACTTTCCCAAAATAAAGAAATATTGAGGATTTAATAAAAAAATCAAACAAGATTTTATTTGGTTTTATTTGCTATTTTATTTGAATTTAGAAAAATGCGCATTTTCAAAATTGCATTTAGGCCCCAAATAAATGTTCATCCTGTGCAGCTTGATTTTAGAAGCCAGGGAAAATTTATTTCGGGATTTTTGGAGTCCGTTTAGTAGTCCTTTGGTTTTTTTTCTGAGCATAACTATTTATATAAAAAAACGCGAAACTGACCTACGGGCCGTGTCCGACCCGGACACGAGGCCCGTCCGGCTTTAAAAGCCGGGGAGGCCCAGCCGGAAGCCCCCCAAACCCCAGCCGCGCCCGCGCCGCCCTAGCCCCGCGCCACCGCCGCCTTCGCCCAGCACCACCCGCCGC
>NC_041392.1:415668997-415689356 GCF_002162155.2 Triticum dicoccoides
CCGTTTTTTTTAGAAAAATCGTTTGGTTTTCTGACGGTTTTGTTCGTTTTTTTTAGTTTCGTTTTTTAAATAGATCGGTTTTCCGGTTTATTTAAATAGTGAGTGTTCGTCCGTTCGTTCGTTTTAACGAACATTCGTCTTTTTTCTTTTTCTTGGATTAAATCCGTGATTTTTCTAATCGCGATTTCTGATCCGATTTTCGTTTTAGTCTAACTTTTCGCTCGTTTATCGGAATCAGGCGATTCAAGCGCCTGGAGTTTCGTCTCGAAACCCTCTTTCCTTTTAACCAACTCAAACAAGTTTTTGCCACTGTAAAAATTGCCTTAGATCCAGAATAGTAAATGAAGCCTGTTTCTTTTGCCGTTTGTCTTTTGTTGCTTCATTCGATTTGATTATTTTTGCCAACCAGAGTTCTTAAGTTGAACCTTCTGGTTAGATCTGTTATTTGAGTTTTACCTGTGCATTAATTGAGTACTTCTTGTATGCTTGTTTGTTTGCGATGGAGTACCCGGAGTGCGCCGCTTATTACTTCGAATCGCTAGGTTTCCCGGATCATCAGCAAGGCAAGTAACACTTTGATCATACCTCCTACTACCCAGTTTTATTGCATTAGATCAATCCTTACACATTGCATGATTAGTATCTAATTAAATTTTGGGTTTGGGAAGTAGTTGAGGTAGTACCTATTACCTGTTTAATTATCAAACCATTGGGAGTTACTTCTACGTTGCTTATTGCCATGCTATGCTAGTAGACGTGGATTGGGTGAGTGTATCCATGACAGATGTGAGATTGTTAATTAATGGTTTATTTAAGGTGGCAACTTAAACACACATCTGGGTGGATTGAGGTGCCTGGGTATTCCAGGATTGCCTGTTTTTCTTTATGGACCGCCACCCAGGCTCAAAGGGATCATGAGATTATTCATGCTAGAAACTTTCGTGTGCAGCCACAAGCTATTATGGGCTCTAGCATAGTTGACTAAGTTGTGTGAACTCTTACAGTGGTAGACTAGCAGATGTAGGGGATGTAGGTGGTACGGTCTACCCATCGTAAGGTGCTAGCGCTTCTAAAAGACTATGTCTCGGTCATCCGTCTTCTCAAACACCATGTAGTGCGAGAAACCAAACGGAGGCGATCGACTCTTGTGGGGAAAAGTGCGCAAACCTCTGCAGAGTGTATAAACTAATCATGGTTAGCCGTGTCCCCGGTTATGGACATCTTGAGTATCCAGTACCTGGATTATCATGTGAATTTCAACATGTTACTCAAAAATTAATTTTGTTGGGTTTTGTTTAATGATGATGCTTAATTGGGATTGAGAATGCAATCAACCATTCTCAATGTTTAACAACCACCATGATAGTTAAATAAATTTATTCCTTTGCAGTAGGGAAAATTTGGCTTTACGCAAATAGAGCTTTCCACCAGCCAAATATGCATATAGTATAGCTGTTTCATTCCATTACTCTCTATGTGTTACATTGCCAGCATATTCCATGTGCTGACCCATTTCGGGTTGCAACGTTAATGTTGCAGACTTTTCAGATGACGGTTAAGGAGTTTTAGGTTGTGGTTCTATACTCAGTGATGCCGTTGGAGTTGATGGACTCACTTATCTTCCAAGCCTTCCGCTGTTATCATTATTAGATGGCCTTAAGCCATATTTATTGTAATAAGTTCTCTTTTGAGACCCTCGATGTAATAAGTGTGTGATTGCTACTCTGTTATAAATCCTTCAATTACTGTGTGGTGTCAGCATTACTGATCCAGGGATGACACCGGAGCACAGAGATTGGACCGTTTGAGGTCTGGTCGCTACAAGATGGTATCAGAGCACATGCTGACTGTAGGATACGACCACTAAGCTAAAGACCTAGATCACTACTCACTCTCTTCTCTTTCTGACTCCTCATCTTTTCTACTCTTTTAGGATGGCGAATGCAAGGAACAAGTTCACTCAACCAGATGAAGATACACCCTTTGGACGTCACTTGAAGGAAGTCACTAGATACCTGAACATAGGAGTACCAAGCTTCACCGGAACCTACAACGGCACTTTACCTAAAGAAGAGCGCTGGATGATTCAAGTTCAAGTTCCAGTAAGGACGTTCATGCCAGTCACTGAGCCCATAGAGTTTTCTTTTGATGCACCAACTTGGAATCTAGGAAAGAGCATGGCAGCTCACAGTCACTGAGTAGATGATTGGCTCCGCAAGACAGCTAGAGAGTTGACCACAGCAGGATGCATGGATGCGGAGAAGGTGAAGTTTGCCGCAGATCAGCTTGAAGGACCCACAGCATCATGGTGGGAGAATTTCACAGCCAGTTTCCCCGTCGATACTATCACATGGGACCAGTTTCAGCAGGCTTTTCGTACTGCCCATGTTTCAGCAGAAGCTATGGCCATGAAGAAGCGAGAGTTTCGCAACTTGCGCCAAGGAGGACGGACAGTTGGCCAGTATGTGGAAGACTTTAGTAAATTAGCACGTTATGCCCTAGATGACGTTGCTACGGATGCAGCAAAGCAGGAGAAATTTCTGGAAGGACTGAATGATGAGTTGAGCATGCAGTTGATGGTAGCAACCTTCAACAATTACCAGGAGTTGGTAGATCATGCTCTCATGATTGAAGGGAAGCAGCAGCAAATTGAGAATCGCAAGAGGAAGTATGCACAAGGAAAGTACGATTCAGGAGCTCAGCAGAAGCCACGATTTACCCCTAGGCCGGGAGGACATTTTCAGCATACCCATGGAGGAGGTAGCTCGCACAATAACAATGGCCCCAGGAATGGTAATGGGAATGGAGGAAGCAACGGCCAGAACCGCACCAACCCATCAACCCCAGCCAAGAAAGACCTGAGCCAAGTCACTTGCTTTAAGTGGCAGAAGACCGGACATTATGCCAATGAATGTCCTGAATCCCAGAATGGAAATGGCAATGGAAGCTCTGGGAAGAAGCCAAACCCTTTCAACAGGGGACAGGTGAACCATGTTAACGTGGAGGAGGTTGAAGAGCAGCCGAATGCAGTAATCGGTAAGTTTTTGGTTAAGTCATTTACTGCACTCGTTCTTTTCGATACTGGTGCATCGCATTCATATATATCAAGGGGATTTGTGGATAAGTATAAACTGCCAACCCAAGCCCTTAGGTCACCCATGTTAGTAACCTCGCCTGGAGCAGAATATATGGCTAGTCTATGGTGTGATCGGTTGCCATTAAGAATTGGTAACTATGTTTTTCCCTTAGACCTAATAGTGTTGGAATCCCAAGGATTGGATGTGATATTAGGCATGGATTGGTTGTCAAAGTATGAAGGGAATATTGAATGTGCCAGTAAGTTAATTTTGCTTACCACCCCAGAAGGGAGAAGGATCAAGTATGTATCCCGACATGTGCCAAAGAGGACTCAAGTAAATTGTTTAACCGGAGTTGTGCAGGAGGAAGTACCAGTAGTGAAGGATTTCCCCGAAGTATTTCCAGAAGAGTTGCCAGGCATGCCACCGGATAGAGATATTGAGTTTTTGATTGAGCTTTTGCCAGGCACAGGGCCAATATCAAAGAGACCATATAGGATGCCTGCAAAGGATTTGGTGGAAATTAAGAAGCAAATTAAGGAGTTACTGGATAAAGGTTATATTCACCCAAGTTCTTCACCTTGGGGATCGCCAGTACTTCTAGTAGAAAAGAAGGATGGATCGTTAAGGATGGTTGTCGATTATCGAGGATTGAATGAAGTAACCATCAAGAACAAGTACCCACTACCGATGATCAATGATCTGTTTGATAGATTGCAAGGAGCTAAGGTATTTTCCAAGATCGATCTGCGATCAGGATACCACCAGTTGAAGATTCGGGAACAGGATATACCCAAGACGACTTTTACCACCAGGTATGGGTTGTACGAGTATACCGTTATGTCATTTGGTCTGACTAACACACCTGCATATTTTATGAACATGATGAACAAAGTGTTTATGGAGTTTTTGGATAAGTTCGTCGTAGTGTTCATTGATGATATCCTGGTTTACTCAAAGAATGAAGAGGAGCATAAGGAACATTTGTGTTTGGTTCTTGGAAAGCTCAGAGAACATCAATTATATGCCAAGTTTAAAAAAATGTGAGTTTTGGTTGAAGGAAGTTGGATTTCTCGGTCACGTTATATCCGGAGAAGGTATAGCAGTAGATCCCACTAAAGTTGATACCGTGACCAAGTGGGAAGCACCAACCACCGTGGGAGAGATCCAGAGTTTTCTTGGACTCGCAGGATACTACCGGATGTTTATTGAGAATTTCTCAAAGATTGCGAAGCCTATGACGGAGTTGTTGAAGAAGGATACCAAGTTCATATGGACGGAGGAATGTGAGGCTAGTTTTCAGGAGTTGAAGAAACGTTTGGTTACCTCACCAGTGTTGATTTTACCGGATCAGACCAAGGATTATGAGGCGTATTGCGACGCTTCACGTCGAGAACTTGGAGTAGTGCTGATGCAGGAAGGGAGAGTTGTTTCATATGCCTCACGACAGCTTAAGCCTCATGAGTTGAATTATGCTAAGCATGATTTGGAGTTAGCAGCCGTAGTGCATGCATTGAAGACTTGGAGACATTTTCTGATTGGAAACCATTGCGAGGTGTACACGGATCACAAGAGTTTGAAGTATATTTTCACACAGAGGGAGTTGAACCTCGGACAAAGGAGATGGTTGGAGCTCATCAAAGATTATGATATGAAATTGCATTATCACCCCGGAAAGGCTAATGTAGTACCTGACGTGTTGAGCCGTAAGAGCCATGTCAACACCCTAATGACGGGAGATTTACCAGGTGAGTTAGCCGAAAATATTCGAGAGCTATGTGTGGAAATAGTTCCAAGAGGCTATGTAGCAGCATTTGAGATTCAGTCTACATTGATGGATAAAATCATAGAAGCCCAAAAGACTGACAAGGAGATTGCTTCTATTAAGGAGAAAATTAGCAAAGGAAAAGCTAAGGGATTTCGTGAGGATGAGCACGATACCATATGGTTTGAAGACCGTGTTTATGTGCCAAATGATCTGGAGATTAGGAAGTTAATTTTACAAGAGGCCCATGACTCACCATACTCGATTCACCCAGGAAATACCAAGATGTATTTAGATTTGAAGGATATTTTCTGGTGGACCGGAATGAAGAAGGATATTGTGGAGTATGTAGCAGTTTGTGATGTATGTCAGAGAGTGAAGGCGGAGCATCAGAAACCAGAAGGATTGCTACAACCATTACCGATACCCGAATGGAAGTGGGATAAGCTAGGCATGGATTTTATTACAGGATTGCCCAGAATACGTTCAGGCTATGACTCGATATGGGTTGTAGTCAATCGCTTGACAAAGGTAGCTCATTTCATTCCAGTAAAGACTACCTATACCAGTGCAAAGTTGGCAAAGATATACATGACCAGGATCGTATGTCTGCATGGAGTTCCAAGGAGCATTGTATCAGATAGAGGAACCCAGTTTAC
The DNA here is from genome assembly GCF_002162155.2 of Triticum dicoccoides. NCBI lineage: Eukaryota > Viridiplantae > Streptophyta > Magnoliopsida > Poales > Poaceae > Triticum > Triticum dicoccoides. Next base: position 415,674,499 of record NC_041392.1, read on the forward strand.
TTCAAAATTCTGGAATCATTTGCATGAGACTTTGGGAACCAGACTGGAGTTTAGCACAACTTTTCACCCGCAAACAGATGGGCAGACCGAGAGAGTCAATCAGATTTTGGAAGATATGCTAAGAGCTTGTGCGCTAGATTATGGATCTAGTTGGGATGAGAATTTGCCATATGCAGAGTTCTCTTACAACAACAGCTATCAATCCAGTTTGAAGATGGCCCCTTTCGAAGGCTTGTACGGAAGGAGGTGCAGGACCCCATTGTCTTGGGATGAAGTTGGAGACCGCTAGTTGTTTGGACCGGATCTGATAAAGGAGTCTGAACAGAAAGTGAAATTGATTCGCGATAGGCTGAAGATAGCTCAATCCAGGCAGAAGAGTTATGCAGATTCTAAACGCAAGGAGACAGTTTACGAAGTAGGAGATCGAGTTTATCTTCGAGTATCTCTACTTCGAGGAGTTAAGCGCTTTGGAGTTAAGGGAAAACTAGCGCCACGTTTTGTAGGCCCATACAAAGTTTTGGAGCGTATGGGAGAAGTAGCCTACAAGTTGGAATTACCCGAAGGACTGTCAGGAGTTCACGACGTGTTTCATGTATCCCAGTTGAAGAAGTGCCACGCAGAGATGGCTGACATACCGCTGAGAGATACGGTACCACTGGAAGCAACTCAGTTGGACAGTGATTTGACCTATGAGGAGAAACCAGTTAGGATTCTAGAATATGCCAGTTGAGTCACCCGCAGCAAGGTTATCAAATTTTGCAGGGTTCAGTGGAGCCACCACACGGAGGATGAAGCCACCTGGGAACGAGAGAAGATTTGCTGAAAGACCACCCTCACCTATTTTCTAGCCAACCCGAATCTCGAGGGCGAGATTCATCTTAAGGGGGGTAGGTTTGTAACATCCCAAATTTTGAATTTGGAATGTTATACACTAGATCATCATTGCATATCATATTTATTGCATTTGGTTGATCCTAGAAATTTTTCGCAACTCAAGGACCCTCAGAGAGAGTTGGGGATTTCGTTATTTTCATATTTGAGTTGTCTCAAATTTTGAAAATAGGATCTTTTGATTTTATTTATTTTATCTTCAATTATTTCTATTACAAAATTATGAGAGAGGGAATAAAATGACTTTCCCGAAATAAAGAAATATTGAGGATTTAATAAAAAAATCAAACAAGATTTTATTTGGTTTTATTTGCTATTTTATTTGAATTTAGGAAAAATGCACGTTTTTCAAAATTGCATTTAGGCCCCAAATAAATGTTCATCCTGTGCAGCTTGATTTTAGAAGCCGGGGAAAATTTATTTTGGGATTTTTGGAGTCCGTTTAGTAGTCCTTTTTTTCTGAGCGTAACTATTTATAAAAAAACGTGCAACTGACCTACGGGCCGTGTCCGACCTGGACACGAGGCCCGTCCGGCTTTAAAAGCCGGGGAGGCCCAGCCGGAAGCCCCCCAAACCCTAGCCGTGCCCGCGCTGCCCTAGCCCCGCGCCGCCGCCGCCGCCTTCGCCCCGCGCCGCCCACCGCCCGCCGCCCCGCGCCGCCGTCGCCGGAGCCGCTGCTAGACCCGCCGCCCGAGGTTTACCTCGATCCCGCCGCCGTTTTTTTAGAAAAATCGTTCGGTTTTCCGACGGTTTTGTTCGTTTTTTAGTTTCGGTTTTTTTAAATAGATCGGTTTTCCAGTTTATTTAAATAGTGAGCGTTCGTCCGTTCGTTCGTTTTAACGAACGTTCGTCGTTTTTCTTTTTCTCGGATTAAATCCACGATTTTTCTAATCGCGATTTCTGATCCGATTTTCGTTTTAGTCTAACTTTTCGCTCGTTTATCGGAATCAGGCGATTCAAGCTCCTGGAGTTTCGTCTCGAAACCCTCTTTCCATTTAACCAACGCAAACAAGTTTTTGCCACTGTAAAAATTGCCTTAGATCCAGAATAGTAAATGAAGCATGTTTCTTTTGCCGTTTGTCTTTTGTTGCTTCGTTCGATTTGATTCTTTTTGCCAACCGGAGTTCTTAAGTGGAACCTTCTGGTTAGATCTCTTATTTGAGCTTTACCTGTGCATTAGTTGAGTACTTATTGTATGCTTGTTTATTTGTGATAGAGTACCCGGAGTGCGCCGCTTGTTACTTCGAATCGCTAGGTTTCCCGGATCATCAGCAAGGCAAGTAACACTTTGATCATACCTCCTACTACCCAGTTTTATTGCATTAGATCAATCCTTACACATTGCATAATTAGGATCTAATTAAATTGTGGGTTTTGGGAAGTAGTTGAGGTAGTACCTATTACCTGTTTAATTATCAAACCATTGGGAGTTACTTCTACGTTGCTTATTGCCATGCTATGCTAGTAGACGTGGATTGGGTGAGTGTATCCATGACAGATGTGAGATTGTTAATTAATGGTTTATTTAAGGTGGCAACTTAAACACACATCTGGGTGGATTGAGGTACCTGGGTATTCCAGGATTGCCTGTTTTTCTTTATGGACCGCCACCCAGGCTCAAAGGGATCATGAGATTATTCATGCTAGAAACTTCCGTGTGCAGCCACAAGCTATTATGGGCTCTAGCATAGTTGACTAAGTCATGCAAACTCTTACAGTGGTAGACTAGCAGATGTAGGGGATGTAGGTGGTACGGTCTACCCATTGTAAGGTGCTAGCACTTCTGAAAGACTATGTCTCGGTCATCCGTCTTCTCAAACACCATGTAGTGCGAGAAACCAAACGGAGGCGATCGAGTCTTGTGGGGAAAAGTGCGCAAACCTCTGCAGAGTGTATAAACTAATCATGGTTAGCCGTGTCCCCGGTTATGGACATCTTGAGTATCTAGTACCTGGATTATCATGTGAATCTCAACATGTTACTCAAAAATTAATTTTGTTGGGTTTTGTTTAATGATGATGCTTAATTGGGATTGAGAATGCTGTCAACCATTCTCAATGTTTTAACAACCACCATGATAGTTAAATAAATTTATTCCTTTGCAGTAGGGAAAAATTGGCTTTACGCAAAACTGTAACCATAGAGCTTTCCACCAGCCAAATATGCATATAGTATAGCTGTTTCATTCCATTACTCTCTATGTGTTACATTGCCAGCATATTCCATGTGCTGACCCGTTTTGGGCTGCAACGTTAAGTTGCAGACTTTTCAGACGATGATTAAGGAGTTTTAGGTCGTGGTACCATACTCAGTGATGCCGTTGGAGTTGATGGACTCACTTATCTTCCAAGCCTTCCGCTGTTATCGTTATTAGATGGCCTTAAGCCATGTTTATTGTAATAAGTTCTCTTTTGAGACCCTCAATGTAATAAGTGTGTGATTTTCTACTCTGTTATTAATCCTTCAAGTACTGTGTGGTGTCAGCATTACTGATCCAGGGATGACACCGGAGCACAGAGATTGGACCTTTTGAAGTCTGGTCGCTACATACTCTTTTCATACCTAGTTTTTATGCATTAGCTCCAATCCTCAAACATTGCATGATTAGGATGTGTTTAACATGTGGGATGGGAAGTAGTTGATGAGGTAGAACCTATTGCCCTGTTATTATCAAACCCTTGGGAGTTACTTCTACGTAATGCTTATATTGCTATGCTATGCTCGTAGACGTGGTTTTGGCGAGTGAAATCCATGACAGATGTGAGATTATTAATTAATGGCTCAACTTAAGGTGGCAACTTAAATACACATCTTGGTGGATTGTTTGTTGGGCACCTGGAGAATCCAATGTTGTCCTAGGTTATCCCGGAGTACCCGTGTGATAATCCTATGGTCCGCCACCCAGGCTCAAAGGGAACTGCGATATTTCATGCTAGAAACTTCCGTGTGCAGCCACAAGCTATTATGGTCTCCAGCATAGTTGAGTAAGTTGCGTGAAGCTCTTGAAGAGGTGGATCAACAGGTAGAGGGATGTAGGTTGATATGGTCTGCCCGGAGTAAGGAGTTAATGCTTCCGAAAGACTATGTCTCGGTCATCCGTTTCTCAAACACCCGGCAGTGCGAGAAATCCAACGGAGGAGATCGGGTCTTGTGGGGAAAAGTGCACAAACCTCTGCAGAGTGTATAAACTAATCGTGGTTAGCCGTGTCCCCGGTTATGGACAAATCTTGAGTATCTAGTACTTGGATTATCATATGTATCTCATCACTCTAAATTAATATTGTTGGGTTGATAATTACTTTTAATTGGGATTGAGTTGGAGGAACCTTCTCAATGATGTTTCAACTACCATGATAGTTAAATAAAATCTATTCCTTTGTTATAGGGAAAAATTGGCTTTTCCCAAAAACTATAACCATAGAGCTTTCCACCAGCCAAATATGCATGTAGTGATAGCATTATTTTGTTGTTGCTCTATTATGTTATATTGCCTGCATATTTCATGTGCTGACCCGTTTTTGGGCTGCAACATATTATGTTGCAGACTTTTCAGACAAGGAGTAAGGTTCGTTAGGTCGTTGTCGTGCAGCTCAGTTATGCCGTTGGAGTTGATGGACTCACTTTGTCTTCCAAGCCTTTCGATGTTATCGTATTAGATGGCCTTAAGCCATATTTATTGTAATAAGTTCTCTTTTGAGACATTCGATGTAATAAGTGAGTGATTGCTACTCTGTTATAAATCCTCGAGTACTGTGTGTGTCAGCGTTACCGATCCAGGGATGGCACTGAAGCACAAAGACTTGAACGTTTGAGGTCGGGTCGCTACAAGATGGTATCAGAGCACATGCTGAGTGTAGGACATGACCACTAAGTAAAAGCCCTAGATCACTATTCTCTTCCCATTTCTGACTCCTCTCCATTTTCTATTCTTTAGGATGGCGGACGCAAGGAACAAGTTTGCACAACCGGATGAAGATGCACCCTTTGGACGACACTTGAAAAAAGTCACTAGGTACCTGAACATCGGAATACCAAGCTTCACCGGGACATACAACGCCACTTTACCAGAAGAGGAGCAATGGATGATCAAATTCAAGTTCCAGGAAGGACATTCACGCCAGTCACTAAACCCATACAGTTTTCCTTTGATGCACCAACCTGGAGTCTAGGAAGGAGTATGGCAGCTCACATCACCATGGGACGTATTGGAGAAGGTTACCATAAGGAGCTTAAGGATACTATCTGCTAGATTCGTGGGCGTCGAGACGAGCAATGCAAGATGATCAGCACCAGGAAGGATAGATCAATTGCAGCTTTCATCCAGGAGTTAAACCAACACATTCGTCGCCAGGAGAACCAGATGTGCACAGGCATGATAGATCTGAAGAAGGCAATGACAAGGATCACATAATTGGAGGAAGAACTAAAGGCTACACGTGAAGATTATGAGGAGGAAATCGTCATACTAGTGGAGAAGAATGACGATTTGGAAAGGAAGCTAGGAGTATTCATGGGAGAACCCGCACCAGGAGGAGAAGACGAAGAACCCAAGGAGATTCATTCTAAGGACTACATCATCATCGACGACATCGACTCAGACCCCGACGATAGCGATGATGACTATGAAGACGAAGCTGGAGCAGACATCATGGAGTCTTCAACCGATCAATTTTTTACTAGACCACCACGTCAGTAGTAGTATTCCACCATGTATATAGTATAGTCTGAGCACTTTTGTAATGATAGTTAGATCGATTGTATGCCCTTGCTTGCTTGATTGAGTGAAATGATTGTGTTTGTCTCATGTGCATATGGGTAGTGTTTTTCTCATTAGACCTCATTCTATTCTATTCTCTTCCCTCTAAACCCATCAGATGCCTCCGAGACGTGACCCTGGATTTACTTTCCCACCGGAGCTCACTCAGTTGATCTAGTAGCAGAATACCCTGATGCAGTTGTTAGTGCAGAACCAAGGCAACAACAACAACAACCCACCGCCACCACCACCAGTTGACAACTGAGCACACTTTCTAAGGTTGCAGCCGCCGGTGTTTTCCAGTAGCACCGAGCCGATAGTGGCAGATGATTGGCTCCGCAGGATTGGAAGGGAGTTAACCACTGCAGGATGTACAGATGCTGAGAAGGTGCGTTTTGCCGCACATCAGTTGGATGGACCAGTAGCCTCATGGTGGGAGAATTACACTGTCACCTACCCTATAACCAATGTTACATGGGACCAGTTTCAGCAAGCTTTCCGTACAGCCCATGTCTCAACTGGAGCTATGAGTCTGAAGGAGCATGAGTTTCGCAATTTACACCAGGGGAACCGTACTGTGGTTCAGTACGCGGATGAGTTTAGCAAGTTATCTCACTATGCCCCTGACGATGTGGCCACAGATGCAGCAAAGCAGGAGAAGTTTATGGAAGGGCTGAATGATGAGATGAGCATGCAGTTGATGGTGGCAACATTCAACATCTACCAAGAGTTGGTAGATAAGGCTCTTATGATTGAAGGGTAGCAGCAGCAGATTGAGAGCCATAAGAGGAAGTATGGACAAGGAAGGTATAATTCAGGAGCTCAGCAAAAGCCTCGCCTAATCCCGAACTCGGGAGGACTTGTTCATAACCATGGAGGCCACACCCACAATGGAGGAAGTACCCATAATCATACTGGCCCAAGGAATGGGAACGGGAATGGAGCAAGCAACAATCAGAACCGCTCCAATCCAGCCACACCCGCCAAGAGAGACCTAAGCCACGTTACTTGTTTCAAGTGCGGGAAGACTGGACACTATGCCACGGAGTGCCCTGAAGCGAAGAATGGAAACGGTAATGGGAGCGCTGGAAAGAGGCCCAATCCATTCAACAAAGGACAAGTGAACCACGTTAATGTGGAGGAGGTTGAAGAGCAGCCACACGCGGTTATTGGTAAGTTTTTGGTTAAGTCTTTTACCGCCCTTGTTATTTTTGATACTGGTGCATCGCATTCATACATATCAAGGGGATTCGTGGATAAGTTTAAACTACCAACCCAAACTCTTAGGACCCCTCTGTTAGTGAGTGGAGCAAAGTATATGGCAAGTCGATGGTGCGACCAGATACCCTTAACCATTGGTAGCCATATTTTTTCGTCCGACCTAATAATCTTGGAGTCACAAGGATTGGATGTGATATTAGGCATGGACTAGATGTCAAAATATGGAGGAAGCATTGACTGTGCTAGTAAATCAATTTGTCTCACCACCCCTGAGGGAAAAATGATCAAGTATGTATCTATACATGCCCCTAGGAGTAGCCAAGTAAATACCCTCATGGGAATTGTTCAGGAGGAAGTGCCTGTAGTGAAGGATTACCCGGATGTTTTTCCAGAGGAGTTACCAGGCATGCCACCGGATCGAGACATCGAGTTTTTGATAGAACTATTGCCAGGCACTGGGCCTATATCAAAGAGACCCTATCGGATGCCCGCGAATGATCTGGAAGAGATTAAGAAGAAGATCAAGGAGTTATTGGAGAAAGGTTACATTCGACGAAGTTCATCACCATGGGGAGCCCCAGTGCTTTTGGTTGAGAAGAAGGATAAGTCTCTAAGAATGGTTGTTGATTATCGTGCATTAAATGAGGTGACGATCAAGAACAAATACCCACAGCCGATGATCAATGATTTGTTGGACCAGCTGCAAGCAGCTAAGGTGTTTTCAAAGATCGATCTGCGATCATGATATCACCAGCTGAAGATTCGAGAGAAGGATATACCAAAGACAACATTCACCACACGGTACGGGTTGTATGAATATACGATCATGTCATTTGGACTGACTAACGCCCCAGCCTATTTCATGAGTATGATGAACAAGGTATTCATGGAATATTTGGATAAGTTTGTTGTGGTGTTCATTGATGATATAATGGTATACTCGAAGAATGAGGAGGAGCACGAAGAGCATTTGCATTTAGTTCTCGAGAAACTCAGGGAACATCAGCTGTATGCCAAGTTCAGCAAATGTGAGTTTTGGTTGAAGGAAGTCGGATTCCTTGGACATGTTATATCAGGAGAAGGTGTAGCAGTAGACCCCACCAAGGTTCAGTCAGTCACTGAATGGTTGGCACCCACTTCAGTTAGCGAGATCCGCAGTTTTTTTGGACTCGCAGGATACTATCGGTGATTCATAATATTTTTTTTCAAAGATTGAGAAGCCAATGACAGAGTTATTGAAGAAGGATACCAAATTTAAATGGACGGAAGAATGTGAGGCAAGTTTTCAGGAGTTAAAGAAACGTTTGACTACAGCCCTAGTGTTGATTCTGCTGGATATACGTAAGGAGTTTCAAGTGTATTGCGATGCCTCTCGCCTAGGACTTGGAAGTGTGCTTATGCATGACGGAAGAGTTGTTTCGTATGCCTCACGACAACTAAAACCGCACGAATTGAATTATGCCACGCATGATTTCGAGTTAGCAGCAGTAGTGCATGCACTCAAGACTTGGAGACATTACCTTATTGAGAACCGTTATGACGTGTACACGGATCATAAGAGTTTGAAGTACATTTTCACACTGAAGGAGCGGAACCTTAGGCAGAGAAGATGGTTGGAGCTTATAAAGGATTATGACATGAAGCTTCACTATCATCCAGGGAAGGCCAATGTTGTAGCAGACGCTTTAAGCCGGAAGAGTTATGCTAATACCCTAGTAAGCACGGGATTGCCAAAGGAGTTAGCAGAGGATCTCAGGGAACTTCGAGTGGAGATTGTTCCTAGAGGTTTTGTTGCAACAATGGAAGTTCATTCGACATTGTTAGGAAAGATTCGAGAAGCTTAGAAGGATGACAAAGAGATTGCTGAGATAAAGGAGAGATTGGGCAAAGGAAAGGCCAAAGGTTTTTGTGAGGATGAGCACGACACCTTATGGTTTGAGGACCGTATTTATGCGTCCAATAACACAGAGATCAGGAAGTTAATACTTCAGGAGGCTCATGACTCACCATACTCGATACACACAAAAAACACCAAGATGTATTTGGATTTGAAGGAACGTTTTTGGTGGACTGGTATGAAGAAGGATATTGCCGAGTATGTAGCCGTATGTGATGTATGTCAGGGAGTGAAGGCTGAGCATCAAAAGCCAGCAGGATTGTTACAACCTATGCCGATACCCGAATGGAAGTGGGATAAACTTGACATGGATTTTATCACCGGATTACCCAGGACCAAATCAGGATATGATTCTATATGGGTAATAGTTGATCGCTTGACCAAAGTGGCTCACTTTATCCAGTGAAAACCACCTATACAAATGCAAAGTTGGCCAAGATATACATGACCAGAATCGTATGTCTGTATGGAGTTTCTAGGACCATTATATCAGATAAACACTACTAGAATCAACGATTTTATCTAGGGCCAAATTCTTTACCTAGAGCTTATTCATCTCCTCAAGGGAAAGAAAACACGTGAATAGTACACCCGAAAGAGAAATTCCCGTGTGAAAGAGGTGGACGCGCCTTTTTTTTGCGTTGGCGGGCTGTCCTGTGCGATATTTTGGCATGGACCCACTTCACAGGGAGAAGGGCGCCCGCTTTAGGTCTTCTTCCCCCTCTGCCTTCTCACCCAAAAACGAGCCGCCGCCGGTCCCTTCTCCCCCGATCCACTTCTTTCCAAAGTCGCCCTTGCCACCGATGCCAGCATGGAGCAAGGAGATGCCGGCGGAGCCGGTGCAGGTTGCGTCCGCGGAAATGCTGTACGGACGACAAAAGTGTAGACGATGTGAAGACGATTAAAAATCGGGCGGCCGTTAGCTCTCCTGTACACATGCATGCGCGGCTGGATTTCACCGTCGTGCATGAATCGTCTGTCTTCATCGTCCGTATAGCATTGCTGTTGCGTCCGTGCTGTCCGTGCCCCTCATCTCGGTAGCCCCTTCCCCTTGTCTTCCAAGTGTGCCACCACCCCTCCCTGCTGTGATTTAGTGACCGGAGAGGAAGAACCAGATCCAAGCCGACGAGCACTGGGGTGAGGTTCCCGTGAGCAGGATCCGTCGCCTCCCACCACGCAAGGAGCCATGGTGTCCGGGTCACCGTTCCTTCTCCCCTTCTCGAATCAAGGATCCACGCCGACGATCCCCTTGATGCCCAAGCAGGTCTGCCCTACCACCTAGTCCACCACCATGCCTCCGCCGCTAACAAGGTCCATATCCCCTTATCTTACTGGTTCATAGATCCTCTAGATGCTATTTTGTGTATATTTGATTTGTCATTGTTGGTTGTATTAGAACATTAGTCTGTAACATGAGTCATTGATGCAACCTTTAAAAATCTGAAGGTACATGTTTGTGTGATTGTCAGATTCGGTTTGTTCCCTTGCTTGCCAACCATCTGTATTACTATACGCATGCTGTTGCTCTCAAAATCTACAGTCAGTTTCAATCCAAAGGCTCTCTTTCATCTGCCTTAATTATGTTATTAATCAAAAACAAAAACTGTAATGATGCCGGAAGAATGGCGGTCCTCCGGCTGCTTGGGCTGGCCAGCTTAGCTGTCAGCGTGCTTGTGAAACTGAAACGCACGGCACCGGCCAGCTTAGCTGTCAGCGTGCGTGTGAAACTGAAACGCACGGCGGCGCCACAGCCGGAGGCCGGGAGCTTGCCCGCCTTATAAATGGCCTGCCTTGTAAATGGCCTGCATGACCGGAGCATAAGTTCCTCAAGGAGACCATCATTTTTTGAGAAATTGTGAGTTCTTGTAGCCCTATGATTGTTATCTGGAGTTACCATGTCTCGATGCATGAATTACTTGGCCGATGCATGAGTTACTTAGCATTGATCTAACAAATGTTGTAGTCTGGTGATGGTGTCCTGTTTCAGTAGCCGCGTAAAGCCTTGTTTCTAGGTTTGCAAGATCTGGACATACGACGATGCCGGCGCCCTGCCTGCTGATTTCACCTCCAGGCTACATGGACAACCAAACCGGTCTGCGTGGGGAGCTTACGACCGCCGTCACGCGTCTCTAATCCATGGTGGTGTTTTTGTGATTTAATGAGAGAATCGAGTGGAACTAAGGAGATCCATTGGATTAGCATGGACGGTTGATATTATAGGCTACTGCACCCATACAATAAACTGTAGAGGAGACGAACCCGCCCTCATAGACTCCGTTTGTTCGGCAATATACATTCATGTGTCAAAATGATATTTTTGGTAGATAACATGTTAGAAATTGGGTGGTTTATTATTCTAACTGCACTGAAATTATACATGGTGGTGTATTATAACTTCCCTTCTTTCTCTTTGGAATTACTAAGATGGAAACGGTTTGATCCTTTATTTTAGTTTATTTTACTATACTTATGTTGATAATATCATGTTTCACTTAATTTTTCCCTTGCCATTGGCAGCATCAAAGAATTGAGAAGGCTTGAGAAAGAGGAGAGAGCTAGAGAAAAGATGTTTCACAACGATATGATGGTAGGACCCTTCTTGCAATCAATTGCAGTTGGCAAACTATGGCAGGAGCTTCCGGGTGTTCACTCAGATGCTTGTTTGATGTTTTCATGGTACACCGTAGAGGAACAAGATACCGTGTGCAATTATTATCTAAGGTACTTCCATATAAAAGTTCTGTCTAGTGATAGATTTTCAATATTCATGGCATGGCCATCAATCACACGTGCTTCCAGCAATTATGTAGTCTATTTTGCATCTTCTTATGCAGTTTCTTATGCCAGAAATGATATACTCCCTCCGTCCCAAAATAAGTGTCTCAATTTTGGTACAACTTTATACTAAGGTTAGTACAAAGTTGAGACACTTATTTTGGGACGGAGGGAGTATAAGAAAAGTCGCCACTTAGTTGCAACACGCCATTTACACACTGTTGTATAACTATATTATGTCTTATGGAACTCCTAGGAGCAAATTGCTACCTAGTCAAATATCCGAGATTTTCTCTCTGCATTAGAACTGTGAACAGATTTTGGCCGTATCTCCAAATTTAATCCATGTGTTTTGACATTCTTTATGGGTACTGACTAGGATTATTGTGAGATGACCAAGTGATGGAGGATATGAAGAATAATCAACTGATGCATAACTTTTGTCTTAGTAAAGCTTCAATATGTTTTTGTTCGAATATATATTTTCCACTGTTGATATTGCATGGTCGCTATAGTGGTCTAAGAATTTGAGTTTCATCGAAATCTATGAATGGAAGTTACTTGTTGCCAACCGGTAGCTTATTACTCTGATAAAACTTGATTTTGGGTTTGATCAGTTCACATTTTTGTAATGCAGTGTGCATCCATTTCAATTATTAATCCTATTTGTGATTTTTGTAATGCAGTGTGCTAATTAGTAAACTGATATGTTGTACGCCATGTTCTTTGTTACTTTATATATTATTGAAATACCTTATGTATAGGTAAGAGAAGAAGATGATGCAAAGGCGATAAAACTTGTGTGCCATTATATGGAAAAAAGACAGGAGGTGGTGTAAGGTAACTTCTCATGTTAGTATTTGGTGCGAGATCAGTCTTTTTCTTATCAGATTGATTGGTTCTGCTTCTCTTGAGTGCTCTAATTTGCATTCAATGTAGGGAAACTTTGGGTTGGCCTAATCATCAAATGGATGATGTAAGTTACCTCTGTAGTTAGATAATGGTGTTTTGGATGCCAACAGTGTCGTACTTTATCTGAAAAACAAAAAATCGATGAAGATGAGGTTTCTGTTGAGTTAATGAAGATGATGATGAGCTTGACGACAAGAGCTCGAAAATTGTAGAGAGCAGTGATGACATGCACATGGACAACAAGCTAGCTTTGCTTATCAAGGACAGTTGGCATAGTTCAGTAGAATGTGAACAACTTCTAAGTTGCAATACCTGTAAGATGTTGTTTTGTACAAAATGCTTGCCCTATGTACGATGTATATTTTGACCCTGAGTGTGATGTATGTGTTCATTGATAATCTGATGTGTAAGAGGAATTTTGGTTGCAATTTATAAATTTGAATTATGACTTCGAATTTAATTATTTGAATTATATTGGATATGAATTTTAATTTGAATTGAATATTTGTACATGAAAAATATGAATATGATTATCCCTAGGGTATTACTCAAACATCTGGTAGGGAAAGAATGGTAGGGGAATTTGTGGGGTGGCAAAATTTGGATGGACCCTACAATCTTTCCCTAGGGCTTGTGCCCCTAGGTAAAGAAATTTTCCCTAGAGCTTGCCACATGCACCCTAGGGAAAGAGGTCTTTCCCGACTATACTACACCTAGGGTTCTTTACCTAGGGCAAGCTGTAGGTAAAGTCTTTCCCTAGGGTTTTTCGCATTTCACCTAGGGTATATGGCTCTAGGTAAAATGTGGATTTATAGTAGTGAGAGGAACACAGTTTACCTCAAAGTTTTGGCATCAGCTGCACCAGACTTTGGGAACGAGATTGGAGTTCAGTACAGCATTCCACCCGCAGACGGATGGACAGAACGAGAGAGTCAACCAGATTCTGGAGGATATGTTGAGAGCTTGTGCACTAGATTATGGATCTAGTTGGGATGACAATTTGCCCTACGCAGAATTCTCATACAACAATAGCTATCAAGCCAGTTTAAAGATGGCACCGTTCGAAGCCCTGTATGGACGATGGTGCAGAACACCCTTGTTATGGGATGAAGTTGGAGATCGTCCGTTGTTTGGACCAGATTTGATCAAGGAGTCTGAAGAAAAGGTTAAGTTGATTCGAGATAGACTGAAGGTAGCTCAGTCCAGGCAGAAGAGTTATGCAGATTCGAAACGCAAAGAAATAACCTATGAAATTGGAGATAGAGCATATCTGCAAGTGTCACCCCTGCGAGGAGTGAAACATTTTGGAGTTAAGGAAAAGTTAGCGCCGAGATTTGTAGGACCATACCGAATTTTGGAGCGTATGGGAGAAGTTGCCTACAAGTTGGAGTTACCCGAAGGACTGTCAGGTGTTCATGATGTGTTTCATGTTTCCTAGTTGAAAAAGTGTCATGCGGAGATGGCCGATATACCGCTAAGAGATACAGTGCCCTTGAAGGCGATTCAGTTGGACAGTGATCTAACCTATGAGTAGAAACCAGTCAGGATTCTTGAATTTGCCAGCCGAGTCACCCACGGCAAGGCTATCAAGTTTTGCAAAGTTCAGAGTAGCCACCATACCGAGCATGAAGCCACCTGGGAACGAGAGGATGATCTTCGCAAAGACCACCCACACCTATTTTCTAGCCAACCCGAATATCGAGGGCGAGATTCATCTTAAGGGGGGTAGGTTTGTAACATCCCAAATTTTCAATTTGGAATGTTATACATAGATCATTCATGCACATCATATTTTACTGCATTTCGTCTCGCGATCCTCGAAATCCTAAGCAACTCAAGGACCCTCGGAGAGAGTTGGGGACTTCTCAGTTTTCATATTTGAGTTTTATCAAATATTGAAACGAGGATTTTTGGCTTTAATTATTTTTCTCTCCGAAAAATATTTCATATTAAAATATATGAGAGGAGATAATATGACTTCTCCAAAGTAAATGAAATATTGGAGGCAAATTATAAATCAAATATTTGTTTTTTTTCCAGAATTTATTGCTATTTTATTTGAATTAGAAAAATTGCACGTTTTTCAAAATTGCATTTCAGGGCCAAGAAAATGTTCATCTTATTCTAAATATTTTATTTAGACGGTGAAAAGTTGTTTTGGCATTTTTAGATTTTTATTATATTTTCTAGGATTTATTTAAGTTCCGGTGAAATTATTTTAAAAAAAGTCTCAGTGCCCGACTGGGCCGAAGCCCAGCCGAGCCGGCCCGCTAGCCCCGCGCCGCCGTCTCCTTCCAAGAGACCGGGAGGCCGCCGCCGCCTGCGACGCCGAGTCCGGCTAGGATTCTGCCGCCCCCCTTGCCCCCTCCCCAAGCAAGCACCCCCCTCCTTTTACACCCCGCCCCC
>NC_041392.1:415690043-415711460 GCF_002162155.2 Triticum dicoccoides
CCGCACGCCGTTGCCTAGCCGCACCGCGCCGCCGCTCGCCGTTGCCGCCGCCGCGCCGCAGCCCCACCTCGCCAGAGCCGCCGCCCCGCCTCGCTAGAGGTAAAGCCGTCGTTGCCGCCGCTGTTTTTTTAGAAAAGACCGATCTAGTTTTTCTAGAAAAACCCTAGGTTCGTTTTTTTATAATAGATCGGTTTATTTTTTTCTCGGTTTAGTTTAATTAGCGGACGTTCGTCCGTACGTTCGTTTTAACGAACGGTGTTCACCCGTTAGCCGCAGACAGTGAATGTTCGTTCGTTAGCCTGTTCGTCAGTTTTCTTTTTCTCGGATTTTTCCGCGATTATTTTCGATCGCGATCTTTGATCCGATTTTCGTTTTAGTTTATCTTTTCGCTCGTTTATCGGAATCAGGCGATTCAAGCGCCTAGATCTTCGTATCGAAACCCTCTTTCTGTTTAACCAACTTGAACAAGATTTTGGTACTGTAAAATTTGACTTAGGTCCATATTAGTAATCGGATCTTGTTTCTTTCGCAGTTTGAGTTTCGTTGCTCCGTTTGATTTGATTCTTTTTGCAAACCGGAGTTCTTAAGTTGATCTTTCTGGTTAGATCTTCTTATTTGAGTTTTACCCGTGATTCTTGCTTGATTGCTTAAGTGTTCTATTGTTTATTTGCGAAGCGTGCTACTACGAGTCTCTAGGTTTTGCGGATCATCAGCAAGGCAAGTAACACATTGATCATACTCTTTTCATACCCAGTTTTTATGCATTAGCTCCAATCCTCAAATATTGCATGATTAGGATGTGTCTAACATGTGGGATGGGAAGTAGTTGATGAGGTAGAACCTATTGCCCTGTTATTATCAAACCCTTGGGAGTTACTTCTACGTAATGCTTATATTGCTATGCTATGCTCGTAGACGTGGTTTGGGCGAGTGAAATCCATGACATATGTGAGATTATTAATTAATGGCTCAACTTAAGGTGGCAACTTAAATACACATCCGGGTGGATTGTTCGTTGGGCACTTGGAGAATCCAGTGTTGTCCTAGGATATCCCGGAGTACACGTGTGATAATCCTATGGTCCGCCACCCAGGCTCAAAGGGAACTGCGATATTTCATGCTAGAAACTTCCATGTGCATCCACAAGCTATTATGGGCTCTAGCATAGTTGAGTAAGTTGCATGAAGCTCTTGAAGAGGTGGATCAGCAGGTAGAGGGATGTAGGTTGGTATGGTCTGCCCGGAGTAAGGAGTTAATGCTTCTGAAAGACTATGTCTCGGTCATCCGTTTCTCAAACACTCGGCAGTGCGAGAAATCCAACGAAGGAGATCGGGTCTTGTGGGGAAAAGTGCACAAACCTCTGTAGACTGTAAAAACTAATCATGGTTAGCCGTGTCCCCGGTTATGGACAAATCTTGAGTATCTAGTACTTGGATTATCATATGTATCTCATCACTCTAAATTAATATTGTTGGGTTGATAATTACTTTTAATTGGGATTGAGTTGGAGGAACCTTCTTGATGATGTTTCAACTGCCATGATAGTTAAATGAAATATATTCCTTTGTTGTAGGGAAAAATTGGCTTTTCACAAAAACTATAACCATAGAGCTTTCCACCAGCCAAATATGCATGTAGTGATAGCATTATTCTGTTCTTGCTCTATTGTGTTATATTGTCAGCATATTCCATGTGCTGACCCATTTTCGGGATACAACATATTATGTTGTAGACTTTTCAGACAAGGAGTAAGGTTCGTTAGGTCGTTGCCGTGTAACTCAGCTATGCCCTTGGAGTTGATGGACTCACTTTATATTCCAAGCCTTCCGCTATTATTGTATCAGATGGCCTTAAGCCATATTTATTGTAATAAGTTCTCTTTTGATACATTCGATGTAATAAGTGTGTGATTGCCACTTTGTTATAAATCCTCGAGTACTGTGTGTGTCGGCATTACCGATCCAGGGATGGCACTGAAGCACAGAGACTTGACAGTTTGAGGTTGGGTCGCTACAGAGGCGCTGAGGGATGGGTAATATTTTCCATGCTAGATGTCTTATTCCCAAGATGAGTGTTTATTCACTTGTCATTGCACGAGAGTAAGGCAAAGGTATTAGGGATGCTCAGTCCTGAAATGAAAAATGAATTTACTTTATGTTGTCAAATAATAAGTTCCTTGGAAAGTGTTGGTATGGAAGTCACCCGTGGATACGGTTAGCCATGGGAAGTGAAAGTATGGTGGAAAAAGAAATAAACTTAAGTTTCTGTTTGGGAACCGCCTATCATATATCTAGCATGGAAAGTGTTGGGAACTCTAATTCATTTTCGTTGGTGGGAAAAGTATGCCTCTCAAAATGTTTTTATCTCTCAATTTTCGCTTTGTGCTCTCGCACCTCTACAAATCCCTACTTCCCTCTGCGAAGGGCCCTTCATTTACTTTATGCAATTTTTATTTTTCGAATTTGAGTCTCCATCTTCTCTTATAAAGCACCAACTAGGGGGCACTATGATCGTACTTGAGCATTGGGTGTAGTTAATATGCGAGTGTGTATCATGAATGGATCAATGGTTGAGCATGATGGGCTAAGGATAGCTTATTTTAGCGTTGATATTTTGAAAGACATGGTTGCTTGTTGATATGCTTGAGTATTTAATTTATCATGTTAAAACTAGACTATTGCTTTGAACAATATAAAAGTCCAAATGTCCATGCTATAAAGAAAATAATATGAGATGACAAGTTAGGCAGCATTCCACATCAAAAATTCTGTTATTATCATTTACCTACTCATGGACGAGCAAGAATTAAGCTTGGGTATGCTGATACATCTCCAAGGTATCTATAATTTTTTATTGTTCCATGCTGTTACATTATCAATCTTGGATGTTTATAATCATTTTATAGTCATTTTATATCAGTTTTTGGTACTAACCTATTGACCTAGTGCCAAGTGCCAGTTTTTGTTTTTTCATGTTTTTTACACTGCAGGAAATCAATACCAAACGGAGTCCAAACGCAGCAAAACTTTTTGTGCATTTTTTTGGACTAGAAGACAACCAATGGGCCGAAGAAGCACTTGGGGGCTGCTCCTGGACATGCAGGCGCGCCCTGGTGGGTTGTGCCCACCTCGGGTGCCCCCCGGACCGCCTCTTTACTCTATAAATACCCCAATATTCCAAAAACCCTAGGAAAGTCGATGAAAATCAATTCCAGCCGCCACAGAGTCCAGAACCACCAGATCCAATCTAGATACCATCACGGAGGGGTTCACCACTTCCATTGGCGCCTCTCCGATGATGCATGAGTAGTTCTTTGTAGACCTTTGGGTCCATAGTTAGTAGCTAGATAGCTTCCTCTCTCTCGTTTAATTCTCAAAACAATGGCCTCTTGGAGATCCATATGATGTAACTCTTTTGCGGTGTGTTTGTTGGGATCGGATGAACTTTGAGTTTATGATCAGATCTATCTTTTTATCCATGAAAGTTATTTGAGTTTCTTTGATCTCTTATATGCACGATTTCTTATAGCCTCGTATTTCTTCTCCGATATTTGGGTTTTGTTTGTCCAACTTGATCTATTAATCTTGCAATGGGAAGAGGTGCTTTGTAGTTGGGTTGATCCAACGGTGCTTGATCCCGGTGACAGAAGGGGAACCGACACGTATGTATCGTTGCTACTAAGGATAAAACGATGGGGTCTATTTCTACATAAATAGATCTCGTCTACATCATGTCATCGTTCTTATTGCATTACTCCATTTCTCCGTGAACTGAATACACTAGATGCATGCTAGATAGCGGTCGATGTGTGGAGTAATAGTAGTAGATGCAGGCAGGACTCAGTCTACTAATCTTGTACGTGATGCCTATATAATGATCATTTCCTGGATATCATCATGAGTATCTGAAGTTCTATCAATTTCCCAACATTAATTTGTTCACCCACCGTTTGCTATTTTTCTTGAGAGAAGCCACCGGTGAAACCTATGGCCCCCGGGTCTCTTTCTCATATTATTTGCCTTTGCGATCTATTTTCCTTTGCCTTTATTTTCAGATCTATGAAACCAGAAATACCTTGCTGCAATTTATTCTTATTTATTTTATTTGGAGCTCGATCTATCAATCTACTACAATTTATTCACGTCTGTTTGCCAATTTCTAGCACCGTTACCCGAAAGGGATTGACAACCCCTTTAATATGTCGGGTTGCGAGTATTTGTTATTTATGTGTAGGTGCCTGAGGGAGTCCTGGATTAGGGGATCCCCGGGCGTCCGAGCTATGTGATGTGGGCCGGACTTGTGGGCCGTGAAGATATAAGATAGAAGGCTTCGCCCCATGTCCGGATGGACTCTCCTTGGCGTCGAAGGCAAGCTTGGCGTTCGGATATTGATAACCCACAAGTATAGGGGATCACAACAGTTTTCGAGGGTAGAGTATTCAACCCAAATTTATTGATTCGACACAAGGGGAGCCAAAGAATATTTTCATGTATTAACAGTTGAGTTGTCAATTCAACCGCACCTGACAGACTTAATATCTGCAGCAAAGTATTTAGTAGCAAAGTAATGTGGAAGTAACGGTAACAGTGGAAAAAGTAATATTATTGGTTTTGTAGTGATTGTGACAGTGGCAACAGAAATGTAACTAAGCAAAGATCAGTATGTGAAAAGCTCATAGGCAATGGATTAGTGATGGATAATTATGTGTGATGCGATTCCTCATGCAACAGTTATAACATAGGGTGACACAGAACTATCTCCAGTTCATCAATGTAATATAGGCATGTATTCTGAATATAGTCATACATGCTTATGGAAAAGAACATGGATGACATCTTTTGTCCTACCCTCCCGTGGCAGCGGGGTACTGTCGGATTTCGGGTTCCGGCAGACCCTTGAGGTTCGAACACTGGGGTGCGCGCGGAGATTTCGCCTCCTACCTACCTGCACCCCTCCGCCTCGTCAAGATCTAAACTAAGGAAAGAACAACACAAGAGACGCATGGTTTATACTGGTTCGGGCCACCTTTGTGGTGTAATACCCTACTCCAGTGTGTGGTGTGGTGGATTGCCTCTTGGGCTGATGATGATGGACAATACAAGGAAGAACAGCCTCGCGAGGGTCTGTTCTTGGTAGGGGTGATGAACTGCTGGGAGGAGCTCAGTCACCTTTCTCTCTCTCCCTCCGATCTTCTCTATCCTTCCAACCCTCCGGCCCAGCTCTTTTTTACCCAGCCTCCTTTGCTCTGTGGGTGGCTGGTCCTATTTATAGAGGCCCTGGTCCTCTTCCCAAATATCGAGCGGGAAGGGAGCCAACAGTGGCGGCCTAATTTGAAGGGGGACAGCTAGTATCAACTATCCTGACAAAAGTAGTCTTCGCCTGCGCAAAGCTCTGGTGATGACGCCGTCTTGGGCTCCACGGTGACCTCCGTCTCGTAGTCCTCCTGGTCTTGGTCTCGTTGCACCGAAATGGCAACCTTTGCCTGGTGCCTCGGTACTCCGCGGCTGCGCTTGCCCCCTTTGCACCAAAGAGGAAGGGAGGACACTGCGCGGGTTGGCACCCGCCTGGCGCCCCCGGTCGTCATGGCTTGCGTCACGGGCACCTCGTGAGGTACCCTGCCTTGATCTCTCCGCCTCCTCGTGAGCCAGCCTGACGAGGCCATGCTTGAGGAAGCTCCGCATCGTCCGCCCCGCGAGGCTTGGCCCCTCGCGAGGGTCTTGGGTTAGTGTTGGTGAAGATGGGCCGCGCTGGGCCCCCCTTTGAGCCACGCCGCAGGCCGCAGGCAGGCAAGTCTGGGGACCCCCGTTCCCAGAACGCCGACATTAGCCCCCGGGCCCAAGGCGCGCCCGGACTTGGCCGTGCAGGGAGGAGGAAGGGCAAGAGTGAAGCGTCGCGGGCCCTAACAGCGTGCGGCCTTGGGCGCCGCGTGGCAGTTGATTGAACATGGGCGTCTCCACTTCCCCATGGCGCCTCGGCAACTGCACGGATTGGATAAGTCCCTGCATGCAAAGCGGGTCATAATTTACCTGCGATCGTGGGGGCCGTTGGTTGGCCATCGCCAGTTATAAGTATGGACCGGCGCGCGCCCTTCCAGTTCATCCCTCCTTGCTTCTCCTTTTCTTCATGGCCCCGTCAAGGAGGTTCTCGGCCGCAGAGAAGGGGAAGGCTCACCAGGTCGAGCCCGCCTCTACCGCACCCAAGCGCGGCCGAGGGCGCCCTCATAAACATCCTGTGGCCACCACGGTGGCTTCCCGGGGCCATGGAGGCGATCTTCAGCACAGCGACAGGCGGATTGCTGCGGCCGGGGACCGCGCTCCGGCTGCGCGTCCCCCTAGGCCGCGCTTTCGCACCAGCACCCGGCTTCCACTTCCTCGCTTCCTCCTTGGCGAGCTCCTAGCCGGCGCCCCGGGCGGCCTCTGGCTCCAGGCTGACGGCTGCTGCAGCCGGGCCTCATGGGTCTCACTGGAGGTCTCCGTGGCAGGGAGCCTGTTCCTGGCCCGCGGTTGGCAGACGTTTGCCCGCGCGCGTGGCCTGAGCCATTGGTGCACCCTACACTTCAAGTTCGACGGCGATGCCACCCTCTACGTGAGGGTGTTTGGGGAAGATGGTCACCACGCAGGGTGTTGCCCCGAGGGTGACGACCGCGGCTGGGAACCCAGCTCCGGCGATGAGGGAGAGGGCAGCGCTCGCGCAGCCGGCGGCGCTCAGGGTTCCTCAAGCTTCTCCGATTCTTCTTCAGGCGGCGACTCTTCTAGCGGTGGCCACGGTCAGCCTCCACGCCGTCATATCTGCTTGGGAGGTGGCAACGTGTCCGCCCGCCATCGCGCCCTGGTGAAGCGCGAGAGGGAGTCTGCCTGAGCTCCAGAGGCAGCTCGGGCCTTCCCTGTGGGCCGGTGTGAGGCGAGCCGCACTGGATTTGTTCTTTCTTTTCCTTTTTCCTGCGTAACAAAGACAATAGTGTGGAGCCCCGCGGGGGCGTGTTTGGGTTATTGATGTTAATCATCGTTTTGCTTTCGTTACCGTACCTTCCAGCTACGTGCCCGAGCATGGATAGTTCCTGGCCCCGGCCGTGGGGGGGCGACCGACCCAGGCCCTTTGTTTGTGTCGCGGTGCCCGTGGGGCACGGACTGGAGGGGTGCTCCTGTAAGGGGTCCCAGGTCGCGAACTCTTTGAATGACTAGGATAGGAACACTCGCGAGGGCGCTCTGCTGCCCCCCTCGCGAGGCCTTGCGCAAGAGAAATTGAGGCAGGAGAGCGAAAAGTCGAAGAACCTCAAGCCAAAGACGGCAACAACTTCAATAAAACTTTGAATGAGAAGGAATAAGCCAACTGCGGAAAGCAAATGAAAAGCCGCGTCCGGCACCTAATCTAGTCTTCAATGTCTTCTCACCAGCGTGGAGCTAAGTGCTGCCACTGGGCGTGGGAGGAAGCCCCAGGGCCTGAGGCCGGCGCTCCTGAGACTCCGGGGTGTGTACAACCCCAACTCATTATTACGTGAGAGTGTCACGGGCGGCGAGCTTCACAGGCGTTGGCCTTCTTCACAGGCTCCGGGCCTTTTCCAAAATGCGATAGCTTCACAGGCATTCGCCTTCTTCACAGGCTCTAGGCCTTTTCCAAAACGCGATAGCTTCACAGGCATTCGCCTTCTTCACAGGCTCTGGGCCTTTTCCAAAACGCGATAGCTTCACATGCATTCGCCTTCTTCACAGGCTCTGGGCCTTTTCCAAAACGCGATAGCTTCACAGGCATTCTCCTTCTTGACAGGCTCTGGGCCTTTTCCAAAACGCGATAGCTTCACAGGCATTCGCCTTCTTCACAGGCTCTGGGCCTTTTCCAAAACGCGATAGCTTCACTGACATTCGCCTTCTTCACAGGCTATGGGCCTTTTCCAAAACGCGATAGCTTCACAGGCATTCGCCTTCTTCACAGGCTCTGGGCCTTTTCAGGGGTAGAACCTCTGGAGGTGCTAGATGTTCCATGCATTCTGGACTGGCACCCCCTCCTGAATCTCCAAGTGCGCGGAGCCGGGCCTGGAAACATGAACAACTTTGAACGGGCCCTCCCACATGGGAGAGAGCTTGTGCAGCCCCTCCCTGGAGAGAACCCGCCCGAGCACGAGGTCTCCTACCTCGAGAGTTCTGGGGCGGATGTTGCGGCAGTGATATCGCCGCAGTGCTTGTTGGTACCTCGCCGCTTGTAGCGCGGCTTCTCGGTGACGTTCCTCCCCCAGCATGAGGTACATCCCCCGCATGGCGTCCTGCTGCGCCTCGTCAAATGCCAGGACCCGCGCGGAGCGACGTCTGACCTCGTGAGGGAGGACCGCTTCGGCTCCGTAGACCAGGAAGAACGGGGTCTCTCCAGTCGGCTTGGTCGCGGTTGTGCGGATGGACCACAACACAGACTGAAGCTCGTCGTACCAACCTCTGCCGTAGGCCTCCAGCTTCTTATTGAACGTCCTGGTCTTGAGGCCCCTCAGGACCTCCGTGTTGGCTCGCTCGGCCTGGCCGTTGATTCGGGGGTGCGCCACCAAAGCGTAGCATATCTGCGTTCCAAGGTTAGCACAGTATGTTTTGAAGAGGTTACTGGTGAACTGCGAACCGTTGTCCGTGATGATGCGATTCGGCACCCTGAACCGGCTCATGATGCCCTTGATGAACTTGACCGCGGAACCCGCGGGAATGGTGCGGACAGCCTCTACTTCAACCCACTTGGTGAACTTGTCCACGATGACGTAGAGGTAGCGGTAGCCCCCAAGCGGCCGAGGAAACGGGCCCAAGATATCCAGCCCCCAGACTGCGAATGGCCACGAAGGGGGTATAGTCTGCAAGCCTCCTGCTGGCTGATGGATTTGCTTGGCGTGGAACTGGCAGGCCTCACAAGCTTTCACTAGTTCGACGGCGTCATTAAGCGCGGTGGGCCAATAAAACCCACTGCGGAACGCCTTGCCGACGAGGGTCCGTGATGATGAATGATGTCCACAATCTCCGCCGTGTATATCTTCCAGTAGTTCCTTCCCTTGCTCCCTGGAGATGCAGCGCAGGGATACATCGTTTGGCCGCTTCCGGCAGAGCTCTCCATCCTTGATGCAGTATGCCGTGGCCTGGCGTGCCACTCGCTCCGCTTCCTCCTCCTTCTCCGGAAGTGTCCCTTGCGTTAGGTAACTCCAGAGCTCCGCAATCCAACATCCCTCCTGAGGTTTCATCGTCAGGAGCAGACGTGCTCCTGAGGCCGGGCCATAGGCCGGAGCCCCTGAGGCAGGTGGCTGGGGGAGCTCCTCCCGGGGCTGAGCCGTGTTCGACAATGACGGCAGGGCTGATGGCTTGAAGAGCCGCTCCTCAAAAATGCCAGGCTCCTGAGGTAACCGCCTGGACGCCCGTTTGGCGATGTCGTCAGCCTCCTGATTGGTGCCACGGGGCACATGCTGCAACTCCAACCCCTAGAACTGCTTCTCCATCTTGCGGACCTCTGCTAGGTAGGCTTCCATGTGCTCATCCTTCGGCTCGTACACCTTGTTGGAGAAATTGACAAGGAGCTGTGAATCGCCCTTGATGGTGAGGCGTTTCACCCCAGGGCAGCCGCGGCCTTCAAGCCCGCTATTAAACCTTCATACTCCGCTATGTTGTTGGAGACCTTTTCACCTTGCTGGAAACAGAGCTGCACGGCGTAATAGAGCTTGTCCTGAGTGGGCGATATAAGCACCGCCCCAGCCCCAGCGCCATGCCTGGAGAACGCCCCATCGAAGTACATGACCCAGCCTTCTGGCGCCTCGCTTCCCGGGGACAGGGACCGATCCTCGTCGGCCTTGAGGCCTGGCGCTTCCGTCCATTCTGCCACAAAATCCGCCAACGTTGCTCCCTTGATGACTCTGGTCGTGCTGAATTCGAGCTGAAACGCTTGCAGTTCTATGTTCCACTCAGCGACCCTTCCAGCTGAATTAGGGCTCCTGAGCACTCTCTCCGGGGGGTATGATGAGACGACCTTGATGGGGTGACCCTGAAAATAGTGCCACAGCTTGCGTGAGGCCACCAGTAGCACGAGGAGGAGTTTTTGAGGCATGGGGTACCATGCCCTTGCATCCCGCAACACTGTGCTGACGAAGTACACTGGGTGCTCAACGAGGTGGAGTGCGTCAGTGCTGGTGACTCCCTTCGGAGACCGTGGCGCCTCTTGAGGCAATGAGGCCTCCTGAGACTGGCCATCTAGAAGAGGGGCCTCTTCCTCCTCTGGCGCGCCCCTTTGCGGCGGCTGATCCTCCTCAGCCGCAGCGGCGGTTTCTGTAAGCCTTCCTTGTCCCTGTTCTGCCTTGTTCTGGGCTGCTGCCGCGGTTTTGATTCGGTGCTCCTCTCTGACTGCCACCAAGGCTGCGCTGGCGGAGTAGGGAGTGGCGGCGAGGTAGAGCACCAGGGGCTCTTGAGGGCGCGGAGCCACCATGACCGGTGGGCTGGTCAGGTATCTCTTGAGATCCTGGAACGCCTTGTCGGCCTCTTCAGTCCACTCGAAGGGCCCCTTTTTCTTCATTAGCTGGAAGAAGGGCAGTGCTCGTTCCCCCAACTTGGAGATGAAGCGCCCTAGTGCGGTCACGCGCCCCGTGAGTTTCTGCATTTCTCTGAGGGTCTTTGGCAGGCTCATGTCTTCCACCGCCTTGACCTTCTCCGGGTTAGCCTCGATGCCACGGTGGGACATGAGGAAACCCAAGAGCTTTCCCGAGGGGACTCCGAACACACACTTCTCTGGGTTGAGCCGTAGGTTCACGGCGTTGAGGCTCGCGAAGGTTTCCTCCAAGTCTTGTATCAAGGTCCTGGCCTCCTGAGACTTTACCACAATGTCATCGACTTAAGCTTCAACATTCTTCCCGAGCTGCGGGCCCAAGGTGATGTGCATCAGCCGCTGGAAGGTCGCCCCTGCGTTACGCAGTCCGAATGGCATGCATGTGTAGCAGTACACCCCACACGGGGTTAGGAAGGCTGTCTTCTCGACGTCTTCTACCGCCATCTTGATCTAGTGATACCCAGAGAAGGCATCCAAGAAGCATAACAGGTCACATTCCGCAGTGGAATCGACGATCTGGTCGATGCGGGGGAGCGGGAACGGATCTTGCGGGCATGCTTTGTTGAGGTTGGTGAAGTCGACACACATGCGCTCCTTCCCTCCCTTCTTTGGCACAACGACAGGGTTGGCCAACCAATCCGGGTATCGGACCTCGCGAATGACCCCAGCGGCTTCTAATTTGCGGGTCTCTTGGACGATGAAGGCCTGCTTTTCTGTGGACTGCCGCCTTGCCTTCTGCTTCACAGGGCGCATGTTGGGGCACACGTTGAGGTGATGCTCGATTACACTCCTAGGGATCCCTGCCAATTGGTCAGGCTCCCAAGCGAATACCTTCTTGTTTGCACGCAGGAACCCAACCAGGGCCTTCTCCTGCTCGGGTTTGAGGTGGGCGCCTATGGTGGAAGTGGCGTTGGTGGATCCGTCCTCATCGACGGGTATCTGCTTGGTTTCTGCCTTGTCTTGGGTGAACAACTGTTTCTTCTTGGCGGGTGCAGCCCCCTTGGGCCCGGGGGTCTCCATGTTAGCGGGCTGTGCCAACGCCGCCGTCTTGAAGGCGAGCTTGAGCACCCGCAGCGCGTCCCTGGTGTCCTCGTGCACAGTGAGGACACCGCTACTCCCGGGCATCTTCATGAGGTTGTACGCCGGGTGCGCCGCGGCCATGAACTGGGCCAACGCTGTGTAGCCGAGGATGGCGTTGTAAGGGAGGCCGATGGGGGCGATGTCGAAGTCGACCAGCTCCGTGCGGAAGTTGTCGTAGGTGCCAAAGGTTACTGGGAGCCGGATCTGTCCCAAGGAGCTGGACGACTTGCCCCCAACGCCTGAGAAGGGCCGACTGGGTTGCAGCCGTTCCAGGGGTATGCAGAGGAGGTTGAAGGCCTCGACCGAGAGCATGCTGAGGCCCGCGCCGCCATCAATGAGGGTTCTGGTGACGGCCACCTGACAGATGGTGGGGGTGCACAGCATGGGGAGCGCACCCGAGCAGGCCGAGTTGGAGGGGTGGTCCTCCGAGCTGAAGGTTAGGCCGGTCTCGGGCGCCGCCGACCGGCCTGGTCCAGGGGAGCCCCCTGCCACGTGGAAGTGGCGCTGACCCGGTGGATGAACGGCTTGACGTGGTGACTTGTAGGCGGCGCCTGCGAGCCGCCCAAGAGGGTCGCGACGACCGGGGGTGTTGGTGCAGCGCGATGGGCGGGGGAGAGGTTGCGGGGCTCCATGGGCACGCGGAGCGCGCGGGACGAAGAACCAGCTGGGGTGAGCGAGGGAGTTGCGGTGCGGCCGCCTTGCCGCATGGACGGATGCTAGGACGATGCTCGCTACTCGTCCCCCGCCGGGCCGGTGGCGGCGTTGACGGCAGGTGACGGGGAACGGCGAGGACGCCCGCCAACAGGGGCCATCTGGGCGACGCGGGGAGCGAGCGCGGCCCGACGCTCGGCGCGGGCCCGACGAGCGTCAGACATGGGCGTGATGGTCGGAGGAGAACGGGGTGGTGGAAGACGAATCCCGGTGCACCCCTACCTGGCGCGCCAAATGTCAGATTTCGGGTTCCGGCAGACCCTTGAGGTTCGAACACTGGGGGTGCGCGCGGAGATTTCGCCTCCTACCTACCTGCACCCCTCCGCCTCGCCAAGATCTAAACTAAGGAAAGAACAACACAAGAGACGCAGGGTTTATACATGTTCGGGCCACCGTTGTGGTGTAATACCCTACTCCAGTGTGTGGTGTGGTGGATCGCCTCTTGGGCTGATGATGATGGACAATACAAGGAAGAACAGCCTCGCGAGGGTCTGTTCTTGGTAGGGGTGATGAACTGCTGGGAGGAGCTCAGTCACCTTTCTCTCTCTCCCTCCGATCTTCTCTATCCTTCCAACCCTCCGGCCCAGCTCTTTTTTACCCAGCCTCCTTTGCTCTGTGGGTGGCTGGTCCTATTTATAGAGGCCCTGGTCCTCTTCCCAAATATCGAGCGGGAAGGGAGCCAACAATGGCGGCCTAATTTGAAGGGGGACAGCTAGTATCAACTATCCTGACAAAAGTAGTCTTCGCCTGCGCAAAGCTCTGGTGATGACGCTGTCTTGGGCTCCACGGTGACCTCCGTCTCGTAGTCCTCCTGGTCTTGGTCTCATTGCACCGAAATGGCAACCTTTGCCTGGTGCCTCGGTACTCCGCGGCTGCGCTTTCCCCCTTTGCACCAAAGAGGAAGGGAGGACACTGCGCGGGCTGGCACCCGCCTGGCGCCCCCGGTCGTCATGGCTTGCATCACGGGCACCTCGTGAGGTACCCTGCCTTGATCTATCCGCCTCCTCGTGAGCCAGCCTGACGAGGCCGTGCCTGAGGAAGCTCTGCATCATCCGCCCCACGAGGCTTGGCCCCTCGCGAGGGTCTTGGGTTAGTGTTGGTGAAGATGGCCCGCGCTGGGCCCCCCTTTGAGCCACGCCGCAGGCCGCAGGCAGGCAAGTCTGGGGACCCCCGTTCCCAGAACGCCGACAGGTACTATTGGAAACTAAGGGATATTAAGGCCTCCTTTTAATAGCGTACCGGACCAAAGCATTAACACTTAGTGAATACATGAACTCCTCAAACTACGGTCATCAGCGGGAGTGGTCCCGATTATTGTCACTTCGGGGTTACCCGATCATAACACATAGTAGGTGACTATTGACTTGCAAAATAGGATCAAGAACTCACATATATTCATGAAAACATAATAGGTTCAGATCTGAAATCATGGCACTCGGGACCTAGTGACAATCATTAAGCATAGCAAAGTCATAGCAACATCAATCTCAGAACATAATGGATACTAGGGATCAAACCCTAACAAAACTAACTCGATTACATGATAAATCTCATCCAACCCATCACCGTCCAGCAAGCCTATGATGGAATTACTCACGCACGGCGGTGAGCATACTGAAATTGGTGATGGAGGAAGGTTGATGATGACGATGGCGACGGATTCCCCTCTCCGGAGCCCCGAACGGACTCCAGATCAGCCCCCGAGAGAGATTAGGGCTTGGCGGTGGCTTCGTATCATAAAACGCCATGAATCCTTCTCACTGTTTTTTTCTCCCCGAACGTGAATATATAGAGTTGGAGTTGAGGTCGGTGGAGCCTCAGGGGGCCCACGAGACAGGGGGCACGCCCCAGGGGGGTGGGCGCACCCCCAACCTGATGAAGCTATGTACCTAGGGTAGGGTCATGGACCTGTCCAAATTGTCCTACCCAAGGACATCTCTAGAAGAAATCACCTTTCAATCGACTTGGAAGTGTTCCACTCGACAGACTCGGAGACACTCGACCAAGACCAAACCACTCGACGGCCAGGAGACCTAAAGGCACTCCGCACGCTAACGGTCGGTTATTAAGTAGCTCTTATGATCATCATAGCACTTTATTAAGGGCGTTACCAATAACGCCCGACCTTAATGTATTTAAAACCCTGCATAACTGAGGGCCGGAGGGGTCCGGCGAACTATATATAAGCCACCCCCTCCTTAGTGTAAAGGGTTCGCACCCCTGTAAACCATACACGCATAATCCAGTCGACCGCCTCCGGGCTTCGAGACGTAGGGCTATTACTTCCTGCGAGAAGAGCTTGAACTCGTAAACCTCGTGTGCTTACAACTTCTCCATAGCTAAGATCTTGCCTCTCCATACTTACCCCCCTACATTACTGTCAGACTTAGAACCACGACCGTTGGCGCCCACCGTGGGGCAGGTGTTTTAGCGATTTGTTGGAGGAATTGCGATCTTTTATGATCCGAATCATCATGGTTTCCGGCGGAGTTTTAGTGGAGGGCCGCGAGATCCATCTCGGCGCGCTCACGTTCATCGCCGATGACTTCGCTTGGCTTCAGGAGGCTCCGCTCGACGCGGACGCGCTCCCTGTCCACGGGGCGACGTACTTTCGCGCGTGCGTCCGCGGCATCCTTTTGCAGCAACCGTTGACCCCCTACCGGTCGGCTCCTGTGTTGTCCTCCCTCCCTGTTTCCCGCCGGCGCAAGCGCTCCGGTCGGTCGAGACTTCAGCGGTGGGTGAGAGACATTGTGGCACGCCAGTCGGCCGCCCCTCAAGTCGCGGCGATCGAGCCCGATGAATCCCTCTACGGCCTGTTCGATCTGTCGACTAGCTCCGCAGAGACCGCATCCGAGTGCGACAACAGCGATCTGGCGGCGGAGGTTCTGATGGTCGATGGACCGCCCTGTCCTCCCGGTTTTCCCTGCACTGACGGAGGCGCAGGTGGAGGCGACCCGTCGCGTCCCCATGAGGAATATCTCCCCGAGCCTCTCACGTCGCTACAGAGAGAAGAACTTCATCGCCAGAACATGGATGCACTACACACTCCTATCGTTGGAGAAACCCCCGACGCTCGTGCCTTGGAGGACGCGCACCTAGCAAACTTGGCCGAGCGCACTCGACTGGAGAACCTCCAGCGAGCACTCGACGAGCGTGCGCGACAACGGGTTCCAGAATCCAGTCGGCGTCAGCTCTTTCCGCCCCCGCAGGTATATCGAACTCCGATTCAGAATTTAGCAGCCGCAGCCCGTATAGCAGAATCGATTCAGACTTCCCAGTCGAAGGCTGGCAGAGGCTTGCTGCAGATCACAGCGTTACTTCGGGCAGCAGGAGACCAGAATTCCGCTGTCTCTCAGTCGCGGAACATGATTCATAGCAGATCCGTTGCTGCAGACACAATCCAGTCGGCTCATAGCCCAAGATCTCCCCCTAGGCGTGAGGGACATGGGGACCGGCGTAATCAGTATGGGAACCGTGAGCAATATGATCACCGATTCAATCGTGACGATCGACGTCGAGTGCCCACCCCTTCCCCGAGGAGCGGGTCGTATGCGCCTCGACAGCAGGATGACAGGCGCCCTCGTAGTGTTGGGCGAAGGATTCCAGTCGACTCCAGGGAGCCAGGCTTTGATGCGAGATCCATTCTCGTTCAAGGTTTGGTCGACAGGAACGGAGCTCACCGAGAAGGTCACGACAGAGATGCACCTACCAGCAGCAGAGCACATGTTTCGAGGCCAGAGTGCTTTAGTAGAGCCGTCAGGGCCGCTGTGATTCCTCCCAACTTCAGGTTGGTGACTGGAGTCGGTAAGTTCACTGGTGAGTCCAAGCCCGATACTTGGCTTGAAGACTACCGAGTGGCCGTCCAGATTGGCAGCGGCAATGATGGAGTGGCCATGAAGCACCTGCCTCTCATGTTGGAGGGCTCGGCCAGAGCGTGGCTAAACCAGTTAGCCCCCAGCAGCATTTACACTTGGGAAGATCTCGCCCGAGTGTTTGTCACCACATTTGAAGGAACATGCAAGCGACCGGCAGGGCTGACTGAACTGCGGTCTTGCGTGCAGAAGCCGAATGAAACTTTGAGGGATTACATCTAGAGATGGATCACGTTACATCACACGGTAGAGAATGTGCCTGACCACCAAGCAGTCTGTGCCTTCAAAGAAGGCGTCAAGTACAGAGAACTGAATCTGAAATTCGGTCAGACCGGAGATATGTCTCTGAATCGGATGATGGAGATTGCCACCAAGTACGCTAATGGTGAAGATGAAGATCGACTCAGGAGTGGCAAGCTCAAGTCAGTCGCTCAAGAAACTGGAGGAAATTCCAATCGGAAACAGAAGTGGAAAGCCAAGCCAGCTGCTCATGGGGAAGCCTTGGCTGTAACCCAAGGAAAGTTTAAAGGGAAACCCAAAGGACCTTGGAACCCCAAGAAAGTTAAAGACCAGGACGGAAATGATGTGTTGGATTTGCCATGTCTCGTCCACACCAAGAAAGATGAAGAGGGTAATTTCATTTACCCGAAACATACCACTCGACAGTGTCGACTCTTGATCCAACAGTTCCAGGGCAAGCAGCCCAAAGATAAGGAAAAGGAGTCGAACAAAGTTGAGGACAAGGAAGATAGTGACGATGGATACCCCCAGGTCAATTCCACCCTGATGATTTTTGCTGATGTTGAAAGCAAAAGTCGACTGAAAGTTATCAACCGAGAGGTGAATATGGTTGCTCCGGCGACACGCAGTTATCTGAAGTGGTCTCAGACTGCCATAACATTCGACCGGTCCGATCACCCAACGCACATCGCCACCCCTGGGAGGCAAGCTTTGGTGGTCGACCCAGTTGTTGAAGGCACTCGACTGACCAAAGTCTTGATGGATGGTGGCAGTGGTTTGAACATATTATATGCTGAGACGTTGAAAGGGATGGGCATTCCGATGTCTAGACTCAGTACTAGCAACATGAGTTTCCATGGAGTCATTCCTGGGAAGAAGGCTGAATCACTCGGCCAGATTGCTCTTGGTGTGGTTTTCGGTGATTCCAAGAATTATCGCAAAGAAAAGTTGACGTTTGAAGTTGTAGACTTCCAGAGTGCCTATCACGCTATTTTGGGCAGGCCGGCTTATGCACGCTTCATGGCCCGACCATGTTATGTGTATCTCAAACTGAAGATGCCTGGCCCCAAAGGTGTGATCACTATTACGGGCTATCGGAAGAAAGCGGAAGAATGTTTTCAGAAAGGTTCAAAGATCACTAATGCTCAGATGGCAGTGGTGGAGCTGCAGGAATACCAGAAGACTGCAGACTCGAGTGATTTGTTGCGAGCCAAGAAGCCCGCTACAGAATTAGCTTTTCAGTCGTCTGGCGAAACGAAGACAGCTCACATCCACCCGACCGATCCCAGTGCTGCTCCAACTCATATCTCAACAACACTCGACTCCAAATAGGAAGAGGCGCTCATCCAGTTCCTTCGTGAGAACTGGGACATTTTCGCATGGAAGCCTTCTGACATGTCGGGTGTTCCCAGGGAGCTGGCTGAGCACCACCTAAGAGTCGACTCAAAAGTAAAACCTGTCAAGGAACATCTCCGATGGTCCGCCGTCCAGAATAGAAAGGCTATTGGCGAAGAGGTGGTTCGGCTCTTAGCAGCAGATTTCATCCGAGAAATCTGCCACTCCGAGTGGCTCGCCAACGTTGTCATGGTCCCCAAGAAGGACAAGTCACTTCACATGTGCATTGACTTTAAACATATCAATCGAGCCTGTCCGAAAGATCATTTTCCTCTCCCCCGCATCGATCAGATAGTCGGCTCGACTGCGGGATGTGAGCAACTGTCTTTTTTAGACACCTATTCCGGGTACCATCAGATCCGTCTGTATGGACCTGACGAGATCAAAACAGCTTTCATCACTCCATTCAGGTGCTTATGTTATGTTACCATGCTATTCATCCTCAAGAATGCCGGAGCCACATTCATGAGGATGATTCAGAAGTGTTTGCTCACTCAAATCAGTCAGAATGTGGAAGCATACATGGATGACATTGTGGTCAAGTCACGGAAGGGTTCCGACCTGCTGGCTGACCTTGCTGAAACCTTTGCCAACCTCAGGAGGTATGATATCAAGCTTAATCCATCAAAGTGCACATTCGGAGTTCCTGGAGGAAAATTACTCGGTTTTCTCGTTTCCGAACGGGGAATTGACGCCAATCCAGAAAAAGTCGGTACTATACTCCGAATGAAAAGTCCTGTGCGAGTGAACGACGTCCAGAAGCTTACTAGTTGCTTGGCCGCTTTAAGTCGATTCATATCTCGTCTTGGTGAAAAGGCATTGCCTCTTTACCAATTGATGAAGAAGTCCGACAAGTTCGAGTGGACTCCCGAAGCTGATGCAGCATTTGCAGAGCTCAAAGCTCTGCTCTCCACCCAGCCAGTGCTTGCTGCCCCAATCAGCAAGGAGCCTTTGCTGCTTTACATCGCAGCCACGGGACAAGTCGTTAGTACGGTACTTACGGTCGAGCGGGAAGAAGAAGGAAAAGCCTTCAAAGTTCAGCGCCGAGTATATTATATTTCTGAAGTTTTGACCCCATCGAAGCAAAGATATCCTCATTATCAGAAGCTTGTATATGGGATTTATATGACCACAAAGAAAGTTTCTCACTACTTCTCTGATCATTCCATTACAGTCGTTAGCGACGCTCCGTTGTCAGAGATCCTGCATAACAGAGATGCAACTGGTCGAGTGGCAAAATGGGCGATTGAACTCCTTCCTCTAGATATCAAGTTCAAGGCAAAGAAAGCTATCAAGTCCCAGGCAATAGCAGATTTCGTCGCCGATTGGATTGAACAACAACTACCGACTCAGGTTCACTTGGAGCATTGGACTATGTTCTTCGACGGTTCCAAAATGCTGAATGGTTCCGGTGCCGGGGTGGTGTTGGTCTCCCCCTGAGGAGATAAGCTCAGATACGTTCTTCAAATCCACTTTGATTCCTCCAATAACGAGGCGGAATATGAAGCATTATATGGGTTGCGCATGGCCATTTCACTCGGCGTCCGTCGCCTCATGGTCTATGGCGACTCAGATTTGGTGGTTAATCAGGTGATGAAGGAATGGGACGTCAGAAGTCCAGCCATGACTGGTTATTGCAATGCAGTGAGAAAGCTGGAGAAGAAATTCGAGGGGTTAGAGCTTCATCACATCCCCCGACTGAAAAATCAAGCAGCTGATGGTTTGGCAAAAATAGGTTCCAAAAGAGAAGCCATTCCCAGCAATGTGTTTTTGGAACACATCCACACACCATCAGTTCAGGAGGATCCCTTCACTGAAGAGGCCCCGCAGCCAAAAAGTGCCACTGATCCGACTGAAGTTGAAGTTCCAGTGGTCGACCTGATCATGGAAGTCTTGGTTATCACTCCCGACTGGACAGTACCGTACATCGCGTACATCCTAAGGAAAGAACTCCCAGAGGACGAAGAAGAGGCTCGACAGATCGTCCATCGATCCAAGGCCTTTACAGTCATAAAGGGATAGTTGTATAGAGAAAGCACGACTGGAGTCAGTCAGAAGTGTATAACACCAGAAGAAGGTCAGATGATCCTTGACGATATCCACTCGGGGACCTGTGGTCATCATGCGTCCTCTCGGACCATTGTGGCTAAAGCATACCGAGCGGGATTTTACTGGCCAAGGGCCAATGAAATGGCAAAAGAGATAGTCGACAAATGTGAAGGATGTCAGTATTACTCCAATATGTCGCACAAGCCTGCGTCAGCTCTAAAAACCATTCCACTCGTCTGGCCCTGCGCTGTTTGGGGGTTGGACATGGTTGGACCACTGAAAACGGGCAGGAGCGGCTTCACTCATGTGCTAGTAGCAGTCGGCAAGTTCACCAAATGGATTGAAGCTAAGCCTATCAAGAATCTTGATGCTTGCACTGCTATCAGTTTCATCATAGAGTTGATATTCAGATATGAAGTTCCGCACGGCATCATCACTGACAATGGGTCAAACTTCGATTCCAACAAATTCAGGGCCTTTTGCGCCTCTCAGGGCACACGAGTCGACTATGCTTCGGTCGCCCACCCTTAGTCGAATGGACAGGCGGAAAGAGCAAACGGCCTAATTATCAAAGGACTGAAACCTTGATTGATGCGTGATCTCAAGCACGCAGCAGGTGCATGGGTCGACGAGCTTCCATCAGTTCTTTGGGGATTGAGGACGACCCCGAACTGATCGACCGAAAGAACCCCATTCTTTCTGGTCTACGGAGCCGAAGCAGTCTTGCCGAGTGACATGCTTCACAACGCCCCTCGAGTCGAGCTCTACTCTGAAGAAGAAGTAGAACAAGCCCGGCAGGACGCAGTCGACCTCCTGGAAGAAGAAAGAGAAATGGCCATGATCCGATCGACCATCTATCAGCAAGACTCGCGTCGATTCCATGCCAAAAATGTGAAGAGTCGAGCCTTCCAAGAAGGAGACTTAGTCCTCCGAGTGGATCAGCAGAAACCACACAAACTCGCTCCTACTTGGGAAGGCCCCTTCATAGTCATTAGAGTCCTCCACAATGGAGCGTATCACCTCTATAATGTCGATCGCCAGATTGATGAGCCACAAGCCTGGAATGCGGAGCTACTCCGCCCCTTTTATACTTTAATTCTCACTCAGATGAGATGTAATAAGAAGAAAAACTCCTGTAGTTTATTTATCAAAGACAAGAGCGTTATAATTTTCCCAGTGATTGTTATTGTTTTTGTTTGCGTAAGAAATCCCCCGGTGGGTGGCTTAGCTGCGAATCCGCTTCGCCTAAGTTTGTAAAAATAATTTCCTACCGAGTGGTGAGCCAGCCTCCCACTCGGGGGCTTAGCTGCGAACCCATTTCGCCTAAGTATTTAAAAATCCTACCGAGTGGAGAGCAATCCTCCCACTCGGGGGCTTAGCTGCAGTCCAGTACTCGCCTAAGTTTTCTCACTCGGAGACTTAGCTGCAGTCCGGCACTCGCCTAAGTTTGAAAAAATCCTACCGAGTGGAGAGCAATCCTCCCACTCGGGGGCTTAGCTGCAGTCCAGTACTCGCCTAAGTT
>NC_041392.1:415712363-415785685 GCF_002162155.2 Triticum dicoccoides
TGCATTCCGGCACTCGTTCTAAGTTTGAAAAATCCTACCGAGTGGAGAGCAATCCTCGCACTCGGGGGCTTAGCTGCAGTCCAGTACTCGCCTAAGTATCTGAAAATCCTACCGAGTGGTGAACGACCCTCCTACTCGGGGGCTTAGCTGCAGTCCAAGTACTCGCCTAAGTACAAGACACATCCCACTCTGCAGTGACGAGGTGCAGGTCGACTGTCACCTTCTCCTTGGGAGCTTCGCCACAAATACAACATGCGCTCCATCCCGCTCTGCAGTAACAAGGTGCAGGTCGACTGCCACCTTCTCCTTGGGAGCTTCGCTACAAATACAACGTGCGCTCCATCCCGCTCTGCAGTAACGAGGTGCAGGTCGACTGTCACCTTCTCCTCGGGAGCTTTGCCACAAATACAACATGCACTCCATCCCGCTCTGCAGTAACAAGGTGCAGGTCGACTACCACCTCCTCCTTGGGGAGCTTCGCCACAAATACAACGAGCGCTCCATCGCCGACCCGCAAGGACGACGAGGTGCAGGTCGACTGCTACCTTCTCCTTCGGAGCTGTGCCACAAATACAAAAGTTGTCTCGAATGAAGAACGATTTCCACTCGACGGGGGATTCATGAAGATATTCAACGATAAACCAAGTTTAGATAAATCCTAAAGGTTCCGGACCACAGATCGAAGTGCTCGGGCATTCAGCCCGAAAGAGTTTAATGGTTACAAAAACCACTCGGCATTCCCAGGCAAATTTAAGGTGAGGCATAAAAGTTTGTTCACTCCGCAGGAGGAGGGCTGGCAGGCTCGACGAACTCGTCCAGGTCAACGCCGTCGGCGATCCGGGTGGCTACAGCGATGAAAGTCTCCATAAAAGATCAGAAGTCATGTTTCTGGGTGTTGGCGACCTTGATTGCTGCCATCTTATCTTGTCGCACCTCCTTGCAATGGACGCGAACCAAAGACAGAGCCACATCAGCGCCACACCGGGCAGAAGACTTCTTCCACTCCTGCACTTGGTCAGGGATTTCGTTAAGTCGAGTCATCAGGGACTCAAGATCATTTTGGAGCGTGGCCTCTGGCCAAAGTGCCGGGTTGATCCGTGACATGGCGACCTTCAGTCGAGCCAAGTAGTCCACGACACCGTCGATGCGGGATTCCAGTCGGAGCAGATTCATGGCAGTTTCATCTTTCACGGGAGAATTGATTGGATCCAAACCTGGTTCGATCCGCCCAGTCTCCTCCTCGAAGTTCTAGCAAAACTCTGCATTCATGATCCAAGGGTAAGTCAATCTTAATACGCTGAGTCGACACAAAAAAAATTAGTCAGAACAAAATGTGCACCTTCAAGCTTGATGAACAACTTCTTGGCAAGGCTCCTCAGATAGCTCTCCAGATCGTCCCTCCTGCGAGCGATGCCTTCCATCTTCTTGCATAGGTTGAGGTTCTCCTTCTTCCAGCACGAGCACTCCTTGTTGGCTTCGTTCAGAGCAGATTTCAGCTTGGTATTCTCTTCTTCCAACTGGCCGACCGAAGCCAGTTTCTGTTCAGCCAGAACGGTTCTGTCGTCAGCTTCCTTTCGAGCAGCAGCCAAATCCCGATCCTTCTTCATCAGAGCTTCCCTTAGTTTTTCTGCAAAGAAACGATGCTTGATTCAGAAAGAGCGGAAGGGTACTCAAGCCTAAGACGGACCAGTCGACAAACTCGTCTTACCAGTGGCGCCATCCTTGACCTTTTGCAGCTCTGTCTTGGCCAGCTCCAAGTCAAGGTTCAGTTGGATCTGCTGTCTCTCCAAATCAGCAAAGCGAGCTCCAAGATCACAAGATTTCTGAAATTAAAGAGGAGAAGTTATTTTACAACGAAAAACGACAAAGACAATAAGTACTAAGACTACGATCGACTGCCCGCAGTCCACCATAGTCTCGGGGACTACACCTAGTGGGTGCACTTGGCGTGCCCCCACCGGTTCTGATCCCACTCGACCAGATCGAGTGGAAGAGACAAACTACCAATTCGGTTTACACTCGACAAAATACAAAGACTACAGTCGACTGCCAGCAGTCCACCATAGTCTCGGGGACTACACCTAGTGGGTGCACTCAGCGTGCCCCCACTAGTTCAAAAATTCAATCGACGCACCACAGTGGGTGTACAGATGCAAAGATTTTCGGAAAGAGTCTTCAGATAGCATATCCTAACAGAACAAGCGGCGACCAACTAACCTGAACGTTGCTCTGGAGAGCCGAGCTGGCATCGTAGGCGCCCTGGCTGGAGTCCCGCACCGTCTTCATCTTCTCCGTCATAATGCCCGCCTAGTGTATGGCTTCCTTGGCAGCATTCACTTCGTCCTCTGGGACATGATGGGTTGCAAAAACTGAAGGCGGGTCGACAGGGGCCTGAGCAGTCGACGAGGAAGGCAAGGCACTCGACAATGGCACGGCGAAGGTAACAGAACCCCGATTGGCATCGCCAGCGTCCTGAACGACTGGCTCCGCCCTCGGCGTCGATTGTGGCACCTCGCTCGCAGGAGCTTGCCTATTTTTCCTTGTCAAAGGCCTCTCGGGCTCTTCATCATCATCATCAGGGAGGTCAATAATGTTAGGAGCTGTTCAAAGTTCAATCGACAAAATCGCATCACCCAATGGTACACATTGCAGTTGAATCAACCAAAATAAAGACAGAATAGCAAAAATCATACCCAGATTAGAAGTGACCGCATCCTCCATCACCTCATCATTGTCCCTGTAAGCTGAGGTCCCGGAAGTAGCAGCGCTGCCAGCTCCAAAGTTCGTCCGGTTAAAACAAGAAAAACAAACAGCACAGGGCGTCGAGTGAAGATAAAAGGAGACACTCACGCAGAAGCGACGGGGATGTCAATCTTAATCTTCGGCAACGCCTTCCGAAGCTTCGGCTCTACGACTTTGGGGTGCTTTGACGCTTTTCCAGTCGGAGTTGGCGAAGAGGTCCGAGGACGCTTTGAAGACTGACCAGCTTGAGCAATCGCCTTTTCCCGGGCGCTCGGTCATTCTTGGTCAAGTTTGGACCGCCTCTCCCTGCGAGGAGGCGACTCGACTTATTCTTCGTCACTTGGATCGTCGCTTTCTTCGTCCCCTCCACCGTCAGAATCCCATTCGCCACTGTCGCCGCTGCTCGCCTCTCCTTCCGGGTCCTGCTCTTGCTCTCCGTTGGGAATTGAATACATTTCAATAATGGCCTGAAAGAAAGCAGGGAGAAAAAAGTCAGTTGACTTAGTATAGGCAGCTGCGCAAGTGAATTCGGAATACAAACAAAGGCTCAGAATCGGACCTTCTCTGGTACATGAGACTGGTCGAATGGAGGAACTCTCCTGGCTCCCCTGGGGTTGTCCTTGTTTTCGGTCATGCCCGACAGCCACTTCTCCAGTGTGTCGTCATCGACCTCCTCCGAGTGAATCCAAGTGGAGTATTCAAGACCCGAATACATCCACATCGGATGGTCTCGAGCTTGAAGAGGCTGGATGCACCGCTGAAGGAAGACCTCCAAGAGATCCATACCGGTGACCCCGTCACGGATAAGCTGGACCACTCGCTCTACCAGCACCCTCACCTACGCCTTCTCCTCTGGGAGCACCTTCAAAGGGGAGGGTTTCCTCACTCGGTCCATGGTGAAAGGAGGGAGGCCAGTCGACTGCCCTGGCGTCGACTGGTCTTTGCGGTAAAACCAGGTCGACTGCCATCCGCGAACTGAGTCGGGAAGAATCATGGCCGGAAAGGAACTTTTCCCTCTCATCTGAACACCAAGACCCCCACACATCTAAATCACTTGAGTCCTCTCGTCACTCGGATTGGCCTTTTTCACCGTCTGGGAGCGACAAGTGAAAATGTGCTTGAAAAGGCCCCAGTGAGGCCGACAACCCAGGAAATTCTCACACAAAGAAACGAAAGCGGCGAGATAAACGATTGTGTTGGGAGTGAAGTGGTGGAGTTGTGCCCCAAAGAAGTTCAGAAATCCCCGAAAGAAAGGGTGAGGAGGCAAGGAAAATCCACGGTCGACGTGGGTGGCAAGGAGAACGCGCTCACCCTCCCGAGGTTGCGGCTCGGATTCCTTCCCCGGAAGCCGCGCCGATTCATAGGGGATCAGCCCTCCTTCGGCTAGGTCGTCGAGGTCTTCTTGGGTGATCGTTGAGAGGATCCAGTCGCCCTGGATCCAGCCCTTCGGCAGGCCGGTTCGTGAGGAGGATCCGCCCCGACTGGTCGCCTTCCCCTTCGACCTCGCCATCGCCTTCTTTGCCCGCTCCAGAGCCGTCGTCTTCTCCTTCCCCATCGTCGCCGGTGAGACGTG
This sequence comes from Triticum dicoccoides, assembly GCF_002162155.2. Classification (NCBI taxonomy): domain Eukaryota; kingdom Viridiplantae; phylum Streptophyta; class Magnoliopsida; order Poales; family Poaceae; genus Triticum; species Triticum dicoccoides. The sequence goes on from NC_041392.1 coordinate 415,716,679, forward strand.
TATGGAGCGGTGGCGCCGGGGCAAGAGCGAGCGCGGCGAGGGAGCGTGAAGAGGAGAAGAGATAATGGGGACACACTGTTCGAGAGACCCCGGTCCGACGCCTTATATGACGCCGCTTCCGAGTGGCTGACTGGTAGGCCCGGGCGGCCCTGTCAAATCCCGTAACAATCGCGCGCGCGATACATGGAGAAAAAGGTGGCGCGGGAATCGAGGCGGCTCCGCTCTATCCCATCCGATTACTGCGGCCTCCCCCATCCCGTGCGCTTCCCAAAATTCGGATCCCGCGAAATCTGCGGGCAGCAGAACAGCTTGTCAGACCGAAGATCTCCTCCGCACCATCACTCGGAGCCTTTCAAGTAAAGGAACTCACTCGACAAAAAACTAAGAATGGATCAAGGCGACTGAAAAGGAAGTTGCTGTCATCACTCAGGTTCATTGATCCGAAACCAGATATGCTCATGGCATGAAAAATGAGTCAGGGAAATTCTCAACTCCTTCCCCACTCAAACCTCGATCCATTCGGGGGCTAATGATGAAGCTATGTACCTAGGGTAGGGTCATGGACCTGTCCAAACTGCCCTACTCAAGGACATCTCTAGAAGAAATCACCTTTTAATTGACTTGGAAGTGTTCCACTCGACAGACTCGGAGACACTCGACCAAGAAGCGATCACTCGACCAAGACCAAACCACTCGACGGCCAGGAGACCTAAAGGCACTCCGCACACTAACGGTCGGTTATTAAGTAGCTTTTATGATCATCATAGCACTTTATTAAGGGCGTTACCAGTAACGCCCGACCTTAATGTATTTAAAACCCTGCATAACTGCGAGCCGGAGGGGTCCGGCGAACTCTATATAAGCCACCCCCTCCTCAGTGTAAAGGGTTCGCACCCCTGTAAACCATACACGCATAATCCAGTCGACCGCCTCCGGGCTCCGAGACGTAGGGCTATTACTTCCTACGAGAAGGGCCTGAACACGTAAACCTCGTGTGCTTACAACTTCTCCATAGCTAAGATCTTGCCTCTCCATACTTACCCCCTACATTACTGTCAGACTTAGAACCACGACACCACCCTCGTGGACAGGGGGTGACCCCCTGGTGTTGATTCTTTCACCAGTATTTTTTATAAATTCCAAAAATATTCTCCGTGAAGTTTCAGGTCATTCTGAAAACTTTTATTTCTGCACAAAAATAACACCATGGCAATTCTGCTGAAAACATCATCAGTCCAGGTTAGTCCCATTCAAATCATGCAAGTTAGAGTCCAAAACAAGGTCAAAAGTGTTTGGAAAAGTAGATCCGATGGAGACGTATTAGATATGAAGATTCCTTTCTCTGTAAACCGACTCTGTACAAACCCTAGCCCCCTCGGGTACAAACCCTAGCCCCCTCCGGTTTCTTTTAATGGAGCATGGTATAGTTGGTACTCCTGGATCTCCAAGTTTCCTTGGTATTCCACCCTTAAAAGTATAATTAGCAAGCATGGTGAAAATTTCAGCTTCCGGTATCTTTCTTTTATTTGTAACAATATATTTCATGTACTTAGCATAAGGATTCATTTTAAGCATATCAGTCGAACGCATACACAGAAAGATAGGTCTAATCATTTTAGCAAAGCGCTTAAAATCCTCATCATCCTTTTTCTTGGATGGTTTAGGAGGAAAAGGCATGGGTTTCTGAACCCATGGTTCTCTTTCTTTTCCGTGCTTCCTAGCAACGAAGTCTCTCTTATCATAACGTTGATTCTTTGATTGTGGGTTATCAAGATCAACAACAGGTTCAACCTCTCCATCATTGTTATTGCTAGGTTGAGCATCATCATGAACATCATCGTTAATATTATCACTAGGTTCATGTTCATTACCAGATTGTGTCTCAGCATCAGAAATAGAAATATCATTGGGATTCTCAGGTGTATCAACGACGGGTTCACTAGAAGCATGCAAAGTCCTATCATTTTTCTTTTTCTTCTTCTTAGAAGAACTAGGTGCATCAACATTAGTTCTCTGAGAAGCTTGCTCAATTCTCTTAGGGTGGCCCTCAGGATACAAAGGTTCCTGAGTCATTTTACCCCCTCTAGTCACAACTCTAACAACATTTCATTTTTCTTATTATTTAATTCATTGAGCAAATCATTCTGAGCTTTAAGTACTTGTTCTACTTGAGTGGTAACCATAGAAGCATGTTTACTAATAAGTTTAAGCTCACCTTTAACTCTAGACATATAATCACTCAAGTGTTCAATCATATAAGCATTACGTTTCAATTGTCTACCAACATAAGCATTGAAGTTTTCTTTCTTAACAATAAAATTATGAAACTCATCCAAGCATTGGCTAGCAGACTTATTACGAGGAATATCACCTTCATCAAATCTATAGAGAGAATTTACCTTTACTACCTGTGTCGGGTTATCAAGACCATGTATTTCTTCAATAGGTGGTAAATTCTTAACATCTTCAGCTTTAATACCCTTTTCTTTCATAGATTTCTTTGCCTCTTGCATATCTTCAGGGCTGAGAAATAGAATACCCCTTTTCTTCGGCGTTGGCTTAGGAGTTGGTTCAGGAAGTGTCCAATCATTTTCATTACTCAACATATTATTCAATAGCAATTCAGCTTGATCAACAGTTCTTTCCCTGAAAACACAACCAGCAAAACTATCCAGGTGGTCTCTGGAAGCATCGGTTAGTCCATTATAAAAGATATGAAGTATTACATTTTTTCTGAGAGGATGATCAGGCAAAGCATTAAGTAATCAGACAAGCCTCTCCCAATCTTGTGGGAGACTCTCTTCTTCAATTTGCACAAAATTATATATTTCCCTTAAGGCAGCTTGTTTGTTATGAGCGGGGAAGTATTTATCAGAGAAATAATAAATCATATTCTGGGGACTACGCACATAGCCAGGATCAAGAGAATTAAACCATGTTTTAGCATCACCCTTTAATGAGAACAGAAATAACTTAAGGATATAGTAGTAACGAATTTTTTCCTCATTAGTGAACAGGGTGGCTATATCATTTAATTTTAGTAAGATGTGCCACAACAGTTTCAGATTCATAGCCTTAAAAAGGATCAGATTCAACCTAAATAATTAACTCAGTATCGACAGAGAAATCATAATCCTTATTAGAAATACAGATAGAGGAAGTAGCAAAACCAGGGTCATATTTCATTCTAGCATTCAAAGACTTTTCTTTTAGCTTAGCTAAAAGTCTCTTAAGATCGTATCTATCATTGCAAGCAAAAAAATCTCTAGCAGTTTCTTCATCCATAACATAACCCTCAGGCACAACAGGCAATTCATATCTAGGGGGAGAATCTTCATCATCACTTTTATCAATATTATCAGTTTCAATAATTTCATTCTCTCTAACCCTAGCAAGTTGTTCATCAAGAAATTCACCTAATGGCACAGTATTATCAAGCATAGAAGTAGTTTCATCATAAGCATCATGCATAGCAGAAGTGGCATCATCAATAACATGCGACATATCAGAATGAATAGCAGGAGTAGGTGCCGCAAGTTTACTCATAATAGAAGGTGAATCAAGTACAGATCTAGATGGCAGTTCCTTACCTCCCCTCGTAGTTGAGGGGAAAATCTTGGTTCTTTCATCTTTCAAGTTCTTCATAGTGATCAATAGATATACATCCCAAGTGACTCAAAGAATAGAGCTATGCTCCCCAACAACGGCGCCAGAAAATAGTCTTGATAACCCACAAGTATAGGGGATCGCAATAGTTTTCGAGGGTAGAGTATTCGACCCAAATTTATTGATTTGGCACATGGGGAGCCAAAGAATATTCTCAAGTATTAACAGTTGGGTTGTCAATTCAACCGCACCTGAAAGAATTAATATCTGCAGCAAAGTATTTAGTAGCAAAGTAATAAGGAAGTAACGGTAACGGTGGCAAAAGTAACAATATTGGTTTTGTAGTGATTGTGACAGTGGCAATGGAAAAGTAACTAAGCAAAGATCAATATGTGAAAAGCTCGTAGGTAATGGATCAGTGATGGATAATTATGTTGGATGTGATTCCTCATGCAACAGTTATAACATAGGGTGACACAGAACTAGCTCCAGTTCATCAATGTAATGTAGGCATGTATTATGAATATTGTCATATGTGCTTACGAAAAAGAACTTGCATGACATCTTTTGTGCTACCCTCCCGTGGCAGCGGGTTCCTATTGGAAACTAAGGGATATTAAGGCCTCCTTTTAATAGAGTACCAGACCAAATCATTAACACTTAGTGAATACATGAACTCCTCAAACTACGGTCATCACCGGGAGTGGTCTTGATTATTGTCACTTCGGGGTTACAAGATCATAACACATAGTAGGTCACTATTGACTTGCAAAATAGGATCAAGAACTCACATATATTCCTGAAACCATAATAGGTTCAGATCTGAAATCATGGCACTCAGGACCAAGTGACAAGCATTAAGCATATCCAAGTCATAGCAACATCAATCTCACAACATAATGGATACTAGGGATCAAACCCTAACAAAACTAACTCGATTACATGATAAATCTCATCCAATCCATCACCGTCCAGCAAGCCTATGATGGAATTACTCACGCACGGCGGTGAGCATACCGAAATTGGTGATGGAGGAAGGTTGATGATGACGATGGCGACGAATTCCCCTCTTCGGAGCCCCGAACGGACTCCAGATCAGCCCCCCGAGAGAGATTAGGGCTTGGTGGCAGCTCTGTATCGTAAAACGCGATGAATCCTTTCTCCCTGATTTTTTTATCCCCAACGTGAATATATAGAGTTGGAGTTAAGGTCGGTGGAGCCTCAGGGGGCCCACGAGACAGGGGCACACCCCAGGGGGGTGGGCGCGCCCCCACCCTCGTGGACAGGGTGTGGGCCCCCTGGTGTTGATTATTTTGCTAGTAGTTTTTATAAATTCCAAAAATATTCTTCGTGAAGTTTCAGGTCATTTCGAGAACTTTTATTTTTGCACAAAAATAATAGCATGGCAATTCTACTGAAAACAGCGTCAGTCCGGGTTAGTCCCATTCAAATCATGCAAGTTAGAGCCCAAAACAAGGTCAAAAGTGTTTGGAAAAGTAGATACGATGGAGACGTATCAGATATGAAGATTCATTTCTTTGTAAACCGACTCTGTACAAACCCTAGCTCCCTCTGGTATCTATATAAACTAGAGGGTTTAATCCGTAGAGGCAGTCATAATCATACAGGTTAGACTTCTAGGGTTTAGCCATTACAACCTCGAGGTAGATTAACTCTTGTAACCCCTATACTCATCAAAGTCAATCAAGCAGGACGTAGGGTTTTACCTCCATCAAGAGGGCCCGAACCTGGGTAAACATCGTGTCCCCTGCCTCCTGTTACCTTCGATGCTTAGACTCACAGTACAGGACCCTACCCGAGATCTGCCGGTTTTCACACCGACATTGGTGATTTCATTGAGAGTTCCTCTGTGCTGTCGACAAAGGATTCGATGGCTCGTTCAATCATCCACAATGATGCTGTTTCGGGGGAGATCCCCCCCTCCCCAACCAAATTTTCGTATTTGGCGGCTTCGTGTTGCGTGCCAATTCAATTGGCCACCTCGAGCAGATCGACAGCTACGCCCCTGGTCATCGGATCAGTTTCGGGAACATAAACTATGTCGCTGATATCCGAGGAGATTTTATCTTCGAAGGATTCATGGCCCCGATTACTGCTTTGGCCACAGATCCAGAGCAGGCCGACAGGTCCGGAGACGGGAGTCTAGAGCCCGCCGGACTCTCTACACTTACAGAGCTTGTTGCCGGAGAAGCGCCGGATACTCCGCTGGAATCTAGGTCTGAACTCTCGAGGTCTGTGTCAAGCGGGCGCCACGGACTCTCATTTCTCCGTACGACCTTCTCCTTTAAACGAGGCTCTGGACTTAATGCGATCACTAACCATTATGGAAGGATCGCTTCTGAATTATGCCCAACCCAGACTAAGGGTTGAGAGCGGGGAATTTTACATCCCACCCACCACCTACTTCATAGCCACTGTTGAGAATCTAACTGACATGCTGGACTATGCCTCCGAAGACATCGACAGTATGGACGATGACGCCGAAGACGAACACGGCCAAAACCCTCCGTTTACCGGACGATGGACATCCACCTCCACATATGATGTGTACATGGTGGACACACCCAAAGAGGATGGCGACAACGGCAAGGAGAATCCAGTTGAGGACAAGCCTGCCGAAGGACCTCCAAAACATTGATGTCAGCGGCGCCACTCAAAACCGTGTCTCCAAAAAGACAACAATACCGGCACCGAAGATAATAACACTTCAGAGAACATCGAAGACCCTGAAGCCCCTGTAGAGCCAACATCCGAACAGGATGATTGGGAGGATGTGCAAGTAAACCTCGACGATCCTGTCGGGAACGACGACTCAGAGGACAGTAACTACATACCGAACTCCGAAGAGGATACGATCCTCGGCAACAAAGATTTTATCGTGCCGGAGGAACCCCTCGAACAAGAGCGCTTTAAGCGCCGGCTAATCACCACTGCAAGAAGCCTAAAAAGGAAGCAGCAACAGCTTCAAGCTGACAGGATTTGCTCAATGACAGATGGACTAACGTCGTGGCAGCCGAGGAATACGGCCTCGTATGCCCAACAAAGAGCTACCCAAAATGTAAGTTGTTACCCCAATTCGACGATGAGGCCCTGGAGCCCATACCGCCAACGCGTGGTGCTACTAACATACCTGACCTACCACCACGTGGCCGAGACAGAGCGGCAATGCAAGTCGAACACCAGCCCGTACCACCTCACCGTAAAGGCAGGGGAACAGTGGCTCCGGGATACACCTACGACCTACAATAGAACCTGGACAATAGAGCCGGTCAGACCAGATCAATCTATGGATAACGGGGCCGTGCTCCAGCACGGGAAAACGGCCATCAGGCTTGGCGCGACAAGCACAACCTTACCCGGGCCAAAAAATGCATTCGGACTTCATCCGAACTATGTCGCGACGCGGCCCGATACAGAGGCCCCGCACACCCCCTATGCTTCATCGACGAGGTAATGGAAAACCAGTTCCCATAGGGTTTAAACCCGTGAACATCGAATCATATGACGGTACAACAGATCCCGCAGTATGGATTGAAGATTTTCTTCTCCACATTCACATGGCCAGCGGTGACGATCTACATGCCATTAAATACCTCCCCCTAAAGCTTAAGGGACCAGCTTGACATTGGCTAAATAGCCTCCCAGAGAATTCTATTGGTAGTTGGGAAGATTTGTAAGATGCCTTTAGAGACAACTTCCAAGGTACCTATGTACGGCCCCCGGACGCTGATGACCTTAGTCACATAGTCCAGCAACCCGGAGAGTCAGCCCAAAAACTCTGGACAAGGTTCTTAATTAAAAAGAACCAAATCATCGACTATTTGGATGCCAAAGCCCTAGCAGCCTTTAAACACAACATCCGTGGCGAATGGCTCACCCGACACCTCGGCCAAGAGAAGCCAAAGTCCATGGCAGCTCTTACAACACTCATGACCCGCTTTTGCGCGGGAAAGGATAGCTGGTTAGCCCGTAGCAACAACTGTACCAGTGACCCTAGTACTTCTGAAACCAGAAACGGCAGCGACAGGCCCCAACGCAACAAACACAAGCATCGAAGTAATAATGATAATACCGAAGACACGACGGTCAATGCCGGATTCAGTGGCTTCAAATTCGGTCAACGAAAGAAGCCTTTTAAAATAAATAAAGATGGTTCATCTAGCCTGGACCGAATACTTGATCGACCTAGCCAAATTCACGGCACCCCCGACAAGCCTGTCAACCATACCAATAGAAGTTGTTGTGTCTTTAAACAAGCCGGTAAGCTAAACACCGGACATAAGGAGAAGGCGTCGCCCAGTGAGGATGACGACGATGAGCCTCACCCATCGAACATCGGGGGACAGAAGAAATTTCCCCCCGAGGTCAAAACGGTGAATATGATATACGCTACTCACATCCCCAAGCGGGAGCTGATAACCCACAAGTATAGGGGATCGCAACAGTTTTCGAGGGTAGAGTATTCAACCCAAATTTATTGATTCGACACAAGGGGAGCCAAAGAATATTCTCAAGTATTAGCAGCTGAGTTGTCAATTCAACTACACCTGGAAACTTAATATCTGGAGCAAGGTATTTAGTAGCAAAGTAATATGATAGTAGTGGTAACAGTGGAAAAAGTAATAGTTTTGGTTTCATAGCAATTGTAACAGTAGCAATGGAAAAGTAAATAAGCGAAGAACAATATATGAAAAGCTCGTAGGCAATGGATCAATGATGGATAATTATGTTGGATGCGATTCATCATGCAATAGTTATAACATACGATGACACAGAACTAGCTCCAGTTCATCAATGTAATGTAGGCATGTATTCCGAATATAGTCATACGTGCTTATGGAAAAGAACTTGCATGACATCTTTTGTCCTACCCTCCCGTGGCAGCGGGGTCCTATTGGAAACTAAGGAAATTAAGGCATCCTTTTAATAGAGTATCGGACCAAAGCATTAACACATAGTGAATACATGAACTCCTCAAACTACGGTCATCACCGGTAAGTATCCCGATTATTGTCACTTCGGGGTTAACGGATCATAACACATAATAGGTGACTATAGACTTGCAAGATAGGATCAAGAACTCACATATATTCATGAAAACATAATAGGTTCAGATCTGAAATCATGGCACTCAGGCCTAGTGACAAGCATTAAGCATAGGAAAGTCATAGCAACATCAATCTCAGAACATAATGGATACTAGGGATCAAACCCTAACAAAACTAACTCGATTACATGATAAATCTCGTCCAACCCATCACCGTCTAGCAAGCCTATGATGGAATTACTCACGCACGACAGTGAGCATCATGCAATTGGTGATGGAGGAAGGTTGATGATGACGACGGCGACGGATTCCCCTCTCCGGAGCCCCGAACGGACTCCAGATCAGCCCACCCGAGAGAGATTAGGGCTTGGCGGTGGCTCCATATCATAAAACGCGATGAATCATTCTCTTTGATTTTTTTCTCCCCGAACACAAATATATAGAGTTGGAGTTGAGGTCGAAGGAGCACCAGGGAGCCCACGAGGCAGGGGCGCGCCCCCCACCCTCGTGGACAGGGTGTGGGCCCCTGGCCTTGATTCTTTCACCAGTATTTTTTATATATTCTAAAATTAATCTCCGTTGAGTTTCAGGTCATTCCAAGAACTTTTATTTCTGCAAAAAAATAACACCATGGCAATTCTGCTAAAAACAACATCAATCCGGGTTAGTTCCATTCAAATCATGCAAGTTAGAGTCAAAATGAGGGCAAAAGTGTTTGGAAAAGTAGATACGACGGAGACGTATCAACTCCCCCAAGCTTAAACCTTTGATTGACCTCAAGCAATTCAGTTGATAAACTGAAAGTGACAAAGAAAAACTTTTACAAACTGTTGTAAATATGTAAAGCCAACATTCAAGTTTTCAGCAAAGATTATGAACTAACCATATTCACAATAACATTTAGGTCTCATGTTTACTCATATCAATGGCATAATCAACTAGTGAGCAATAATAATAAATCTTGGATGACAACACTTTCTCAAAACAATCATAATATGATATAACAAGATAGTATCTAGCTAGCCCTTTCTGAGACCGCACAAGATAAATGCAGAGCACCTTTAAAGATCAAGGACTGACTAAGCATTGTAATTCATGGTAAAAGAGATCCAGTCAAGTCATACTCAATGTAAACTAACAATAATACATGCAAATGATAGTAGTGCTCTCCAACTGGTGATTTTTAATAAGAGGATGATGACTCAACATAAAAGTAAATAGATAGGCCCTTTGCTGAGGGAAGCAGGGATTTGTAGAGGTGCCAGAGCTCGGTTTTGAAATAGAGATGAATAATATTTTGAGCGATAAACTATCATTGTCAACATAACAACCGAGAGATCTCGATATCTTCCATGCTACAAACATTATAGGCGTTTCCCAAGTAGAATGGTAAAGTTTATACTCCCCCACCACCAACAAGCATCAATCCATGGCTTGCTCGAAACAACGGGTGCCTCCAACTAACAACAATCCTGGGGGAGTTTCTTTGCAATTATTTTGATTTGATTTGAGCATGGGACTGGGCATCCCCGTGACCAACCATTTTCTCGTGAGTGAGGAGCGGAGTCCACTCCTCTTGAGAATAACCCGCCTAGCATGGAAGATACAGACATCCCTAGTTGATACATGAGCTATTCGAGCATACAAAACAGGATGTTTATTTAAAGGTTTAGAGTTTGGCACATACAAATTTACTTGGAACGGCAGGTAGATACCGTATATAGGAAGGTATGGTGGACTCATATGGAATAACTTTTGGGGTTTATGGAGTTGGTTGCATAAGCAGTATTCCCACATAGTACAAGTGAAGGCTACAAAGAGACTGGGAAGCGACCAGCTAGAGAGCGACAACAGTCATGAATATGCATTAAAATTAATCATGTAACATCCCAAAATTCTAAATTTTGGAATGTTATAATAAATAGATAGTTATGATTGATTGTTTGATTGATTGTGTGAAGTTGAGTGAAATTTGAAACTTTTGAAAGTTAAATGAGAGGGAATAAAAGGACTTTCCCAAACTTTCATTTTTCATTTATGTTCTCCATGAATTCGAATTCTTTTCAAATACAAAACCCTTGAGTGAAGATGATATGACTTCTTCCATTTAATTAAATGAAAAGGGTATTTGAAAATATTTGAATTTTATTTGGAACTATTTTCAAATTCAGAAACTTTAAGCAACCCAATGATTTTCATTAGAGAAGATAAAATGACTTCTTCAAAACATATGAAGTATGAGTTGGAAGTTTTAAGATAATTAAATTCAAAGTCCTTTTGAAATTATTTTCAATTTGGAGTTATTTGGGTTTTATTCAAATTATTCTTCTCCAAAAATAAAATATATTGAAATTAGGATAAAATGATTCCCTACATCAAAAAAATTGGAGAGAAATAAATTTGAAATCATTTTGGTATTTTTAAAATGATTTTTATTGGATTTTATTGCATCAGTAACACTCTTTGCTTTATTTGAAATTTTGTAGATTTTATTTGATGTTAGTAAAATGTTCATGTCATAGAAAATCTTTTTCTGAAAATTATGATATATATAATATTCCTATATAAAATTTTCATTTATTTTTGTTTTTTGATTTTCCTTCTGTTTCTATTTAAAAGAAAACTGAACGCACGACCCATAATTATTTGTCGCCCACACGCGTAGCATAGTGGCAGCGGGTGCCTCATCTTATTTTTTTTCTTTCTCCCAAATGGGCCAGGCCCAGCCAGCCATAATCCTTTCCAATCTTTTCTTTCTTTTATTCTTTAGCCAATTTTTTTAAAAAAAACTGCAGCGCCGTGTACGCGCGGACCAGTGGTGATTTTTTTAGCCCATGTGGTTCCCCGTTTATTTTATTTGTTCGTCTACGTTTAGTCCCACATTGCCTAGCCTTTGACCCTTAAATCTCTTTTCCACCTATAAATATAGACCCATAGAGCCTCCAAAAATCATCCGATTCGGGTTAAATCAATATTTTGGTTTGACTAGATTCATTTAAGAAAAATATTTTTCTCCTCTTTGGCGCGACTTTTGGAAATTGTCTTTTCTCTCCGAAGTCGTCTTTTCTCTACCTTATAAAGGTATCTTTCTTCATTTTTTTCTTTTTATACTTCCGTACTTTATTATTTTTAGACTAGTATGATAGAATAATTAGATTATCAATTAGTCTATATATTTATACATTAGACCTAGAATTCTTTTAGCCGTAGCTATTTTTTCTTCCGTAAAACTGCTTGGCCCTAATTTTTCAAATAGCCATAACTTTTTACTCGTTCATCCAAATTAGATAAAACCAGTGCCTATAGTTTTGTCTTGTTTTCACCTATATAGTGAACCTGTCACATCAACTTTTTGAAAATTTCAAATTTTGAAATTTGTTCAGATTCATATTCAAACTTCTTTTGATCATAACTTGAGTTTTATAACTCCGATTTAATTGATTCTTTTTGCATATCAAAACTCTTGACCTAAACTTTCTGATAAGGCCAAATTCACATAATTTTGGTACTGTTAGAAATTGTTTTATGTTCCAAGAGTTATTTTCTTGGTTTTGATGTTTTCTGAATTGTCTTATTCGTTCTTTCTGATCTTTTGAGTGATTGCTTATGTGTGGTTACTATTGCTTGCTTACGATAGATTGACCGGAGTGTGGCGAGTAGAAATATCATGAGTTATGAGCGCGAATCATCTTCATCAACTGTACAAGGCAAGTTCACACTTTGATCATACTTTTCATTACCCAGTTTTTATTAGTTCCCATCCTCAAACATTGCATTATTAGGAAGTGTTTAAGGTATTGTGAATTAGATGATGAGGTAGAACCTATTACCTGTTTTATTATCAAACCCCTGGGAGTTACTTCTACATTACACTTATATTTCCATGCTATGCTTGTAGACGTGGTTTGGGTTTGAGTGTATCCATGACAGATGTGAAATTATTATTTAATGGTTAACTTAAGGCGTCTACTTTAATACACATCTGGGTGGAATGGTAGGGGCACCCAGAGCACCTAGTGGTTTGCCCGGGCACCTGGAGAACCCAGTGCTTGCCCAAGGGGACCCCGGAGGACCCGTGTGATCACCCTGTGGAATGCCACCCAGGCTCAAAGGGATCATAAGATTATTCATGCTAGAAACTTCCGTGTGCAGCCAGAAGCCATTATGGGCTCTGGCATAGTTGAGTAAGTTGCGTGATCTCTTGAAGAGGTGGACTAGCAGGTGTAGGGGAAATGTAGGTGTACCGGTCTGCCCGGAGTAGAGAGTAAATGCCTCTGAAAGATTGTGTCTCGGTCATCCGTTTCTCAAACACCCTGTAGTGCGAGAAATCTAATGGAGGAGATCGAGTATTGTGGGGAAAAGTGCGCAAACCTCTGCAGAATGTACAAACTAATCATGATTAGCCGTGTCCCCGGTTATGGACATCTTGAGTATCTGGTTCTTGAATTATCATGTTGATCTCAACACTTTCTTTAATTAATTTGATTGGGTTAATGATTATTATTTTGGGATTGAGTTGGAGGAACCTTATCAATATTTATCAAACCAACTTTGTAGTTAAATAAAATATATTCCTTTGTAATAGGAAAAAATTGGCTTTTCGCAAAAAACATTATAACCATAGAGCTTTTCCACTAGCCAAATATGCATGTAGTGATAACCTTTATTCATCATTATCCTATGGTGTGAATTTGCCAGTACATTCAATGTACTGACCCTTTGTGGCTGCAACATCTCATGTTGCAGGATTCTTACGACGAGTAAGTGATACGTTAGGGTTACGATTTCTACACTCAACTTTACCGTTGGTGTTGATGGGAATCCACAACCTTGTTGTTACTTCCGCTATTTGGATTGAGGTAATAGTATTTACGTTAATTTATACATGTGATTGACCTCTGCTATAAATCCTCGAGTACTATGTGTGTCACCATACCGATCCAGGGATGACACTTAAGCGCAGAGACTTGACCGTCTGAGGCCGGGTTGCTACAAGATGGTATCGGAGCACATGTTGACTGTAGGACGTGACCCCTAGAAAATGGCAAGCCCATAGGAAAGATTTTTATCTACAACTTCATTTTCAAAAGTATCTTTTACCTCTCTTCTCTTTTGAGCTTATTCAAAAAATTCCCTTTTTAGTGAGACTATACCCCTTTCCCCATTTGACCACGAAGATTCGACTGATGAGACCACTCCAAGAAGGACAAGATATCAGAGAACCAAGACCAGTTCAGAATGAAGATGACTTTACCATGCATTATAATAATGGAAACTACAACGGTTGAAGAATCCAAAGACTAGGAGAATTTGAAGTCTATGAAGAATTCCCAGATTGGTATGACCTAGGAAAGTTACCCTTATGGAACTTGGCAGACTATGGAAGTTGTCAATACCCGAGATCAAGGTGTATTGGAGAAAGACCAGAACATGGAGAGTTAAAAATTCAAAGTTTTGGCAAGAAAATCCTAAGGAAGGAGATATCAACTATGGAATGATAGTTCATGTCAATGACTAGGGCAGAAACACGGCTATCCATGATGTTATCGCCCGCTTATGCTATTGCCACCGTGCTGAGTTAAGCATGCATTTCTTTAGATGGATTGGATGACAAGAAGGCTGATGGGGCATCTGTCAGCAAAGGATGCAGTTTTAACCTTAGCTGGTGTATCGCCAGGATCTGGAGTATTACATGAAGAATTTTTTTATGGACCTTCAGGAAGCCGTATTTTGACAAAGAAGTGTTTTGTGAAAAACTCAAGACCCAGAAGCTGAAAGTAGCCAAGCTGGAGGAGCAAAACCTCGAGATACCGGAGATTCGTTAGGAACTAGAGGACAGTAGGACCATGGTTAATGCCAAGGATGTTGAAACCTAGAAGTTTGGAACACAACTCCAGGAATATTAAAGGACGTCACGATAAACTTCGATTCAACAGAGATGATCTGGCAAAAGAACTTGAGAAGGACAAGCATGATCAGAAGAAGTCATCGGAGACATGAGCAAGACTTGGAGAGTTTGGCGACGTTAAAGATTTATTGACCTTTAGAAGACCAAACCCCTGTTTTATACCGATGTTAGATGTGACGTTTGTGAGCTGTCATTTGTTTGATGTTTTTCTAACAGCCACAAATAAAAACATGTCTTTTCAAAACTATTGTTTGTATTGTGTGCATCCCTCTCTATCTCTCTTATCTCACCCCAAACCCACATGGACCCAATAGAGGATGAATGGAGATGAACTCATATTTTCTGGACCGATGACTCAATTGGAGACAGACCGATGGATTCAGAACATGGAAGATCATATGAAGAATAACACTATAGCCGGAAAGGATATGGCCCAGCATGCTCTTCAATGCTTTGAAATAGGTGCTGCTACCTGGTGGAAGATGTATCAAACCAACAATGGATGGCAAGGAGTAACCACTTGGAAAGAATTTAAATTGACTTCGCCAAAGTCTCGGCTTGTGTCCTAGAAGTGAAGCCTTATGGAAATGATATGAAGAAACCTTGTGCATGCAAGCTCTGTGGAGAAATAGGGCACAACCATAAAGAACACAAAGATGAATGCCCTAATTGTGAAGAAAGTCACCCAGCTGAAGAATGCCCAACTAGGCAGACTACTTGTTTCTTATATGAAGGGATTACCCACTACCCTGCTCAGTGTCACATTTACCCTGTGGTTCAAGGAACCAGCCAACAGAAGAAAGAAGTAATGATAGGAGCCCTCATGGAAATTTTAGAAGAACCAGTGATGAAGGAAGAGGTGAAGGACACACCCAAAGAAGACCCAATTAAACCATGCACTAAGTCATGCTATTCATGTGGAGAAGAAGGACACATCTCCCAGAATTTTCTGGATGGGGATCTAGTAGAATTCCCGACAGAGGAAGTAGAGTATGACCCACATGAAATAGAAGCCCTGATTGGAATGGAAAAATCTAGGAAGAGAAATAGATTGGATTCCAGGAAGGACCTGCGTCATATCACCTATTTCAGGTGCAAGGAGTCAGGGCACTAATTCAATGGTTGCCCAAAAAGGAAACCTCGAGACTTGTTAGAAGTAATATGTTTTCGTTGTAATGGAACAGGGAACTATGCCAGAGAATGCCCCAAGGAGAAGGAGACTTGTGATAATTAGTTGAGTTTGCAACAGAAGACATATAGTAGTAGAAGTGGGAACAACTTTTATTATTGAGGTGTTGAGTTGAGGCATGTAATGGAAATGCAGGAGATGGTAATAATTTGAGAATCAATAAAGTTAGTATCGTGGGTACTGATTTGGAATTTATGAGTGTTACTCTATGAAGAAAGATTTTGACCATTTTCAGGGATATGAGAAATATGGTCTATGGATGAGTTTGTGCATTTCAAGGGTGGTAGTAACTGGGAGGACCCTTGAAACCTGGAAAAAGATAATGATATACCATAGAGTGGATTTTAGACAAAATAAGTATGAGTTTTGTCTCGATATGTGGGATACCCCATGAGTATGAAGGGGTGAAGAACTATTGGATATACAGGAGGTTGAATGTTGGTAATATGGAGCAATAGTAAACCCGTGATGAGTCTGAGTAATCACGTCTTAGTTTGGTACCAATAGAAGGAAGAAAGACAATACAATTGGATGGATTTTAAGTATGCCAGGAAGCTGGATGTTGGAATAATGACTAGTTGCCCCGATGATGAGTTCAAGGTTTGCAATTGATGAGATGGACCATAACCCACAGGCCCCGAGACCTGCCAAGAAGCAAGCACACTCTTGCTGAAGGAAAAATCCTGGAAGATATTACGACCTTACCCACCGACGATCTTATAGGAGTAACGCAAAACCTGAGAGTTGTGAAGGAACGATAGATGTTTGTTTGGCTTGCAGAATCAATCGATTTTTCCGAACTTGGTTCATCGACAAGAGGAATTCTGCAATGCTTGTGAGGATGGCCGAGTGTTAGAATGCGAGATTCGCTAAATCGTATACCAGGTAATGATTTGGGTGCGGGATGGACTGATCACCATACCGACTTACTCTTATTATTCGCCTTGCTATATGGGATGGTAAATCTGAGTGACTTGCCTATAGTAGAGAGACGATGATCAAAACCTTGTTTAAACCGTAGAATGGTGTAGCAAGTTTTTCCCTTGTACACAACAGTGTTGCCAACCGTAGGTTATAGGATGAGGTTCAACCCAGACCCATTCCCTGCAGGAGAAACCATAAATTGATGACCACCATGAGATATCGATAGTTAATTAGTACTGGCGCCAGACCTGTCAGCTAAGAAGACCCAGTCACAGAAGAACCTTATCAAGATGAAAGGACAGAAGGATTGCGGTAAAGGTTATGCCACTACCGGAAGAGCACACAGAAGGAATTTTCTTGAGAATCTGAGAAGACCGACCTTGTCAACAAAAAGGATGGAGTATATAAGTTTTGATGGAACCGTAACCATGTTTCTAAGGGTGGTAGCACCCAGAACCCCTATGATGATCGATGGATTTTGAGAAGACCCCCAAACCTAACCTATTTCTTTCTAGCCTCTCCGAATCTCGAGGACAAGATTCATTTTAAGGGTGGTAGGTTTGTAACATCCCAAAATTCTAAATTTTGGAATGTTATAATAAATAGATAGTTAAGATTGATTGTGTGAAGTTGAGTGAAATTTGAAACTTTTGAAAGTTAAATGAGAGGGAATAAAAGGACTTTCTCAAACTTTCATTTTTCATTTATGTTCTCCATGAATTCTAATTCTTTTCAAATACAAAACCCTTGAGTGAAGATGATATGACTTCTTCTATTTAATTAAATGAAAAGGGCATTTGAAAATATTTGAATTTCATTTGGAACTATTTTCAAATTCAGAAACTTTAAGCAACTCAATGATTTTCATGAGAGAAGATAAAATGACTTCTTCAAAACATATGAAATATGAGTTGGAAGTTTTAAGAGAATTAAATTCAAAGTCCTTTTGAAATTATTTTCAATTTGGAGTTATTTGGGTTTTATTCAAATTATTTCTCTCCAAAACTAAAATATATGGAAATTAGGGTTAGATGATTCCCTACATCAAAAAATTGGAGAGACATAAATTTGAAATCATTTTGGTATTTTTAAAATGATTTTTATTGGATTTTATTACATCAGTAGCACTCTTTGCTTTATTTGAAATTTTGTTGATTTTATTTGACGTTAGTAAAATGTTCATGTCGTAAAAAATCTTTTTCTGAAAATTTTGATATATAATATGCCTATATAAAATTTCAATTTCTTTTTGTTATTTGGTTTTCCTTCTATTTCTATTTAAAAGAAAACTGAACGTACGACCCATAATTATTTGTCGCCCACACACGTAGCATAGTGGCAGCGGACGCCTCATCTTATTTTTTTTGCTTTCTCCTAAATGGGTCAGGCCCAGCCAGCCATAATCATTTCCAGTCTTTTCTTTCTTTTCTTCTTTAGCCAAAATGAAAAAAACTGCAGCGCCGTGTACGCGCGCCTGGCCGGTCCATGGTGATTTTAGCCCATGCGATTCCCCGTTTATTTTATTTGTTCGTCTACGTTTAGTCCCACATTGCCTATCCTTTGACCCTTAAACCTCTTTTCCACCTATAAATATAGACCCATAGAGCCTCCAAAAATCCTCCGATTCGGGTTAAATCAATATTTTGGTTTGACTAGATTCATTTATGAAACATATTTTTCTCCTCTCCGGCACGACTTCTGGAAATTGTCTTTTCTCTCCGAAGTCGTCTTTTCTCTACCTTATAAAGGTATCTTTCTTTCTTTTTTTCTTTTTATACTTCCATACTTTATTATTTCTAGACTAGTACGGTAGGATAATTAGATTATCAATTAGTCTATGTATTTATACGTTAGACATAGAATTCTTTTAGCCATAACTATTTTTTCTTCCGTAAAACAGCTTGGCTAATTTTTCAAATAGCCATAATTTTTTACTTGTTCATCCAAATTAGATGAAACCAGCGCCTATAGTTTTGTCTTGTTTTCACCTATCTAGTGAACCTGTCACATCAACTTTTTGAAATTTTCAAATTTCGAAATTTGTTCAGATTCATATTCAAACCTCTTTTGATCATAACTTGAGTTTTATAACTCCGATTTAATTGATTCTTTTTGCAAATCGAAACTCTTGACTTAAACTTTATGATAAGGCCAAATTCACATAATTTTGGTATTTTTAGAAATTGTTTTATGTTGCAAGAGTTATTTGCTTGGTTTTGATGTTTTCTGAATTGTCTTCTTCGTTCTTTCTGATCTTTTGAGTGATTGCTTATGTGTGGTTACTATTGCTTGCTTACAATAGATTGACCGGATTGTGACGAGTAGAAATATCAGGAGTTATGAGCGCGAATCATCTTCATGAATTGATCATACTTTTCATTGCCCAGTTTTTATGCATTAGTTCCCATCCTCAAACATTGCATGATTAGGAAGTGTTTAACATGTGGGTATTGGGAAGTAGATGATGAGGTAGAACTTATTACCTGTTTTATTATCAAACCCCTAGGAGTTACTTCTATGTTACACTTATATTGCCATGCTATGCTCGTAGACGTGGTTTGGGTTTGACTGTATCCATGACAGATGTGATATTATTATTTAATGGTTAACTTAAGGTGGCTACTTTAATATACATCTGGGTGGAATGGTAGGGGCACCCTGGAGCACCCAGTGGTTTGCCCGGGCACCTAGAGAACCCAGTGCTTGCCCAAGGGGATCCCGGAGGACCCGTGTGATCACCCTATGGAATGCGACCTAGGCTCAAAGGGATCATAAGATTATTCATGCTAGAAACTTCCATGTGCAGCCACAAGCCACTATGGGCTCTGGCATAGTTGAGTAAGTTGCGTGAGCTATTGAAGAGGTGGACTAGCAGATGCAGGGGAAATGTAGGTGTACCGGTCTTCCCGGAGTAGAGAGTAAATGCCTCTGAAAGATTATGTCTCGGTCATCCGTTTCTCAAACACCCTGTAGTGCGAGAAATCCAACGGAGGAGATAGAGTCTTATGGGGAAAAGTGCACATACCTCTGCAGAGTCTACAAACTAATCATGATTAGTCGTGTCCCCGGTTATGGACATCTTGAGTATCTGGTTCTTGAATTATCATGTTGATCTCAACACTTTATTCAATTAATTTGATTGGGTTAATGATTATTATTTTGGGATTGAGTTGGAGGAGCCTTCTCAATATTTATCAAACCAACTTTGTAGTTAAATAAAATATATTCCTTTGCAGTAGGGAAAATTGGCTTTTCGCAAAAACATTATAACCATAGATCTTTTCCACCAGCCAAATATGCATGTAGTGATAGCCTTTATTCATCATTATCCTATGGTGTGAATTTGCCAGTACATCCAATGTACTGACCCTTTGTGGCCGCAACATCTCATGTTGCAAGATTCTTATGACGAGTAAGTGATACGTTAGGGTTACGATTTCCGCACTCAACTTTGCCGTTGGTGTTGATGGGAATCCACAACCTTGTTGTTACTTCCGCTATTTGGATTGAGGTAATAGTATTTACGTTACTTTATACATGTGATTTACCTCTGCTATAAATCCTCAAGTACTGTGTGTGTCAGCATACCGATCCAGGGATGACACTTAAGCACAGAGACTTGACCGTCTGAGGTCGGGCCGCTACAAATCAACATCGAATGCAAGCATGAGTAGGATATAATTCACCATGAACATAAATATTGTGGAGGCTATGTTAATTTTGTTTCAACTACATGCGTGAACATGTGCCAAGTCAAGCCACTCGAATCATTCAAAGGAGGATACCACCCTATCATACCACATCACAACCATTTTAATAGCATATTGGCACGCAAGGTAAACCATTATAAACTCCTAGCAAATTAAGCATGGCATAAGCAACTATAATCTCTAATTTTCATTGCAAACATGTTTCATTCATAATAGGCTGAATCAGGAACGATGAACTAATCATATTTACAAAAACAAGAGAGGTTGAGTTCATACCAGCTTTTTTTCATCTCAATCAGTCCACCATATATCGTCATTATTGCCTTTCACTTACACAACCGAATAGTGTGGATAATAATAGTGCACGTGCATTGGACTAAGCTGGAATCTGCAAGCATTCAATTCAAGAGAGAAGACAAGGTAATATGGGCTCTCTGTTAGATCAACAATAATGCATATGAGAGCCATTTAACATTTTCATTATGGTCTTCTCCTCTCGACCCCAAAAGAAAAAAGAAAAGAAACAAAACTGTTTACACGGGAAAGCTCCCAACAAGCAAAAGAAGAACAATAAATCTTTTGGGGTTTTCTTTTTAATTACTACTACAGGCATGAAAAGTAAACTAGCTAAAAGCTACAACTATTTTTTTTTGTTTTTTCTGAAGGTTTTCAAACACACAAGAAGAAAGCTCAAAAAGAAAATAAACTAGCATGGATTATACAATGAAAAAGTATGAGCACCGACAAGTGGCATGAGTGTGTGAACATGAATGTAATGTCGGTGAGAAATATGTACTCCCCCAAGCTTAGGCTTTTGGCCTAAGTTGGTCTATGCCCATGGATCAAAACTGTAGCAAGGGTCTTACTGAGATGCAACGACAATTGCCTCATGAGTTGCAGCTTGGAGGCGAGCTGCCTCCGTCCTCCTCTCGTACTCGTTCGCCTCCTCCCTGGTTATAACATATCTCCCTTTTGTCTGAAAATCAAAGAAAGTAGGAGTAGGGAGAGCAACATGGACGGTGTGCCGTCTATCAAAGATTAGTCGGTACTGGAGGAACTGATCGTTCCTCTCAACAAACTGATGACGAACCATAGCATTATAATCTAGATAAGCAGGAGGCAACTCAATATCATCCCCACGTATGGGTATACGAAGAAAGTTAGCTACATGAGTTGCATAAATTCCACCAAACTAATCTCCAGTTAAACCATTAAGATGCAACCTACGTGCAACCAAAACCCCCAAGTTGTATTGTTTATCTCCTAATATAGCACTCCTGAGAACACTAAGATCGGGGACACACATGTGATATGCCTCATCCTTACCGTTAATGCATCTACCCACGAAGAGAGCAAAATAATGTATGGTAGGAAAATGATTGCTCCGTATGGTAGCTTGTGTTATTTCCCTAGATCCCCCCACAGTGATACTAGCAAGAAATTCTTTAAATTCAGATTTGTGAGGTTCACTAGCACTACCCCACTGCGGGAGTTTACAAGCAGTATTAAAATCTTCTAGGTCTATGGTATAAGATTTATCATAGAGATCAAATAGGACAGTGTGAGAATTGCGTGATGATGTAAATTTAAACCTTCTCAGAAATGAATTAGTTAAATAGAGGTATTGCCGGCACTTATTTGACTCGAAGCTCCCAAGATCAGTGTTACGCACATATGCGTCAAATTCTTCCTTGATGCCTGCCTGGATCATGAAATCCTCTGACGGCCATTCACAAGGCCGCACTTGAGCCTCCCTTGGTAGTTCATTGTCCGGCTCGCGTATTGCAGCCCTTGGGCCTTGCTTCCTTGAGGAACCACCTTGGTACATTTTCCTAAACATATTTCTTCCTCTGAAAAATTTCTGAAATTTTTTGTGACTCAAAATAAAAGTGAACCAAACTCAACAAAATTGATAGCAACTACTCCTACAAGTGTCTAGAAGCTATATCAAGCATTAAAACTACTTTTGACCACATAAATTTGACATGCAAGCTCAAGAACAGGGTCACCTAAGCAGCAAAAATTTGCAATAAATAAAGCACTAGAACAAAAACTAATTGGATCATTGGAGGAGTCACATACTGAAGAACAATCCCCCAAAGCAATTTTGTGAATGTAGCTTTGAGCAAGGAGATCGAAAATGGCAGCAAGATGAGCAAGAACTCGGGTTTGAGCTGGTGGATGATTTTTTCTGAAGCAAGACAAAGTGTTTGGGGTCCACGAGGTAGGGGGTGCGCCCTCCACCCTCATGGGCACGTGGTGGGTCTCCTTGGTGTGTTCTCAATGCCAGATATTCTCAAATATTCTAGAAAAAATCATATTAAATTTTCAGGGCATTTGGAGAACTTTTATTTTCAGGGTATTTTTTATTGCATGGATAATTCAGAAAACAGAAAGAAAATACTATTTTTGCTTTATATAATGTAAATAACATAAAGTAAAAAGAGGGTACAGAGAGTTGTGTTTTCTAAATTCATCCATCCCATGCTCATCAAAAGGAATCTACTAACAAGGTTGATCAAGTCTTGTTAACAAACTCTTTTCGAATAACATGAAACCGGAGAATTTTCGAATAACACTAGGTTACCTCAACGGGGATATGCATGTCCCCAACAATAAGAATATCATATTTCTTCTTGACAGTAGGAAGAGGAAATTCAAAACCTCCAATAGTAATAGTTGGAATTTTTCCAACAGAATTGATAATGTGGACTTGAGGTTGTTTCCTCGGAAAGTGTACCGTATGCTCATTGCCATTAACATGAAAAGTGATATTGCCCTTGTTGAATTCAATAACAGCCACTGCAATATTCAAAAAGGGTCTACCAAGGATAATCCACATACTACCGTCCTCGGGAATATCAAGAATAACAAAGTCCGTTAAAATAGTAACGTTTGCAACCACAACAAGCACAGCCTCACAAATACTAATAGGTATACCAGTTGATTTATCGGCCATTTGCAAAGATATTTCAGTAGGTGTCAACTTATTCAAACCAAGTCTATGATATAAAGAGAGAGGCATAACACTGGCTCCAAGATCACATAAAGCAATTTTAACATAGTTTCTTTTAATGGAGCATGGTATAGTTGGTACCCCTGGATCTCCTAGTTTCTTGGGTATTCCACCCTTAAAAGTGTAATTAGCAAGCATGGTGGAAATTTCAGCCTCTAGTATCTTTCTTTTATTTGTAACAATATCTTTCATGTACTTAGCATAAGGGTTCATTTTAAGCATATCAGTCAAATGCATACGCAAAAAGATAGGTCTAATCATTTCATCAAAGCGCTCGAAAT
This sequence comes from Triticum dicoccoides, assembly GCF_002162155.2. Taxonomy (NCBI): domain Eukaryota; kingdom Viridiplantae; phylum Streptophyta; class Magnoliopsida; order Poales; family Poaceae; genus Triticum; species Triticum dicoccoides. The sequence goes on from NC_041392.1 coordinate 415,740,381, forward strand.
CCTCATCATCCTTTTTCTTGGATGGTTTAGGAGGAAAAGGCATGGGTTTCTGAACCCATGGTTCTCTTTCTTTACTGTGCTTCCTAGCAACAAAGTCTCTCTTATCATAATGTTGATTCTTTGATTGTGGGTTCTCAAGATCAATAGCAGGTTCAATCTCTACATCATTAATATTGCTAGGTTGAGCACCAACATGGACATCATCATTAACATTATCACTAGGTTCATGTTCATTACCAAATTGTGTTTCAGCATCAGAAATAGAAATATCATTGGGATTCTCAGGTGTGTCAACAACAGGTTCACTAGAAGCATGCAAAGTCCTATCATTTTTCTTTTTCTTCCTCTTAGAAGGACTAGGTGTATCAACATTAGTTCTCTAAGAATCTTGCTCAATTCTCTTAGGGTGGCCCTCAGGATACAAAGGTTCCTGAGTCATTTTACCTCCTCTAGTCATAACTCTAACAACATTATCATTCTTCTTATTATTTAATTCATTGAGCAAATCATTCTGAGCTTTAAGCACTTGTTCTACTTGAGTGGTAACCATAGAAGCATGTTTACTAATAAGTTTAAGTTCACATTTAAATCTAGACATATAATCACTCAAGTGTTCAAGCATATCAGCATTGCGTTTCAATTGTCTACCAACATAAGCATTGAAGTTTTCTTGTTTAACAATAAAATTATTAAACTCATCTAAGCATTGGCGAGCAGACTTATAACGAGGAATATCACCTTCATCAAATCTATAGAGAGAATTTACCTTTACTACCTGTGTCGGGTTATCAATACCATGTATTTCTTCAATAGGTGGTAAATTCTTAACATCTTCGGCTTTAATACCTTTTTCTTTCATAGATTTCTTTGCCTCTTGCATATCTTTAGGACTGAGAAATAGAATACCCTTTTTCTTTGGAGTTGGCTTAGGAGTTGGTTCAGGAAGTGTCCAATTATTTTCATTAGTCAACATATTATTCAATAGCAATTCAGCTTGATCAACAGTTCTTTCCCTCAAAACACAACCAGCACAACAATCCAGGTAGTCTCTGGAAGCATCAGTTAGTCCATTATAAAAGATATCAAGTATTTCATTTTTCTTGAGAGGATGATCAGGCAAAGCATTAAGTAATCGGAGAAGCCTCCCCCAAGCTTGTGGGAGACTCTCTTCTTCAATTTGCACAAAATTATATATTTCCCTTAAAGCAGCTTGTTTCTTATGAGCTGGGAAATATTTAGTAGAGATGTAATAAATCATATCCTGGGGATTACGCACACAACCAGGATCAAGAGAATTAAACCATGTTTTAGCATCACCCTTTAATGAGAACGGGAATAACTTAAGGATAAAGTAACAGCGAGTTTTCTCATCATGAGTAAACAGGGTGGCTATATCATTTAATTTACTAAGATGTGCCACAATAGTTTCAGATTCATAGCCATAGGAAGGATCAGATTCAACCAAAGTAATTAACTCAGGATCGATAGATAAATCATAATCCTTATCAGTAATAAAGATAGGTGAAGTAGCAAAAGCAGGATCATATTTCATTCTAGCGTTCAAAGACTTTTCTTTAAGCTTAGCTAATAATTTCTTAAGATCAAATCTATCATTGCAAGCTAAGAAGTCTCTAGCAGTTTCTTCATCCATAACATAACCCTCAGGCACGACAGGCAATTCATATCTAGGGGGAGAATCTTCATCATCACTTTCATGAATATTATCAATTTTGATAATTTCATTCTCTCTAACCCTAGCAAGTTGTTCATCAAGAAATTCACCTAGTGGCATAGTATTATCAAGCATGGAAGTAGTTTCATCATAAGTATCATGCAAAGCAGAAGTGGCATCATCAATAACATGCGACCTATCAGAATCAATAGCATGTGTAGGTGTCGCAAGTTTGCTTAAAACAGAAGGTGAATCAAGTGCAGAGCTAGATGGCAGTTCCTTACCTCCCCTCGTAGTTGAGGGAAAAATCTTGGTTCTTTGATCTTTCAAGTTCTTCATAGTGACTAGCAGATATAAATCCCAAGTGACTCGAAGAATAGGGCTATGCTCCCCGGCAACGGCGCCAAAAAATAGTCTTGATAACCCATAAGTATAGGGGATCGCAACAGTTTTCGGGGGTAGAGTATTCAACCCAAATTTATTGATTCGACACAAGGGGAGCCAAAGAATATTCTCAAGTATTAGCAGCTGAGTTGTCAATTCAGCCACACCTGGAAACTTAATATTTGCAGCAAGGTATTTAGTAGCAAAGTAATATGATAGTAGTGGTAACGGTGGAAAAAGTAATAGTTTTGGTTTTATAGTGATTGAGGGAGTCCTGGATTAGGGGGTGTCCGGATAGCCGGACTATACCTTCGGCCGGACTCCTGGACTATGAAGATACAAGATTGAAGACTTCGTCCCGTGTCCGGAAGGGACTTTCCTTAGCGTGGAAGGCAAGCTTGGCGATACGGATATGTAGATCTCCTACCATTGTAACTGACTCTGTGTAACCCTAGCCCTCTCCGGTGCCTATATAAACCAGAGGGTTTTAGTCCGTAGGGAGAACAACAGTCATACCATAGGCTAGCTTCTAGGGTTTAGCCTCCTTGATCTCGTGGTAGATCTACTCCTGTACTACCCATATCATCAATATTAGTCAAGCAGGAGTAGGGTTTTACCTCCATCGAGAGGGCCCGAACCTGGGTAAAAACATCGTGTCCCTTGTCTCCTGTTACCATCCGCCTAGACGCACAGTTCGGGACCTCCTATCCGAGATCCGCCGGTTTTCACCCCGACATTGGTTCTTTCATTGAGAGTTCCTCTGTGTCGTCACTTTTAGGCCCGATGGCTTCCCCGATCATCAACAGCGATGCGATCCAAGGTGAGACCTTTCTCCCCGGACAGATCTTCGTATTCGGCGGCTTTGCACTGCGGGCCAATTCGCTTGGTCATTTGGAGCAGATCAAAAGCTATGCCCCTGGCCATCAGGTCAGATTTGGAAGTTTGAGCTACACGGCTGACCTCCGTGGATACTTGATCTTCAACGGATTCGAGCCGCAGCCGAGCGCGCCGCACTGTCACGATGGGCATGATCTAGCTCTGCCGCCGAACAGTGCCCTGGAGGCCGCACCCGCATCAGCTCCGACCCTTAATTCGGAGCCAACTGCGCCAATCGAGGATGGGTGGTTGGACACCACCTCGGGGGCTGCAATCTCTACGGCGATCGAGCCGAAAACCAGCCCTATTCTCTGCGAAGCCCGTGACTCCAAGGAGCCGGACTCCTCTCCAAACTCCGAGCCCTCCGCGCCCCTACCGATCGAACCCGATTGGGCGCCGATCATGGAGTTCACCACCGCGGACATCTTTCAGCACTCGCACTTCGGCGATATTCTGAATTCACTAAAGTCTCTCTCTTTATCAGGAGAGCCCTGGCCGGACTATGGTCAACAAGGTTGGGATGCGGATGATGAAGAAATTCAAAGCCCACCCACCACCCACTTCGTAGCCAATGTCGATGATTTAACCGACATGCTCGACTTCGACTCCGAAGACATTGACGGTATGGACGCCGATGCAGGAGACGATCAAGAACCAGCGCCTATAGGGCACTGGAAAGCCACCTCGTCGTATGATATATACATGGTGGATACCCCAAAAGAAGGCAATGGCGATGGAACAGCGGAGGATGACCCCTCCAAGAAGCAGCCTAAGCGCCGGCGTCAGCGGCGCTGCTCTAAATCCCGCCAAAGAAAAAATGGTGATTCCGGCACGGGAGATAATAACACCCCGGACAGTGCCGAAGACAACCACCTCCAGCAAGATTCAGCACAGGAGGATGGAGAAGCCAACCCTCATGAGAGAGCGGCAGTCAGAGAGGTCGAGGACGATAATTATATGCCTCCCTCCGAAGACGAGGCAAGCCTCGATGACGACGAATTTGTCGTGCCGGAGGATCCCCTCGAACAAGAGCGTTTCAAACGCAGGCTTATGGCCACGGCGAGCAGCCTCAAGAAAAAATAGCAACAACTTAGAGCTGATCAAGATTTGCTAGCCGACAGATGGACTGAAGTCCTTGCGGCCGAAGAGTATGAACTCGAACGCCCCTCCAAGAGCTACCCAAAGCGCAGGTTGCTACCCCGATTAGAGGAGGAAGCACCTAAACCTACATCACCAACGCATGATGCGGCCGACCGGCCACCCCGTGGCCGCGATAGAGAGGCTTCTCGGCCCTCCACTCAAGCCGCACCCCGGCGCCGCTCAAAAAATACCAAGGCACTGGAAAATGCGCCAGACCTGCGAGATATATTGGAGGACAAGGCAAGGCAAACAAGATCGATCTATGGATCGCATGGGCGCCCCATGGCACGAGACGGTAATCGTCCCTCCGGATACAGTAAATCCGGTCGGGCCGAACACAGTAGACAAAGCTCGTTTGAGCTGCGTCGTGATATAGCCTAATACAGAGGCGCCGCACACCCACTATGCTTCACAGATGAAGTAATGGATCTTCAAATCCCCGAGGGTTTCAAACCCGTGAACATCGAATCATACGATGGCACAACAGATCCTGCGGTATGGATCGAGGACTATCTCCTTCATATCCACATGGCCCGCGGTGATGACCTACACGCCATCAAATACCTCCCACTCAAGCTTAAAGGAGCAGCTCGGCATTGGCTTAACAACTTGCCAGCAGAATCAATTGGTTGTTGGGAGGACCTGGAAGCCGCATTCCTCGACAATTTCCAGGGCACTTATGTGCGACCACCAAACGCCGATGACCTAAGCCACATAATTCAGCAGCCAGAGGAATCGGCCAGAAAATTCTGGACACGGTTCCTAACCAAGAAAAATCAAATCTTCGATTGTCCAGACGCAGAGGCCCTAGCAGCCTTCAAGCATAACATCCGCGACGAGTGGCTTGCACGGCACCTAGGACAGGAAAAGCCGAAATCAATGGCATCCCTCACCACACTTATGACCCGCTTTTGCGCGGGAGAAGACAGCTGGCTAGCTCACAGCAATAACATGACTAAGAGCCCTGGTAATTCGGATACCAAGGACAGCAGTGGCAGGTCGCGTCGCAACAAGCAAAAGCGCCGCATTAACGACGACAATACTGAGGATACGACAGTTAATGCCGGATTCAGAGGCTCTAAACCCGGTCAGCGGAAAAAGCCATTCAAAACTGTCACATCCCTGGTCCTGTTATGCACTAGGCTAGACCCTCATGTGAGCATCATGTTTTAATTCAAATGAAATTTGAATTGAGGAATTTTCAAAAGCCTCAGAAGACCTCTAAAAATAACCAACATTTAAATCTCATCAAATGAGTCCAAAGAAATGTTCCTGTTACTCTGTGAAAATATTGGTAAGAGGTAAAATTCAAACCAATATTTTTGGAATCACAGAATTATTTACTTTTGGGCCTTTGACTTAAACCAATGACATATTTGAGTTGAATTTATTTCTATTATATAAGAAATAAAGTTCAAATATTTTTGTAAGTTGCCTGTGACCTTGGACTAGTTCCTGAGCTCACATACAATTTACAGAAAGTTTTAGAAAAATGATTTGATATTTTAAATCAAATCAAAAACAATTGCAGAAAATAGAAAACTGAAATAATTAGAAAAAGGAGAGAGAGAAACCTACCTGGCCCAGCTCCTATTCCGGCCCAGCCCATCTCCACTCACCCCTGTCGCCTTCCTCCTCGCGCCAGTAGGCACAGGCGCGTGGCCGACGCACGCCGGCGCACGCCCCGGCCACCTCCTACTTGCCGCTCCACCTCGACACCCTGGACGCCTCCATGCGTGCCACGCCACCCCCTGGAACTCTCTCACTCTCTCCCGAACTCTTCCCCCTCCTCTGCTTCCTCTCTCTCACTCGCCCGAACGCAGCCATCGCCGCCGACGAGCTCCCCCACGGCCACAGCCACCCCCTCGCCCCCTCTCCGCATCCCTGAGCTCCGTCCCGACCCCGTGGACCTACACACACGACGCACGCGACCCCGGGAGGCCAGCAACGTCGCCATCGCCGTCGTCTTCCACCTCGGGCTCCGGCCACCATCGTCGTCGATACGCCGCACGCAGGACGTCCCCGAGCCCGCTAACCATCCCTACGGCACCGCTGTGAGCTCCGCCACCATTTCCCCCTCTTCCCCTCTTCGTTTGATTGCCGTAGCCGTCGCCCCCTTGATGACCGACAAGCGCCGCCGCCAAAGCTCGCCGGCGATGACGCTCCGGTGACCATTCGGTCCCGGGCATGCGTCCAACATTCTCGCCGCACCACGTAGACACCGTAGGTGTTAACCCCGCATCACCAAGGCCGCTGTGGCCTCGACCTCGAGCTCGCCCGAGCTCCGGCCGCCGCTTCTGTGCTCGCCGCCGTCATCTCCGGCGACTCCGAGGCCTTCCGATCGCTCAGCTAGACGCGGTCGAGCACGGGCTACCCCCTGGTGGCCTTCGCGCATCCATCCGTCGCCCGCAGCTCAAGTCCGGCGAGTTGCCGCCGCAGTTTAGGTCGTCGCTGGTGAAACTCCGGCGGGAGCTGACGTGGCCTCGTCATTAGGAGCTAACCCAACCAGCTAAACACCCTACAACCGCTGACAGTGGGCCCCACGCCTGGTCAAACCCCAGTCAGCGCTGGGTTTGACCGGGATTAGTTCATGTGTCACTGACGTGTGGACCGCACACGTCAGGTTTGACCTGGACTAGCCCCGTTGACCTGCTGACGTAGTGCTGATGTCATGCTGACGCTGTTAATAATTTTCTGGATTTAAAGTAAATCAGAAAATTCCAGAAAATAGCCAAAACTTCTAAAAATCATAGAAAATCAACCGTAGCTCCAAATCAATCAAGTTATATATGAAAAATTATCAGAAAAATTCAAGGAATCCATCTGTACCATTTTCGTGCATGTTTGAACAATGTTTGTCCTCTGTTTTGGACAAAACAAATAAAGTGCATTTAAATAATCATATATGGAGTTGGAGTTTGAATCATGTATTCAAACCAACTTCATTTAAATCATAGCTAAGTGCATTAGCCCAAAACACATTCATATTGCCATGTCATAGCATGCATCATATTGTGCATTGCATTGATCGTGTTTCTTCTGTGTTTGCCGGTGTTGTTCCCCCTCGGTAGACGTTGTTCCGACGTTGTGATCATTAACACTGATGAAGACTCAATGCTATCTTCAGAAGTGCCAGGCAAGCAAAACCCCCTTGTTCATTCCGATACAATCCTACTCTCTCGCTCCTGCTCTCTTTTACTGCATTAGGACAACAATGATTCAACTGTTACTTGCTGCGGTAGCTGAACCCCTTTATCCTCTGCATGACCTGTCATTGCCACAGTAAATAGATGAAACCCACTAGTATGAGTAGGAGTTGTTTGAGCCATGTTGTGCCTACTCATTCATGTTTGTTTGTCATGCCTGCTATTGCTTAGAGTTGAGTCAGGTCTGATTCATCGGGGATGAATCAGAGGTGTGTGAACATGTCCTACTGTGTGTGAGCGAAGTGGTGAACACGATTTGGTAAAGGTAGCGGTGAGAGGCCATGTAGGAGTACATGGTGGGTTGTCTCATTGAAGCCGTCCTCAGGAACTGAATTCTGTGTTTGTGATCCATGATTCAGCTACTACCATACATTGGGCCCTGAAATATGACCCCGCTCGACTTCTTATTCACCCAAGTCCTCTGTCCAGGAGTTGCAAGTAGTTTCTGGTGTTTGTAGTATGCTGGAGGCCGTGGGCAGCGCTGACCGGAGGGGTGGGCTGTGATGCGGTAGGCACGTGGCACGGTGTATCGGGCGCCCGTTTGGTGTCTCGGGAACCCTGTTCACATCGTTTGGGGCTGTGAGCGAAACTCCGGCCGGATCTCCTCATGGATGGAACCCGAATAGGCGATAAACCTGGACTAGAGACTTGAGTGTTTAGGTAGGTCGTGGTCTACACCCACGTCGGCTTTCGCTTGAAGTCTGCCGAGCACATGTCGTGTGCAGACGCTAAGTGGTGGAAACATGTATGAAGAAGTACACCCCTGCAGGGTTAACATCATCTATTCGAATAGCCGTGTCCGCGGTAAAGGACTTCTGGGTTGCTTATATTAGTTCATAGACAAGTGAAAGTGGATACCCTAAAATACGCAAGATAAGCGTGAGTGCTATGGATGGCGTTCTCGTAGGGCGACGGGAGCGGTTCCATAGTGGTGTATTGGTTGGTGAATATGTGGACTCGTGTGCGCCACCTCAAAAGAGTTACTTGCAGTCGTAGTTCAGGATAGCCACCGAGTCAAATCTGGCTTGCTGCAGTTAAACCCCACCATCCCCTTTGTTGATAATGATGCATATGTAGTTAGTTCTGATGTAAGTCTTGCTGGGTACATTTGTACTCACGTTGCTTAATTTATGTTTTTGCAGAGAGACTTCGGTCTCGCTAGTAGTTCCGCGTGGACTTCGACGTTTAGCTTGTTACCTCAGCTACGATCTTGTGCCCTCGGCAGGATCTGGTAGATAGTCAGGCTTCTCAGCCTTTTTCATTTATAGATGTCTGTACTCAGACATGATAGCTTCCGCTTGTGTTTTGATTTGTATGCTCTGAATGTTGGGTCATGAGACTCATGTTTGTAATATCTCGCTCCTCGGAGCCTATTGAATAAAATACTTGAGTCGTAGAGCCATGTTGTGATACCATGTTGTATTTGCACATATCGAGCATATTGTGTGTATGATATTGAAATGCTTGGTATGTGTGGGATCTGACTATCTAGTTGTTTATCTTTAGTAGCCTCTCTTACCGGGAAATGTCTCCTAGTGTTTCCACCGAGCCATGGTAGCTTGCTACTGCTCCGGAACACTTAGGCTGGCCGACATGTGTCCTTCTTCGTTCCTGTGTCTGTCCCTTCGGGGAAATGTCACGTGATGAATACCGGAGTCCTGTTAGCCCGCTACAGCCCGGTTCACCGGAGTCCTGCTAGCCCAGTGCTACAGCCTGGATTCACTCGCTGATGACCGACACGTTCGATGCTGGGTCATGGATGCCTGTCCCTGTAAGTTTGTGCCACTTTGGGTTTACGACTAGCCATGTCAGCCCGGGCTCCTTATCATATGGATGCTAGCGACACTATCATATACGTGTGCCAAAAGGCGCAAACGGTCCCGGGCAAAGGTAAGGCGACACCCGTGGGAATACCGTGCGTGAGGCCGCAGAGTGATATGAGGTGTTACATGCTAGATCGATGTGGCATTGAGTCGGGGTCCTGACAGCGTTGGTATTAGAGCTTGACTGCCTGTAGGATTACCACGCCAAACTGGTCGAAGTTGAGTCTAGAAATGCTTTAGTTATGTAAGGGAATTGATTGTGGGATGGAACGTAAGGCTCTTTTTACTCCTTATACCTTATGCTCTTCTGATCTGAGTCATCTTATCTTTCCTACGGGGATTAAGAACTAGGCTATCTCTTCTTTCTATCAGGATCACGTGTTACTAATCCGTAGACTTATAAGATTGTTGGATTTAAGTCTCAGTTCAGTTCCTACTACTTCTGTATGTTAACTGATGATCTCGAAACCTTGATATTGTGCTTCTAAGTGGTTATGCCACCCTTTTTGTGAATGTCTCAAATCTTTTCTGAGCATTTACAGCCGTTATGCTGTCCGAGTCATCCCAGGTTTCTAAATAGTCTGATGCATTTGCAAATCCTTTCTTTCCGTTCCCGATGTCCTTTATGGTCAGAATAAGCACACTAACCGGTGCGTTGAGGTAATTTATTGCCTTGACATATATGTTGGAGCTATTATTATGACCCTAGGTGTTTTAGGGAGTCACCTAGTAATCTAGCAATGTTTTGTGTTCCCAGTGTGAAGATTCTGGCCATCATTCTCGAAAGCATCTCGTGGTGCTACTTAGTAGTAGGCATTCTACTCCTGGGTTCTGAACCCGAGATTCACTCTACTTACTTCATGTTGATAGGGTTTGCTAGTTCCTTTAGGATATTAGTAACTTTTGCATTAGTCCTCGAGGTCCATGGTATTTTCCTTCTTCCAAATACCATGAACCATTCAGGCAGAAGTTATTGGATCAAAAGATCACAATTAGAGTACTCTTGAGGAGTTCTCCATTCATAAATTGTGACTCTGCCAGTCCTACCTCTCTGCATGGGTTATCCGGAAGAAACATGTGGAACTTGGTTCGACATACTAATCTATGCATCCACAACTCAGAAAATTATATGTTCTTTGAGTTGTCCCTCTTAGTTGTCTTCTGACCCTCGTCTATCATTTGATAGTCAAGAGTATGCGTGCGTTCATTCATTGATGCCTATTACTCTTGTGGTCCGTCAAGCCATTCTATTCCAGAATGACTAGGAGAAACAAACTCCAGTACCTTGTCCATTTCCAGGATTGGGTCAAAGAAGTTGTGCTTCGCAGATCAAATTGCTAATCCAGCTTTTGTTCTGCTCTACCTTGGAGTATTACCATCTTTATATCGGGAATGTTATAGGAATTGCACACCACCCTATGAACTCTTGGTACAGTGATACTTCTTGCCATCATTGTTCATTCCTCGGTTCCTGTGTTATTGTAACCGGAATGTCGACAAGTGAATCGTGATGTGTGAAATCAATACTCCTAGCAACCTCGTTGCTTGGTAGTTAAAGGACAATAATTTCATTCTTAGCGTGTTGGTTCTTGAATCATCATTCTAAGACTGTTCGTGCTACCTAGTCCTTATTTCTGGTGCACTCTTCGATCAATGAGTTAGGATTATTCAAACCCTTGCTCTGTTGATCATATCGTCTTGCCCTGAAAAGCAAGATTGTTCTCGAGCTTAGTAACATATCGGTGGTTTGTGATTTTCCGAATATCTTCTCGGAAGTATTACCAGGTTGTCACCTGACCGCTATGTTGAGTTCATGATCAAGTTGGTTTTCTTATAAGTCACCCCTTCTCCAAGAATCTGTGTTGGATATTCCTGAGCTAGTTGGTTGAGCCAAACAACAACTTGGAGAGTTGGAAGATAGAAGCTTGTCCGATATAGTTCATTATAAGGGATGTCTTGTATGTGTGTTGAAGAAAGTTGATATTTTCATCGACTGAACCTCGTGATCAGTTAATGGACCTATCATTTTTATCCAACCTTTGATTGGAGTATGGGCTATCATCCAATCAGACCAGAACCAACGATATTCATAATGTTGTCTTACTCGTGGTTGATCCCTCGAGCATACACCATTATATCTTTTGGGTCTGACCCATGCTATCACTTGTTCACTTAACTATGGAATTCCTTTTAAAAGGAAACCCAGATGAATTGTTGTTGAGCCCATTGACAACATCCTTATCTCCTCCATGATCTTGTTGGACAACAAGTTAGTGTTGGAAACTTTTGAAAGCATTTTCTTCATGCTAGCTCATGAAGTATTTGTTTGATGAAAGGAGTGACTTCCTCTTATACACATGCATTTGGTGAAAGTTGCCGCCGTGAATTTGAGAAAGTTAGTTTTGCTTCCTCTGGAATCATCCCAAGTCAGTCATGCACGTGCAAAGAATTCTGTGGTCTGTTAGACTGATCATCTTCATTCCATATGTATATCCTAGCACACTAAGCCACTGATTGACTTGTTCAAGGAAAAGAAGTCTATGCTTGGGATCTAATCCATGGACTTGCGTAAAGACTTCGATATCCTCGATGATGGTTCCCCACCTGAACTCGGTAGTGTTTAATTATAAGACTACTACGTGGCCATGCTTGTCTCGGACAACGTGTTCATATGTTTGTAGCAGAACCAGCTCATGTTTTGGAGCTTACTATCGTAGTTCATTCCCCGAGAATCTCGCAACGTCATCTCATCGATTTGTGTTGCAAACTTTCGTTTTTCTTCCTAGACTCGATGAGTCTGGAATATTCTGACACCAACCAGGTCTGAATCTCAGGCAGATATGATGGTTTGGAACATTTCCCAAGAACTATAATATCGGTCTCCCGCGATAACCGGTAAAGTGGATGTCGTGGCCAACACACCTAGCCAGAAGACCTGTTATTATAATATCTTGATTGAGGAAGTTGGCCACCTCCCCATAGGGATTTCGTAGGATTTACTCCCTAGTTGCCCCTATGGATTTTTGAGATCCCGAAGTCCGACCTTTTACTTGATGTTCTAGATATCAAACCATAATCATCTATGGATTACGCTAGCACATCAAGGAGAACATTAGAAGCGGAGTGCTAAATGTCTCTCGGTCGATCATCCAGATTTTGTTTCCTTGGCCTCGCTAAGGTGAAATCTGAGAAGGTGTTATCTTCCTTTGCATCTGCATCCTCCACCGGTATTCATCATGGTAGTAAGTTGTGTTGCCAGAATCCTTGACACGGATATTGGTAAAACCTTGATAAATATGGAAATGCTCAAGTTCTTGAGAGCACGCGCAAGTGCTAGGTTTGATCGTTGGCATTAACTGTATAGTGCTCTCAGTTTCCTCGGCAATGCTATGACCTTTTCAAACAATGAATTCACTCTCTATTGTTGGGTTCTTCCCCAGTTACCAGAATCATTCGCAGCATTTGCATTTTGTTCCCAGCTTGCACCGCCAATGTGCCATTCTACCACGGGTCTCTTCCATTTCCGGTGGTAAGCAAATTCATCCATTACGTTGTCTTCAACAAGGTAATCCACATCATCCAAGTCCGAGTATGCCATTCTACCGACCCCCTCCAAACGATCGCTCGAGAATTGCCTTAGGCTGGTTTAAAGAGTTTCAATGATCTCTGAATCAAAGGTAATTCTTTTTGCCACTTAAGGGGATATATCTATGAGTCACGGTTCCTAAGGTGTCTCGTTGTGGTATCATAGCAACTCAACTCCTCGCTACGTTGACAATCGTTTACCACCTTTTTAAGTGTGGAATTGTAGTCTACCTGGTAAACCTCCGTCATTTGTTCCACTCCTTTCCGCTAGAGGTGTGCTTCGTCTCTCAGCTCAAGAGATGTTGCTATGTCTCATTCCGTGAGTTAATCCTGAGTTGTTCGACCTTCGAGAAGAACGATTCTTTTAGGGTCTTTCCTTCCTCTCGTTGTCATGATAGTTGGAGTTCTCAGAGCAAGACTTCGAGACAATGATGGTGAACGAATCAACATTCATTTAAAGTGCAACCTGGATCGTGAAGATTGTGCTAGTTTGCGTTCCCCCTTCACTTTACCCTACGCTTGAATCTCGGGACGAGATTTTTGTTTAGTGGGGGTGAGTTGTCACATCCCTGGTCCTGTTATGCACTAGGCTAGACCCTCATGTGAGCATCATGTTTTAATTCAAATGAAATTTGAATTGAGGAATTTTCAAAAGCCTCAGAAGACCTCTAAAAATAACCAACATTTAAATATCATCAAATGAGTCCAAAGAAATGTTCCTGTTACTCTGTGAAAATATTGGTAAGAGGTAAAATTCAAACCAATATTTTTGGAATCACAGAATTATTTATTTTTGGGCCTTTGACTTAAACCAGTGACATATTTGAGTTGAATTTATTTCTATTATATAAGAAATAAAGTTCAAATATTTTTGTAAGTTGCCTGTGACCTTGGACTAGTTCCTGAGCTCACATACAATTTACAGAAAGTTTTAGAAAAATGATTTGATATTTTAAATCAAATCAAAACCAATTGCAGAAAATAGAAAACTGAAATAATTAGAAAAAGGAGAGAGAGAAACCTACCTGGCCCAGCTCCTATTCCGGCCCAGCCCATCTCCACTCACCCCTGTCGCCTTCCTCCTCGCGCCAGTAGGCATAGGCGCGTGGCCGACGCACGCCGGCGCACGCCCCGGCCACCTCCTGCTTGCCGCTCCACCTCGACACCCTGGACGCCTCCATGCATGCCACGCCACCCCCCTGGAACTCTCTCACTCTCTCCCGAACTCTTCCCCCTCCTCTGCTTCCTCTCTCTCACTCGCCCGAACGCAGCCGTCGCCGCCGACGAGCTCCCCCACGGCCACAGCCACCCCCTCGCGCCCTCTCCGCATCCCTGAGCTCCGTCCCGACCCCGTGGAGCTACACACACGACGCACGCGACCCCGGGAGGCCAGCAACGTCGCCATCGCCGTCGTCTTCCACCTCGGGCTCCGGCCACCATCGTCGTCGATCCGCCACACGCAGGACGTCCCCGAGCCCGCTAACCATCCCTACGGCACCGCTGTGAGCTCCGCCACCATTTCCCCCTCTTCCCCTCTTCATTTGATTGCCGTAGCCGTCGCCCCCTTGATGACCGACAAGCGCCGCCGCCAAAGCTCGCCGGCGATGACGCTCCGGTGACCATTCGGTCCCGGGCATGCGTCCAACGTTCTCGCCGCACCATGTAGACACCGTAGGTGTTAACCCCGCATCACCAAGGCCGCTGTGGCCTCGACCTCGAGCTCGCCCGAGCTCCGGCCGCCGCTTCTGTGCTCGCCGCCGTCATCTCCGGCGACTCCGAGGCCTTCCGATCGCTCAGCTAGACGCGGTCGAGCGCGGGCTACCCCCTGGTGGCCTTCGCGCATCCATCCGTCGCCCGCAGCTCAAGTCCGGCGAGTTGCCGCCGCAGTTTAGGTCGTCGCCGGCGAAACTCTGGCGGGAGCTGACGTGGCCTCGTCATTAGGAGCTAACCCAACCAGCTAAACACCCTACAACCGCTGACAGTGGGCCCCACGCCTGGTCAAACCCCAGTCAGCCCTGGGTTTGACCGGGATTAGTTCATGTGTCACTGACGTGTGGACCGCACACGTCAGGTTTGACCTGGACTAGCCCCGTTGACCTGCTGACGTAGTGCTGATGTCATGCTGACGCTGTTAATAATTTTCTGGATTTAAAGTAAATCAGAAAATTCCAGAAAATAGCCAAAACTTCTGAAAATCATAGAAAATCAACCGTAGCTCCAAATCAATCAAGTTATATATGAAAAATTATCAGAAAAATTCAAGGAATCCATCTGTACCATTTTCATGCATGTTTGAACAATGTTTGTCCTCTGTTTTGGACAAAACAAATAAAGTGCATTTAAATAATCATATATGGAGTTGGAGTTTGAATCATGTATTCAAACCAACTTCATTTAAATCATAGCTAAGTGCATTAGCCCAAAACACATTCATATTGCCATGTCATAGCATGCATCATATTGTGCATTGCATTGATCGTGTTTCTTCTGTGTTTGCCGGTGTTGTTCCCCCTCGGTAGACGTTGTTCCGACGTTGTGATCATTAACACTGATGAAGACTCAATGCTATCTTCAGAAGTGCCAGGCAAGCAAAACCCCCTTGTTCATTCTGATACAATCCTACTCTCTCGCTCCTGCTCTCTTTTACTGCATTAGGACAACAATGATTCAACTGTTACTTGCTGCGGTAGCTGAACCCCTTTATCCTCTGCATGACCTGTCATTGCCACAGTAAATAGATGAAACCCACTAGTATGAGTAGGAGTTGTTTGAGCCATGTTGTGCCTACTCATTCATGTTTGTTTGTCATGCCTGCTATTGCTTAGAGTTGAGTCAGGTCTGATTCATCGGGGATGAATCAGAGGTGTGTGAACATGTCCTACTGTGTGTGAGCGAAGTGGTGAACACGATTTGGTAAAGGTAGCGGTGAGAGGCCATGTAGGAGTACATGGTGGGTTGTCTCATTGAAGCCGTCCTCAGGAACTGAATTCTGTGTTTGTGATCCATGATTCAGCTACTACCATACATTGGGCCCTGAAATATGACCCCGCTCGACTTCTTATTCACCCAAGTCCTCTGTCCAGGAGTTGCAAGTAGTTTCTGGTGTTTGTAGTATGCTGGAGGCCGTGGGCAGCGCTGACCGGAGGGGTGGGCTGTGATGCGGTAGGCACGTGGCACGGTGTATCGGGCGCCCGTTTGGTGTCTCGGGAACCCTGTTCACATCGTTTGGGGCTGTGAGCGAAACTCCGGCCGGATCTCCTCATGGATGGAACCCGAATAGGCGATAAACCTGGACTAGAGACTTGAGTGTTTAGGTAGGTCGTGGTCTACACCCACGTCGGCTTTCGCTTGAAGTCTGCCGAGCACATGTCGTGTGCAGACGCTAAGTGGTGGAAACATGTATGAAGAAGTACACCCCTGCAGGGTTAACATCATCTATTCGAATAGCCGTGTCCGCGGTAAAGGACTTCTGGGTTGCTTATATCAGTTCATAGACAAGTGAATGTGGATACCCTAAAATACGCAAGATAAGCGTGAGTGCTATGGATGGCGTTCTCGTAGGGCGACGGGAGCGGTTCCATAGTGGTGTATTGGTTGGTGAATATGTGGACTCGTGTGCGCCACCTCAAAAGAGTTACTTGCAGTCGTAGTTCAGGATAGCCACCGAGTCAAATCTGGCTTGCTGCAGTTAAACCCCACCATCCCCTTTGTTGATAATGATGCATATGTAGTTAGTTCTGATGTAAGTCTTGCTGGGTACATTTGTACTCACGTTGCTTAATTTATGTTTTTGCAGAGAGATTTCGGTCTCGCTAGTAGTTCCGCGTGGACTTCGACGTTTAGCTTGTTACCTCAGCTACGATCTTGTGCCCTCGGCAGGATCTGGTAGATAGTCAGGCTTCTCAGCCTTTTTCATTTATAGATGTCTGTACTCAGACATGATAGCTTCCGCTTGTGTTTTGATTTGTATGCTCTGAATGTTGGGTCATGAGACTCATGTTTGTAATATCTCGCTCCTCGGAGCCTATTGAATAAAATACTTGAGTCGTAGAGCCATGTTGTGATACCATGTTGTATTTGCACATATCGAGCATATTGTGTGTATGATATTGAAATGCTTGGTATGTGTGGGATCTGACTATCTAGTTGTTTATCTTTAGTAGCCTCTCTTACCGGGAAATGTCTCCTAGTGTTTCCACCGAGCCATGGTAGCTTGCTACTGCTCCGGAACACTTAGGTTGGCCGGCATGTGTCCTTCTTCGTTCCTGTGTCTGTCCCTTCGGGGAAATGTCACGTGATGAATACCGGAGTCCTGTTAGCCCGCTACAGCCCGGTTCACCGGAGTCCTGCTAGCCCAGTGCTACAGCCTGGATTCACTCGCTGATGACCGACACGTTCGATGCTGGGTCATGGATGCCTGTCCCTGTAAGTTTGTGCCACTTTGGGTTTACGACTAGCCATGTCAGCCCGGGCTCCTTATCATATGGATGCTAGCGACACTATCATATACGTGTGCCAAAAGGCGCAAACGGTCCCGGGCAAAGGTAAGGCGACACCCGTGGGAATACCGTGCGTGAGGCCGCAGAGTGATATGAGGTGTTACATGCTAGATCAATGTGGCATTGAGTCGGTGTCCTGACAAAAAAAATACTCTGGGCCCGTCCAGTTTGGACCGAATACTCGACCGCTCATGCCAGATACATGGCACCCCCGAAAAACCAGCCATTCACACCAACAGGGACTGTTGGGTGTTCAAGCAGGCAGGCAAGTTAAATGCCGGAAGCAGAGACAAGGGGCTGCATAGCGATGACGAGGAGGAGCCCCGGCCGCCGAACAACAGTGGACAGAAAAGTTTTCCCCCACAAGTGCGGACGGTGAACATGATATACGCAACCCATGTCCCCAAGGGGGAGCGGAAACGTGCGCTAAGGGATGTATACGCAATGGAGCCAGTCGCCCCAAAGTTCAACCCATGGTCTTCCTGCCCGATCACTTTTGATCGAAGGGACCACTCCACTAGCTCCGTCATGGCGGATTCGCCGCATTGGTTCTAGACCCAATTATTGATGGATTTCACCTCACTAGAGTCCTTATGGACGGCGGCAGTAGACTGAACCTGCTTTACCAGGATATAGTGCGAAAAATGGGCATCGATCCCTCGAGGATTAAACCCACCAAAACGACCTTTAAAGGCGTCATACCAGGTGTAGAGGCCAACTGTACAGGCTCAGTTACACTTGAAGTGGTCTTCGGATCTCCGGATAATTTCTGAAGCGAGGAGTTAATCTTCGACATAGTCCCTTCCGCAATGACTATCACGAACTGCTCGGGCGAACCGCATTTGCCAAGTTCAATGCAGTGCCGCACTACGCATACCTCAAGCTCAAGATGCCAGGCCCTCGAGGAGTCATCACGGTCAATGGAAACACCGAACGCTCTCTCCAAACAGAGGAGCATACAGCGGCTATCGCAGTGGAAGTACAAAGAAGCCTCTCAAGGCAATTCTCCAGTCCGGCCATTAAAAGTCTGGACACCGTCAAGCGCGCCCGGAGTAACCTACAACAAGACCGCCTGGCACGTTCTGAGCAAGCGTAGCAATGCGGCCCCAACCCCAGCCCTCGCGAACTTGCGAAACCAGTGTTGCGCGTACATAACTACACTCTAGAAATACCATGGGCAAAGGGGGAGGGGCACCATCACGGCACGCCCGAAACATGGCTTAAACCGCACTTGGGGCTGCCGACTTCTTCATTTTCTCTTACTTTCAGGACTCCACTCTTCGGAAGGCATGTCCGGCAGTACAATTGCCGCACAAACGATACAACAACCAGGGGAGCAGAAAGCTACGCCGCACTATGGAACTCTATGGTGGTCTCTATAACGAGTAGTATACCTGTTTCACATACCATTCCACAGCTCGCCCCTAGAAAGGACATGTTAAATAGTCCCATCTTTTGCTTATTGCACTATTTGTATCGTTCTGCTTTGATCACAGCTTTTTTAAATAAACAATGCATAGCTTCCGTCTATTATTGCATTACTCTTTTTTACGAATATACGTTCATTAATGGCATGTTGCACCCGTACACTTTGGTACGGCCAATACGCCAGGGGCTTAAGTACCCCACAATACGGTGTGAGAAGTCCGAACACTTTCACAAGTGCGGCACCCCGAACTTATAGCATTATATGCATCGGCTCCGAATCATGTCTTGGGTCAATAGTTGGGTTTGCCCGGCTCCTATGTTTTGGTACCTTACATTACATTATATCGGCTAAGGTAGCACTAGGAGAACTACTGTGATTGTGCCCCAGTTGAGCTGGGCTAAGCACCTCAGTAGAGAAAGCTAAAACTGACTGTCATGATGAGGCGAGAGCTGGTCGCTGTTCGAGATGTTTTCGAGTCCCTAAAGACTTATGCCGCTTAGAGCGAGCAGTCGGCTTTATCCGGCCTAGGCGTGGATAGCGCCCCGAACTCGGTCTTCCGAACACTAGGGGCTTCGCCAAAATTTAAAATTATAGAATTCTATGGCTAAGTGAGAGTGTTCAAGCATTATAGTCCGATTGCCTTGTTCGTTGTGTTGAGCGCCTCCCTCGAAGGACCCAAGAATGGGAAAAAGAGCGCTCATGTTTATCCCGAACACCCCAGCACTCGTGGCATGGGGGCAGAAGCCGACGACTTGCCATCTCTCAAATTTGATAAACGGCCGCACAAAAGGTAATATTTTAAATTCAAAAGCGTTGCTTAGCGCATATGAACAAGTTTTCAGCGTACAGGGTCACAAATGTGAGTTTACTCAAAAATTACATCTTTGGAGCATTCATCCGCTATAAGGCGGGCACCTTCAGGACGCCCTCATAATATGCTTCCGGGACGCGATGCTCCTTGCCCGGCGGTGGCCCGTCCTTCACCAGCTTCTCCGCATCCATCGTGCCCCAGTGCACTTTAGCACGGGCAAGCGCCCTACGGGCACCTTCGATGCAGATGGAGCGCTTGATTACTTCATGCCGTGGACGGGCATCCACCAGCCGCCTCACCAGCCCGAAGTAGCTCCCAGGCAGAGCCTCTCCAAGCCAAAGCCGAGCTATGAGGCCCTTTATGGCCTGTTCGGCCACCTTGTGGAGCTTGACCATTTGCTTCAGCTGGTCGCTCAAAGGCACCAGGTGTCCGGCGTCAGCATACTGAGACCAGAACACCTTCTCCGTCGAGCTCCCCTCCTCGGCTCGGTAGTAGGCGGCAGCATCAGACGCACTGCGGGGCAAATCTACGAATGCTCCTGGAGAGCTCCGGACTCGGGTAAGTAACAAGTAATTCACTTTCACGTGCTTGCTTTGCATAATGAATGCCTTACCCGTCGCTATCTTCTTAATCACTTCAATTTCTTGGAGGGCTTTCTGGGCTTCGGCCTTGGCAGACTTCGCGCTTTCAAGGGCTGCCGCAAGTTCGGATGCTTGCGTCTTTGAGTCAAGCTCCAAACTCTCGTGCTTTTTCACGAGAGCCTCGAGCTCTTTCTACACCTCCTCCACCCGCACCTCCTGCTTCCCTCTCTCTGTGCGCTCCGTGGCCGCTCTGCTTTCGGCCTCGGACAGCGCTTTCTTAAGGGTTGCCACCTCGGTCGTGGCCCCTATAATAGCACGTTGATCCTGTCATTTTTTGCAACCACATCTTCTCTATATACTTGCGCAAGGTATTACTTACCTTCCTTCTCCTCGAGTTGCCTCTTGGCATGGCCGAGCTCGTTCTCGGACCGCGCGAGGTTTTGCTTTAGCGTATCCACCTGCGCGATCAGTGCGGCGGAGGCCAGCGGTGAAGCCTGCATACGCATATTGACTTGATTATGTTAGACTCCTGCGAATGTTATTAGATCCTCGATTCGGCTTTTCTTTCCGAACGCCGAACAGAGCATCAAGGGCTACTGTCTATGCCATAATATTTTTACATATTCTTTACTTACCTCAAAGCCTGTTAGAAGGCTGGCACAGGCTTCAGTCAGTCCGCTCTTGGCGGACTGAACCTTCTGGATCACCGCACTCATAATAGTGCGGTGCTCCTTGTCGATGGAGGCGCCGTTAAGCACCTCCAACAAATTGTCTGGTGCCTCCGGTTGGATAGAGGTCACCGGCTCGGTAGGCTTGCTCCTCTTGGAAGGAGGCTGCCTACCGGAGTCCGGAACCGTTGAAGGTTCCGGCGCGGTGTCCGGCTCAAGGCCGAACTCGGAGCCCTTGGGGGTTTTATCCCCTTTGCGCCTGGACTCCGGGAGGTCACCTTGCGGTGCCTCCATGACCGCCTCCTCCTGGCTTGGAACCTGTTGGGACAGCACCTCGGCGTCGTCCGTAGGGTGGGGGGAGGTAGCCGTCAGAAGCGAATTCACATCCGACGAATCCAGGGAACCGCTCGACGACACGTCGAGCCGGCCTTTGGGTGGACTACATAAACATGTTCGGCGTAAGGAAAAGCTGTGCAATGGAGGAATACTATGAATCACTCTGGTATCCGGATACTTACGATTTCGCCAGGGGCTTGGCCCTGAGCGACCACTCCTCTTCTCTGTCGTCGGCGTTGGTGGAGTAGTCCGGAGGAAGGGTTTTCCCCTTCTTGGACCCTTCAGCCTCCCCAGTTGGGGCGGCCTTCCTTTTCTTCCCTCTCCCCGCGGGAGGGGGAGAGGTCTCTTCTTCCTCCTCCTCGTCCTCACGGGAGGAGTGCGCCTCGGAGTCGTCAGATGATGAATCCGACACCTCCAGGTGCCGGGCACTCTTTCGAGTCCCCATGGCCGTCTTCTTGGCCTTCTTCTCCGGCACCACATAGGGTGCCGGAACCAGCAGCTTCGCCAAGCGATCGTCCGCTGGGCCTTCGGGCAAAGGAGCCGGACAGTTGATCTGTCCGGACGTCTCCTGCCAATCCCATCAAAGGTAAGGGAGCTTAGATCCCGCATGGAGTCAAACTATGAAAACCTAATACCCTGTAAAAGGTAAAAACAGCTTACCGCACTAGCGTGATGCTGCGTGCTGAATTCGCGATCCTCGGTAGCGAATGCGGGGGCCTCGGCGCCCTTGAAAAGCACCTTCCAGGCATCTTCGTACGTCGTGTCGAAGATCCTGCTCAGAGTTCAGTGCTGCGCCCGGTTGAACTCCCACAGGTTGAAAGCCCGTTGTTGACACGGGAGGATCCGGCAGATGAGCATAACCTGGACTACGTTGACAAGTTTGAGCTTCTTGTCCACCAGGGTTTGGACGCATTTTTGGAGTACGGTCAGCTCTCCTTTTTTACCCCACGACAGGCCCGTCTCTTTCCAGGAGGTGAGCCGCGTAGGGGGTCCGGATCGGACTCGGGGGCTGCGACCCATTCAGGGTCGCGCGTCTCGGTGATGTAAAACCACCCCGATTGCCACCCCTTTAGGGTCTCCATGAAGGAGCCCTCGAGCCATCGGACGTTGGGCATCTTGCCCACCATGGCGCCTCCGCACTCCGCCTGGGTGCCGCGCACCACCTTCGGCTTGACATTGAAAGTCTTGAGCCATAGGCCGAAATGGGGGAGGATGCAGAGGAAAGCCTCGCACACGACGATAAACGCCGAGATGTTGAGGACAAAGTTCGGGGCCAGATCGTGGAAATCCAGGCCATAGTAGAACATGAGCCCCCGGACAAATGGGTGGAGGGGGAAGCCCAGTCTGTGACGGAAATGGGGGAGGAACACCACCCTCTCATGGGGCCTAGGGGTGGGGATGAGCTGCCCCTCTTCGGGAAGCCAGTGCGCAATGTCGTTAGACAAGTATCCGGCGTTCCTCAGTTTTTTGATGTGTCCCTCCGTGACGGAGGAGACCATCCACTTGCCTCCCGCTCCGGACATGGCTGGAGAAGGTTGAGGTGGGGTGTGCGGACTTGGGCGCTGGAGCTCGAGTGCGCGGAAATGGATAGGCAAAGGAGGAAGAAGGCGTGGATGAAAAGGTGGATCCTTATCCCCTTATATGGGCGGACGCGACTATGCGTCCCCACCAGCCTGGTAAAACTCGCTTATCTCCCGAGCGCCGTAATCAATGGCGCGGTTGGGTTACCCACACCCGTATTGATGAGAATCCCGGAATAAGGGGACACGATCTCTGCTTTGACAAGACATGCCAAGGAAACCGCCTCGCTAAACGTGCTGAGGTGGGACAGTAAAACGATTCGAATAAAGACTTGGCCGTGGTGTGATGTCGCGCTACGGAATACGTCAGCAGATTAGATTTGTGTAAATATTATTCTCTCTATGGCAATATGTGGAAACTTATTTTGCAAAGACGGACACTACCTTTGTGTTCAAAATCTTCTATGAAGTACTTGGAGGAGGAACCCACCTTGCAATGCCGAAGACAATCTGCGCGCGGACTCATCGTCATTGAAGCCTGGTTCAGGGGCTGCTGAGGGAGTCCTGGATTAGGGGGTGTCCGGATAGCCGGACTATACCTTCGGCCGGACTCCTGGACTATGAAGATACAAGATTGAAGACTTCGTCCCGTGTCCGGAAGGGACTTTCCTTGGCGTGGAAGGCAAGCTTGGCGATACGGATATGTAGATCTCCTACCATTGTAACCGACTCTGTGTAACCCTAGCCCTCTCCGGTGCCTATATAATCTGGAGGGTTTTAGTCCGTAGGGAGAACAACAATCATACCATAGGCTAGCTTCTAGGGTTTAGCCTCCTTGATCTCGTCGTAGATCTACTCTTGTACTACCCATATCATCAATATTAATCAAGCAGGAGTAGGGTTTTACCTCCATCGAGAGGGCCCAAACCTGGGTAAAAACATCATGTCCCTTGTCTCCTGTTACCATCTGCCTAGATGCATAGTTCGGGACCCCCTACCCGAGATCCGCCGGTTTTGACACCGACAGTGATTGTGGCAGCAGCAACGAAAAAGTAAATAAGCGAAGAACAATATATGGAAAGCTCGTAGGCAATGGATCAGTGATGGATAATTATGTCGGATGCGATTCCTCATGCAATAGTTATAACATAGGGTGACACAGAACTAGCTCCAGTTCATCAATGTAATGTAGGCATGTATTCCGAATGTAGTCATACATGCTTATGGAAAAGAACTTGCATGGCATCTTTTGTCCTACCCTCCCGTGGCAGCGGGTCCTATTGGAAACTAAGGGAAATTAAGGCCTCCTTTTAATAGAGTGTCGAACCAAAGCATTAACAATTAGTGAATACATGAACTCCTCAAACTACGGTCATCACCGGTAAGTATCCCGATTATTGTCACTTCGGGGTTAACAGATCATAACACATAATAGGTGACTATAGACTTGCAAGATAGGATCAAGAACTCACATATATTCATGAAAACATAATAGGTTCAGATCTGAAATCATGGCACTCAGGCCCTAGTGACAAGCATTAAGCATAGCAAAGTCATAGCAACATCAATCTCAGAACATAATGGATACTAGGGATCAAACCCTAACAAAACTAACTCGATTACATGATAAATCTCATCCAACCCATCACCGTCCAGCAAGCCTACGATGGAATTACTCATGCACGACGGTGGGCATCATGCAATTGGTGATGGAGGAAGGTTGATGATGATGATGGCTATGGATTCCCCTCTTCGGAGCCCCGAATGGACTCCAGATCAGCCCTCCCGAGAGAGATTAGGGCTTGACGGCGGCTCCATATCGTAAAACGCGATGGATCCTTCTCTTGGATTTTTTTCTCCCCGAACACAAATATATAGAGTTGGAGTTGAGGTCGGAGGAGCACCAAGGGGCCCACGAGGCAGGGGGCGCGCCCCCACCCTCATGGATAGGGTGTCGGCCCCTGGCCTTGATTCTTTCGCCAGTATTTTTTTGTATATTCCAAAAATAATCTCCGTTGATTTTCAGGTCATTCCAAGAACTTTTATTTCTGCACAAAAATAACACCATGGCAATTCTGCTGAAAACAGCGTCAGTCTGGGTTAGTTCCATTCATATCATGCAAGTTAGAGTCCAAAACAAGGGCAAAAGTGTTTGGAAAAGTAGATATGATGGAGACGTATCAGGAGCGCAAGCATGCTCTAAGGGACGTCTATGCAGTAGAGCCAGTAGCCACAAAATTCAATCCATGGTCAGCCTGTCGATCACTTTTGATCGCAGAGACCATCCGACTAGTATCCATCACGGAGGCTCGGCCGCGTTGGTACTCGACCCAATTATCAATGGATTCCACCTTACACGGGTCCTCATGGACAGCGGCAGCAGCCTTAACCTGCTCTATCAGGACACGATCCACAAAATGGGTATTGATTCGTCAAGAATTAAACCCACCAAAACTACCTTTAAAGGAGTAATACCTGGTGTAGAGGCCCGTTGCACAGGCTCAATCACTTTGGGAGTCGTCTTTGGTTTGCCGGACAACTTCCGAAGCAAGGACTTGATCTTCGACGTCGTCCCCTTCCGTAGCGGCTATCATGCACTGCTCAAACGAACCGCATTCGCACGCTTCAATGCAATCCCGCATTACGCATACCTCAAACTGAAGATGCCCGGACCACGCGGTGTTATAACAGTCAATGGAAACACAGAGCGCTCCCTCCGTACTGAGGAGCACACTGTGGCCCTTGCAGCGGAAGTCCAGGACGTCCTTATCAAGCCAAACACTGCATCGGCAGTCAAGCACCTAGACACTGTTAAACGCGTCCGGACTACTCGGTAGAGCGACGGTCTAGCTCATCGGAGCTCGAGTAGCAATTCGGCCTCTGTCTCAGCCCCAACCGAATTGCGGCATATGTGCCACGTGTACATAACTACGCACTAAAGATACCATGGGCCAAGACGGGGGCATAGTACAGACAAAGTCCACAATACGGCTCGACCCTATCTGGCCCCTCATGTTTCTTCTCTCTTATTTTTTCTTTTCCAGGTCCCTCATGAGAACCCGCTCGTTGATCCTTTCGAAGGATAATACGCCAAGGAGGAAAAACAACACAGACGTGTGGCAAAATATCTAAAGGATCTTTAAAGATCACCTCTTCCTTTTTAGGACCCGCACACAACTTTCCATGGTGCCCGAGATGTAAAATAGCCTCGATGCTTATCGCATCGTCTGTAAAAATACGTTTTGACGTATGAATCAGACTATAACGGAAACCATATTTTGCCCAACATATTCGGTACTGGCTTATTTCCTAATCCGTATTCCCTCTTTTTTCGTCCGATCGCCACGTACACCTCGGTATGACATAAATCGCCAGGGGCTCCATTCGGCCACGTACATTTCTTAACAATTAATAAAATAAGTCCAAACACTTCTGTAATACAGTTCGACGTCTCGAATATAGCATTATATGCATCAGCTCCGAATCATGTCTTTGGTTAATAGTTGGGTTGCCCGGCTCCTGTGGTTACTACCATATGTTCCACTCATTCGGCTACTGTAGTAAAGGGAGAACTATTGCGATTGTGTTTTAGGTACATCCGGATAAACACCTCAGTAGAGAAAGCCGAAAATTGACTGTCATAATGCGGGGAGAGCTGGTCAGCTATTCGGTGACTAAGTATAAATCTCTCACGATTTTTTCCGCATTATGCGAAGGACCGGTCTCCACCCGGGTAGGCGTCTACAACACCCAAGTTCGGATAATCGAATAATACCAGGGGCTGCGCCTACAATCTCATTGTCAAACTCCTATGGCTAAGTGAGAGCGATAAAGCCACATAGTCTGATTGCCTGGTTCGCCGCACTAACACCTTCTTCAAGGACCAAGCCATTGGGTCAAGTGTGTCCAGGTGCCATTTCGAACACCCTCGTACTACCTACATGGGGGCTAAAGCCGACGACTGCCCAACTCTCAGATATCGTAAATGGCCGCACAAGAGGAAAAGTATTAGAAGTAAAACAAGCAACATATTATACATAAGCTTTGTTTTATAATACAAAGTTCGAGAAGCTCGGATACATTCATTCAAAGATAATTGCCTTCGAACACTGGCCCTCTACAATGCGGGAACCTTCCAAGACTTCATCAAAATACCACTCCGGCGTGCGATGCTCCTTGCCTACGGACAGTCCCTCGGTTACCAGCTTGACGGCGTCCATCTTCGTGCAATGTACCTTGATACAGACCATCCAGGCACCTTCGATACAAACCGACCGCTTTATGGCATCCAGCCATGGGCAGGCACTGACTAGCCGCTTCACGAGCCCGAAGTAGCTGACGGGTAGGGGCTCGGTGGGCCAGAGACGGATTATAATATCCCTCATGGCTAACCCGGCCACCCTATGAAGTTCGATCAACTATTTCAGCTGGTCGCTGAGGGGCACCGGATGCTCTGGCGCAAGGTACTGCGACCAGAACAACTTCTCCATTGAGCTCCCCTCTTCGGCTCGGAAGAACTCCACAGCATCAGCAATACAACGGGGCAGATCTGCAAACACTCCTGGAGAACTCCAAACCCGGGTCAGTAAGAGGTACCTTCTCCTCACAAATTTGCTCTGCATAATAAAGGCCTTACCCGCCACAATCTTCTTGGCCTCTTGAATCTCCCGGCAGGCGCCTCGGGCTTCAACCCAGGCCTCTTGCGCGCTTTGGAGGGCCTTAGCAAATTCGGCATCTTGATCCGTAATCTTGCGCTCCAAGGACTCACATTTGCCTATGGCATCCCGGAGCTCTTGCTGGACTTCCTCCACCCGTGATTCATGCTTTTGGCGGGCGGCTCATTCCCCCTCCGCCTCCTTCTTGGCCTTGGCCAGCGTGTTCTTGAGGGTCTTGACCTCAGATGCATCAACTGTGAGCATAATTACAAAACTCAGCAAGATAGCACAACAATAAGCCATATCATGTCAGATTTGAATCGCATACCTTGCTTCTCCGACAATAGTTTGTTGGTGCGGATGAGCTCTTCATCAGCGCGCTCCAGCCGCCGCTTTAGTTCGGAAACTTCATCGGCATGGGCGTCTGCCGCTAACTTTGACGCCTGTTTGTTCAAATACACGTGTATGTTAATCTCCTGCGAAGACTATTTGATCCTCTATTTGGCCTTTCTTAAATGAACGCCAAATAGAGTCTCAGGGGCTAATGACTATACACATGCATTCTTTTTATAGTTAAAAAATATTACATCACGTACCTCAAAGCCTGTCAGAAGGCTAGTGTAGGCCTCATTCAATCCGCTTTTAGCGGACCGAACCTTTTCAACCACCGTACCCATAAGGGTACGATGTTCCTCAACAATGGAGGCGCTCTGAAGTGCTTCCATCAGAGTGTCCGGCGCCTCCGGATTGACAGAGGTCGTCGGTGGAGTCAACACACCCCCTTCTTTCAAAGGAGGCTGCTCGCCTGATTCCAAAGCCGTATCGGTCTCCGGAATGATATTCGGTTGGGAGCCTAATTGGGCATGGCCCCCGTCACCGGCCTCCATGGTGGTCGGTTCCCGCATGTTTTCGACAGCAGAGGTATTACCCTCTGGTGCCACCTTGATGGCTTCCCGCACTTATCCATGGCCTGGAAAGGTCCCTTGGGACAACACTTCAGTGTTGTCCGTAGCAGTGGGTGGGGACGCCGGCGGAGGCGACTCGCTCTCCATCATGTGTGAGCCCAGCGAATTCCAAAAAGACGATGATTGCTGGGGGAGATCACGAGACATACTACAATACGTGATTTTGTGTGTTAGGATCACAAGGCATAAAGCCGGATACATACATTATCCTTAAATACTAATGATTCGGCCGAAGGCTTTGGCCTGGGGTTCCATTCGGGGACGGCTTCGGCGTCCGATTCCGGATCGTCTGAAAGGGAGAGTTTCCCCTTCTTGGACGCTTCCACCTCTAGATCTGTGGAAGCTCACATTTCTTCTTTCCCCCTTCAGGGGAGAATTGTTCTCTTCCACTTCATCCTCGTCTTCATCATGGGAGGAGAGAGCTCCGCTATCTTCGGATGATATGTCCTAAGTACCTTTGCGGAGAAGTCCACTTCAGGCCTCCTTCCTCTTCTTCTTGGCTTTCTTTTCCGGCGCCTGGTATGGCGCCGGAACCAGCATCATCATCAAAAGAGGAATAGCTGGGTCTTTGGGCAGGGGAGCCGGACACTTGATCCGCTCTGCCTTCTTCGTCTAGCCCTGGGGGACAAGGGGAAGTTTTACACTTACTCTTCGGATCCACAAATCAAAGATATGATTAGAAATCTGAAAAACTTACTGGAGTGGCTGGATGAGTGTAGTCGTGGCCGAGGTCTTCGGTCATTGGCGGCCACGTCTTTTGGGTCTTAAAAAGAAGCTTCCATATATCTTCGTGCTCCGTGCCGAAGAACCGCTGCAAGGTCCGGGGACTTGCCGGATCAAACTCCCACATATGGAGAGTCCGGCGTTGGCAGGGGAGAATCCGGCGAAACAACATCACTTGGATTACGCTGGCAAGGTTGGTGTTCTTCTCCACCATGCTCTTAATGCGCTTTTGCAGCGTCATCGCCTCGTCGGATGACGCCCAATATAGGCCCTTCTTGAGCCATGATGTCAGCCGCATTGGCGGACCGGTTTTGAACTCAGGAGTGGCGGCCCATGTGGCATCACAAGGTTCCATAACATAGAACTACTCCTGTTTCCACCCCTTCGTGGTCTCTATAAAGCTCCCCTTGGCCCAGGTGACGTTAGGGAGCTTGATCACCATGGCGCCGCCGCACTTCGCGTGTTGACCCTCGACCACCTTCGGCTTCACGTTGAACACCTTGAGCCATAGGCCGAAGTGGGGGGGGATGCGGAGGAATTCCTCACATACGATGATAAATGTTGAGATGTTGAGGAATGAATTTGGGGCTAGATCATGGAAATCTAGCCCGTAATAGTACATGAGTCCACGGAAGAAAGGGTGGAAGGGAAACCCTAGCCCGCGAAGGAAGTGGGGAATGAATACTACCCTCTCACTGGGCTCTGGTGTGGGAATGATCTGCTTTTTGTCAGGGAGCCGATGGGCAATTTCCTTGGCTTAATACACCGCCTCCCGGATTTCTTTCATGTGCTCCTCCATGATGGAGGAGGCCATCCACTTGCCGTGTGCTCCAGATCCGACCATGGTTGGAGCGTTTGCTGGGAACGGAAAGGGTTGAAGCATGGGCGCTGGAGCTCGAGAGCAGATGGGCCGAGGAGGAAGAAGGCGTGGGGTAAAAAGGTGGATCCTTGTCTCCTTATAAAGGCAGTGAATATCAAGCGTCCCGCCACGAGCGTTAAAACTCGCCTACTCCCCAGGAGTCGTGCGAGTGGCACGGTTGGATTACCCAAATATGTATTGATGAGAATCCCGCAATAAGGGGACACAATCTCTACTTTGACAAGACACGTCAATGAATACCGCGTCTCGAAACGTGAAACGGGAGGCTGGAAAATGGTTCGAAATAATAATAAGGCCGGAACACAATACCTCGCCGAAAAAGTTGTAAGAAGACATAACCTATTTTTGTTTAAAGTGTTCTGCCCTCTTGGCCCAGGGTTGTAACTATTGTACAGAGACAGATATAGTTCTTTTGATCAACTACTTTGGAGTATTCAGAGGAGGAACCCGCCTTGCAATGCCGAAGACAATCTCCACGCCGGACATCGTCATTGAAGCCTGGTTCAGGGGCTATTGAGGGAGTCCTCAATTAGGGGGTCCCCGGGTGTGCGGGCTATATGACGTGGGCCGGACTGGTGGGCCGTGAAGATACAAGATAGAAGGCTTCCCCCCGTGTTTGGATGGGACTCTCCTTGGCGTGGAAGGCAAGCTTGGCATTCAGATATGAATATTAATTTCTCTATAAACAGACTCTGTACAAACCCTAGCCCCCTCAGGAGACTATATAAACCGGAGGGTTTAATCCGTAGAGGCAGTCATAATCATACAAGTTATACTTCTAGGGTTTAGCCATTATGATCTCGAGGTAGATCAACTCTTGTAACCCCTATACTCATCAAAGTCAATCAAGCAGGACATAGGGTTTTACCTCCATCAAGAGGTCCCAAACCTGGGTAAACATCGTGTCCCCTGCCTCCTGTTACCTTCTATCCTTAGACGTGAAGGAAATATACCCTGGAGGCAATAATAAAGTTGTTATTTATATTTCCTTATATCATCATAAATTTTTATTATTCATGCTAGAATTGTATTAACCGGAAACTTAGTACATGTGTGAATACATAGACAAACAGAGTGTCACTAGTATGCCTATACTTGATTAGCTCGTTAATCAAAGATGGTTAAGTTTCCTAACCATAGACATGAGTTGTCATTTGATGAACGGGATCACATCATTAGAGAATGATGTGATTGACTTGACCCATCCGTTAGCTTAGCACTACGATCGTTTAATTTATTGTTATTGCTTTCATCATGACTTATACATGTTCCTATGACTATGAGATTATGCAACTCCCAAATACTGGAGGAACACTTAGTGTGCTATCAAACGTCACAACGTAACTGGGTGACTATAAAGATGCTCTACAGGTGTCTCCGATGGTGTTTGTTGAGTTGGCATAGATCAAGATTAGGATTTGTCACTCTGTGTATCGGAGAGGTATCTCTGGGCCCTCTCGGTAGTGCACATCACTATAAGCCTGGCAAGCACTGTGACTAATGAGTTAATTGTGGGATGATGCATTATGGAATAAGTAAAGAGACTTGTCGGTGACGAGATTGAACTAGGTATTGAGATATCGACGATCGAATCTCAGGCAAGTAACATACCGACAACAAAGGGAACACCGTATGTTGTTATGCGGTTTTGACCAATAAAGATCTTTGTAGAATATGTAGGAACTAATATGAGCATCCATGTACCACTATTTCTTATTGACCGGAAGTGAGTCTCAGTCATGTCTACATAGTTCTCAAACCCATAGGGTCCGCACGCTTAACGTTCAATGACGATCGGTATTATGAGTTTATGTGTTTTGATGTACCGAAGATTGTTTGGAGTCCTGGATGTGATCACGGACATGACGAGGAGTCTCGAAATGGTCGAGACATAAAGATTGATATATTGGATGACTATATTCGGATATCGGATGAGTTCCGGGGGGTCATCGGATATATATTGGAGTGCCGGAAGGGTTGTCGGAACCACCGGAGAAGTAATGGGCCTTATTGGGCATAGGGAGAGAGAGAGGGGCTGCCAAGGGCTGGCCGCGCGCCCCCCATGGGCCTAGTGCAAATTGGACTAGGGGGAGGGGCTGTGCCCCCTCCTTCCTTCTCTCCCCCCTCCTTCTTTCTTCTCCTAGTAGGACTAGGAGGAGTCCTACTCCTACTAGGAGGAGGATTCCTCCCCCCTTGCCGCACCAATGAGAGCCGGCCAGCCTCCCCCTCCCTCCTTTATATACGTGGGGAGGGGCACCCTAGAAGACATCAAATTTGATCTTAACCATGTGCGGTGCCCCCCTCCACAGATTTCCACCGAGGTTATATCGTTGTAGTGCTTAGGCGAAGCCCTGCATCGGTAACTTCATCATCACTGTCAACACACCGTCGTGCTGACGAAACTCTCCCTCATCCTCAGCTGGATCAAGAGTACGAGGGACGTCATCGAGATGAACGTGTGCAGATGGCGGAGGTGTCGTGCATTCGGTACTTGATCGGTTGGATCGCGAAGACGTTCGACTGCATCAACCGCGTTACTTAACGCTTCCGCTTTTGGTCTACGAGGGTACATAGACATACTCTTCCCCTCTCATTGCTATGCATCACCTAAATGGATCTTGCATGTGTGTAGGAATTTTTTGAAATTACCGCGTTCCCCAAAAGTGGCATCCGAGCCAGGTCTATGCATAGATGTTATATGCACGAGTAGAACACAAAGGAGTTGTGGGCGTGGGTATATACATATTGCTTGCCATCGCTAGTTGGTTCTTGATTCAGCGATATTGTTGGATGAAGCGGCTCAGACCGACATTATGTGTATGCTTACGCGAGACTGGTTCTACTAATGTGCTTCGCACACAGGTGGCTAGTGGGTGTCTGTTTCTCCAACTTTAGTTGAATCGATTTCAATGAACATGGTTCTTTCTGAAGATCAAAAAGCAATCACTATACTACGTTGTGGTTTTGATGCGTAGGTAAGAACGATTCTTGCTAGAAGCCCGTAGCAGCCACGTAAAACTTGCAACAACAACATAGAGGACGTCTAACTTGTTTTTGCAGGGCATGTTGTGATGTGATATGGTCAAGACATGATGAGATATAAATTGTTGTATGAGATGATCATGTTTTGTTAAAGTTAGCAACAATTGGCAGGAGCCTTATGGTTGTCTCTTTATTGCATAAGATGCAAGCACCATACAATTGCTTTACTTTATCGCTATGCGATAGCAATAGTTGCAAAAGCAATAGTTGGCGAGACGACCATGTGACGACACGTTGATAGAGATCAAGATGATGGAGATCATGGTGTCATGCCAGTGATGATGGAGATCATGACGGTACTTTGGAGATGGAGATCAAAGGCACAAGATGATGATGGCCATATCATGTCACATATATTGATTGCATGTGATGTTTATCTTTTATGCATCTTATTTTGCTTAGTATGACGGTAGCATTATGAGATGATCCCTTACTAAAATTTGAAGGTATAAGTGTTCTCCCTGAGTATGCACCGTTGCGACAGTTCTTCGTGCTGAGACACCACGTGATGATCGGGTGTGATAAGCTCTACGTTCACATACAACGGGTGCAAGCCAGTTTTGCACATGCAGAATACTTGGGTTAAACTTGACGAGCCTAGCATATGCAGATATGGCCTCGGAACACTGAGACCGAAAGGTCAAACGTGAATCATATAGTAGATATGATCAACATACTGATGCTCACCATTGAAAACTACTCCATCTCATGTGATGATCGGACATGCTTTAGTTGATATGGATCACGTGATCACTTAGATGATCAGAGGGATGTCTATCTAAGTGAGAGTTCTTAAGTAATATGACTAATTGAACTTAAATTTATCCTGAACTTAGTCCTGATAGTATTTGCATATCTATGTTGTAGATCAATTTCTCGCGTATAGCTTCCCTGTTTTATTTATGATACGTTCCTAGAGAAAACTATGTTGAAAGATGTTAGTAGAAATGATGCGTACTAGCTCCGTGATATGAGGACTATCCTCATTGCTGCACAGAAGAATTATGTCCTTGATGCACTGCTAGGTGACGGACCTATTGCAGGAGCAGATGTAGACATTATGAACGGTTGGCAAGCTCGGTATGATGACTACTTGATAGTTTAGTGCGCCATGCTTTACGGCTTAGAACCGGGACTTCAAAAATGTTTTGAATGCCGAGCATATAAGATGTTCCAAGAGCTGAAATTGGTATTTCAGACTCATGCCCGAGTCAAGAGGTATGAGACCTCTGACATGTACTTTGCCTACAAGGTGGAGGAGAATAGCTCAGCTAGTGAGCATGTGCTCAGAATGTCTGAGTACTACAATCACTTGAATCAAGTGGGAGTTAATCTTCCAGATAAGATAGTGATTGACAGAGTTCTCTAGTCACTATCACCAAGTAACTAGACCTTCGTGATGAACTATAATATGCAAGGGATAACAGAAACGACTCCCAAGCTCTTCGCGATGCTGAAATTGGCGAAGGTAGAAATCAAGGAAAAGCATCAAGTGTTGATGGTTGACAAGAC
The DNA here is from genome assembly GCF_002162155.2 of Triticum dicoccoides. Classification (NCBI taxonomy): domain Eukaryota; kingdom Viridiplantae; phylum Streptophyta; class Magnoliopsida; order Poales; family Poaceae; genus Triticum; species Triticum dicoccoides. The sequence goes on from NC_041392.1 coordinate 415,774,688, forward strand.
CACTAGTTTCAAGTAAAAGGGCAAAGGAAAGAAAGGGAACTTCAAGAAGAATGGCAAGAAAGTTGCCACTCCCGTGAAGAAGCCCAAATCCAGACCTAAGCTTGAAACTGAGTGCTTCTAATGCAAAGGGAATGGTCACTGGAAGCGGAACTACCCCAAATACTTGGCGGATAAGAAGGATGGAAAATTGGAGAAAAGTATATTTGATATACATGTTATTGATGTGTACTTTACTGGTGTTCATAGTAACCCTGGGGTATTTGAGACTGGTTCAGTTGCTATGATTAGTAACTTGAAACAGGAGTTACAAAATGAACAGAAACTAGTTGAGGGTGAGGTGACGATGTGTGTTGGAAGTAATTCCAAGGTTGGTAAGATCACCATCGCACACTCCCATTACCTTCGGGATTAGTGTTGAACCTAAAATAAACGTTATTTGGTGTTTGCGTTGAGCATAATATGATTGGATCATGTTTATTGCAATACGGTTATTCATTTAAGTCAAAGAATAATTGTTATTCTGTTTACATGAATAAAACCTTCTGTGGTCATACACCCAAGGTGAATGGTTTATTGAATCTCGATCATAGTGATACACATATTCATAATATTGAAGCCAAAAGATGCAAAGTTAATATTAATAGTGCAACTAATTTGTGGCACTGCCATTTAGGTCATATTGGTGTAAAGCGCATGAAGAAACTCCCTGCTGATGGGCTTTTGGAGTCACTTGATTCTTGCGAACCATGCCTCATGGGCAAGATGACTAAAACTCTGTTCTCCGGAACAATGGAGCGAGCAATTGACTTATTGGAAATAATACATACCGATGTATGCGGTCCGATGAGTGTTGAGGCTCGCGGCGGGTATCGTTATTTTCTGACCTTCACAGATGATTTGAGCAGATATGAGTATATCTACTTAATGAAACACAAGTCTGAAATGTTTGAAAAGTTCATAGAATCTTAGAGTGAAGTGGAGAATCATCATACCAAGAAAATAAAGTTTCGACGATCTGATCGCGGAGACGAAATATTTGAGTTACGAGTTTGGCCTTCAGTTGAAACAATGTCAAATAGTTTCGCAACTCACTCCACCTGGAACACCACAGCGTAATGGTGTGTCCGAATGTCGTAACCGTACTTTATTAGATATGGTGCGATCTATGATGTCTCTTACCGGTTTACCACTATTGTTTTGGGGTTATGCATTAGAGACAGCTGCATTCACATTAAATGGGGCACCGTCTAAAAATCCGTTGAGATGACACCGTATGAACTGCGGTTTAGCAAGAAATCTAAGCTGTCATTTCTTAAAGTTTGGGGTTGCGATGCTTATGTGAAAAAGTTTCAGCCTGATAAGCTGAAACCCAAATCGTTGAAGTGTGACTTCATAGGATACCCAAAAGAAACTATTGGGTACATGATAAGTCCATTTTGCATCATGCTTTTATATTGATATTTATTGCATTATGGGTTGTTATTGCACATTATGTCACAATACTTATGCATATTCTATCTTATTTTACAAGGTTTACATGAAGAGGGGGAATGTCGGCAGCTGGAATTCTGGGCTGGAAAAGGAGAAAATATTAAAGACCTATTCTGCACATCTTCAAAAGTCCTGAAACTTCACGGGAGCAATCTTTAGAATATATAAAAAATATTGGGTGAAAGAAGTATCAGAGGGGGGCCACCCACCGTCCACGAGGGTGGGGGGCGCACCCTACCCCCTGGGCGCGTCCCCTGTCTCGTGGCCCCCCTGGCAGCCCCCTGATGCCCATCTTTGGCTATATGGAGTCTTTCATGGAGGAAAAAATCATAAGCAAGCTTTCGGGATGAAACTCCGCCGCCACGAGGCAGAACCTTGGCGAAACCAATCTAGGGCTCCGGCGGAGCTGTTCTGCCGGGGAAACTTCCCTCCGGGAGGGGGAAATCATCACCATCATCATCACCAGTGATACTCTCATCGGGAGGGGGTCAATCTCCATCAACATCTTCACCAGCACCATCTCACCTCAAACCCTAGTTCATCTCTTGTATCCAATCTTTGTCTCAAAGCCTTAGATTGGTACCTGTGGGTTGCTAGTAGTGTTGATTACTCCTTGTAGTTGATGCTAGTTGGTTTAATTGGTGGAAGATCATATGTTGAGATCCATTATGCATATTAATACCCCTCTGATTATGAATATGAATATGATTTGTCAGTAGTTACGTTTGTTCGTGAGGACAAGGGAGAAGTCTTGCTATAAGTAGTCATGTGAATTTGGTATTCGTTCGATATTTTGATGAGATGTTTTGTCTTTTCCTCTAGTGGTGTCATGTGAACGTCGACTACATGACACTTCACCATTGTTTGGGCCTAGAGGAAGGCATTGGGAAGTAATAAGTAGATGATGGGTTGCTAGAGTGATAGAAGCTTAAACCCTAGTTTATGTGTTTCTTTGTAAGGGGCTGATTTGGATCCATATGTTTCATGCTATGGTTAGGTTTACCTTAATACTTCTGTTGTAGTTGCAGATGCTTGCAATAGGGGTTAATCGTAAGTGGTATGCTTGTCCAAGGAAGGACAGTACCCAAGCACCGGTCCACCCATATATCAAATTATCAGAACGCGAATCATATGAGCTTGATGAAAACTAGCTTGACAATAATTCCCCTGTGTCCGCGGGAGCGCTTTCCTTTATATAAGAGTTTGTCTAGGCTTGTCCTTTGCTAAAAAAAGGATTGGGACATATTGCTGCACCTTATTTACTTTATTTACTTGTTACCCGTTACAAATTACGTTATCACAAAACTATGTGTTACCGATAATTTCAGTGCTTGCAGAAAATACCTTGCTGAAAATCGCTTATCATTTTCTTCTACTCCTCATTGGGTTCGACACTCTTACTTATCGAAAAGGCTACGATAGATCCCCTATACTTGTGGGTCATCAATACTCTTTTCTGGCGCCGTTGCCGGGGAGTGAAGCGCCTTTGGTAGGTGGAATTTGGTAAGGAAAAATTTATATAGTGTGCTGAAATTTACTGTCACTTGTTACTATGGAACATAATCCTTTGTGGGGCTTGTTCGGGGTATCTTCACCCCGACCAGTAGAGCAAAGAGTTGCTCCTCAACCTACTGAACCTGCTGAAAATGTTACTTTGAAATTCCTTCGGGTATGATAGAGAAACTTCTAGCTAATCCTTTTACAAGAGATGGAACATTGCATCCCGATTTGCACCTAATCTATGTGGATGAAGTTTGTGGATTATTTAAGCTTGTAGATATGCCCGAGGATGTTATCAAGAAGAAGGTCTTCCCTTTATCTTTGAAGGGAGAGGCATTGACATGGCTTAGGCTATGTGATGATATGGGATCATGGAACTACAACCGATTGAAATTGGAATTTCATCAGAAGTTTTATCCTATGCATCTTGTTCAATGTGATCGTAATTATATATACAATTTTTGGCCTCGCGAAGGAGAAAGCATCTCTCAAGCTTGGGGGAGGCTTAGGTCAATGCTATATTCATACCCCAATCATGAGCTCTCAAAAGAAATGATTATTCAAAAAATTTATGCTCGGCTTTCTCTCAGTAATCGCTCCATGCTCGATACTTCTTGTACTAGTTCTTTTATGATGAAGACTATTGAATTCAAATGGGATTAATTGGAAAGAATTAAACGCAATTCTGAAGATTGGGATCTCGATGAAGGTAAGGAGTTAGGTATAACACCTAAGTTTGATTGTGTTAAATCCTTTATGGATACCGATGCTTTTCATGAATTTAGCACTAAATATGGACTTGACTCTGAAATACTAGCTTCTTTCTATGAATCCTTTGCTACTCATGTTGATCTCCCTAAGGAGAAGTGGTTTAAATATAATCCTCCCGTTGAAGTAAAAGTAGTTGCACCTATTAAATTTGAGGAAAAGACTATCACTTATAATGATCCTGTTGTTCCCACTGCTTATATTGAGAAACCACCTTTCCCTGTTAGAATAAAGGATCATGCTAAAGCTTCAACTATGGTTCGTAAGAGTAATACTAGAACACCTACTCCCTCTGAGGAAATTAAAGTTGAACCTAGTGTTGCTATGGTTAAAGATCTCTTGGCCAATAATATTGATGGGCATGTTATTTACTTCTGTGATGAAGCTGCTAGAATTGCTAGACCTGATACTAAAAATAAACATAGACCTGTTGTAGGCATGCCTGTTATTTCTGTTAAAATGGGAGATCATTGCTATCATGGCTTATGTGATATGGGTGCTAGTGCAAGTGCAATACCTCATTCCTTATACAAATAAATTATGCATGATATTGCACCTGCTGAGATAGAGGAAATTGATGTTACAATTAAGCTTGCCAATAGAGACACTATTTCACCAGTTTGGATTGTTAGAGATGTTGAAGTCTTGTGTGGGAAAGTTAAACATCCTGCTGATTTTCTTGTTCTTGGTTCCCCACAAGATGACTTTTGTCCCATTATATTTGGTAGACCCTTCTTGAATACTGTTAATGCTAAGATAGATTGCAATAAGGATATTGTTTCTGTTGGTTTAGGGGATATGTCTCATGAGTTTAATTTTGCTAAGTTTCATAGACAACCCCATGATAAAGAATTGCCTAGTAAAGACGAAATTATTGGTCTTGCTTCTATTACCGTGCCTCCTAGTGATCCTTTAGAACAATATTTGCTAGACCATGAAAATGATATGTTCATGAATGAAAGAAGGGAAATAGATGAAGTATTCTTTAAACAGGGGCCTATTTTGAAACACAACTTGCCTGTTGAAATCCTAGGGGATCCTCCTCCACCTAAGGGTGATCCCGTGTTTGAGCTTAAACCATTGCCTGATACTCTTAAATATGCTTATCTTGATGAGAAAGAGATATATCATGTTATTATTAGTGCTAACCTTTCAGAGCATGAAGAAAAGAAATTATTGAAAACTCTGAAGAAGCACCGTGCTGCTATTGGATATACTCTTGATGATCTTAAGGGCATTAGTCCCACTCTCTGCCGGCACAAAATAAAATTGGAGAAAGATGCGAAACCGGTTGTTGATAACCAACGACGGTTAAATCCTAAGATGAAAGAAGTGGTAAGAAAAGAAATACTAAAGCTTCTGGAGGAAGGTATAATTTATCCCGTTGGTGATAGTCAATGGGTAAGTCATGTCCATTGTGTCCCTAAGAAGGGATGTATTACTATTGTTCCTAATGATAAAGATGAATTGATACCACAAAGAATTATTATAGGTTACAGAATGGTAATTGATTTCCGCAAATTAATTAAAGCTACTAAAAAGGATCATTACCCTATACCTTTTATTGATCAAATGCTAGAAAGATTATACAAACATACACATTTTTAGTTTCTAGATGGTTATTCTGGTTTCCCTCAAATACCTGTGTCAAAAGAGGATCAAGAAAAGACAACTTTTACTTGCCCTGTCGGTAACTTTGCTTATAGACGTATGCCTTTTGGTTAATGCAATGCACCTGCTACCTTTCAAAGATGTATGACTGTTATATTCTCTGACTTTTGTGAAAAGATTGTTGAGGTTTTCCTGGATGATTTCTCCGTTTACAGAACTTCTTTTCATGATTGCTTAAGCAACCTTGATCGAGTTTTGCAGAGATGTGAAGAAACTAATCTTGTCTTGAATTGGGAGAAGTGCCACTTTATGGTTAATGAAGGTATTGTCTTGGGGCATCAAAATTTCTAAAAGAGGTATTGAAGTTGATAAAGCTAAGGTTGATGCTATTGAAAAGATGTCGTGTCCTAAGGACATTAAAGGTATAAGAAGTTTCCTTGGTCATGCTGGTTTTTACAGGAGGTTCATTAAGGACTTCTCTAAAATTTCTTGGCCTCTGACTAATCTCTTACAAGAAGATGTTCATTTTGTCTTTGATGATGATTGTGTAGAAGCGTTTGAAATACTTAAGAAAGCTTTGATTTCTGCACCTATTGTTCAGCCTCTTGATTGGAATTTACCATTTGAAATCACGTGTGATGCTAGTGAGTATGCTGTAGGGACTGTTCTAGGACAAAGAGTTTATAAGAAATTAAATGTTATTCAATATGCTAGTAAAACCCTAAACAACGCTCAAAGAAATTATGCTACTATTGAAAAAGAATTTTTAGCAGTTGTGTTTGCTTGTGATAAGTTCAAACCTTATATTGTTGATTCTAAAGTAACTGTTCACACTGATCATGCTGCTATTAAATATCTTATGGAAAAGAAAGATGCTAAACATGTACTTATTAGATGGGTACTCTTGCTACAAGAATTTGATTTGCATATTGTTGATAGAAAGGGAGCTGAGAACCCCGTTGCAGACAACTTTTCTAGGTTAGAGAATGTTCTTGATGACCCACTACCTATTGATGATAGCTTTCCTGATGAACAATTAGCTGTGATAAATGCTTCTTGTACTGCTCCATGGTATGCTGATTATGCTAATTATATTGTTGCTAAGTTTATACCACCTAGTTTCACATACCAGCAAAAGAAAAAGTTCTTCTATGATTTAAGACATTACTTCTGGGATGACCCACATCTTTATAAAGAAGGAGTAGATGGTGTTATTAGACATTGTGTACCTGAGCATGAATAGGAACAGATCCTACGCAAGTGTCACTCCGAGGCCTATGGAGGACACCATGCTGGAGACAGAACCGCACATAAGGTATTGCAATCCAGTTTTTATTGGCCTACTCTCTTCAAGGATGCTCGTAAGTTTGTCTTGTCTTGTGATGAATGTCAAAGAATTGGTAATATTAGTAGACGTCAAGAAATTCCTATGAATTATTCACTTGTTATTGAACCATTTGATGTTTGGGGCTTTGATTATATGGGACCGTTTCCTTCCTCTAATGGGTATACACATATTTTAGTTGATGTTGATTACATTACTAAGTGGGTAGAAGCTATTCCAAATAGTAGTGCTGATCATAACACCTCTATTAAGATGCTTAAAGAAGTTATTTTTCCGAGGTTTGGAGTCCCTAGATACTTAATGACTGATTGTGGTTCACATTTTATTCATGGTGCCTTTCGTAAAATGCTTGCTAAGTATGATGTTAATCATAGAATTGCATCTCCTTATCACCCACAGTCTAGTGGTCAAGTAGAATTGAGTAATAGAGAGCTTAAATTAATTTTGCAAAAGACTATTAATAGATCTTGAAAGAATTGGTCCAAGAAACTTGGTGATGCATTATGGTCCTATAGAACTGCATACAAAAATCCTATGGGTATGTCTCCATATAAAATGGTTTATGGAAAGGCATGTCACTTACCTCTTGAACTAGAACATAAGGCATATTGGGCCATTAAAGAGCTCAACTATGATTTCAAACTTGCCGGTGAGAAGAGGCTTTTTGACATTAGCTCACTTGATGAATGGAGAACCCAGGCTTATGAGAATGCCAAACTGTTTAAAGAAAAAGTTAAAAGATGGCATGACAAAAGGATACAAAAACGTGATTTTAATGTAGGTGATTATGTATTGTTATACAACTCTCATTTAAGATTTTTTGCAGGAAAACTCCTCTCTAAATGGGAAGGTCCTTACATCATCGAGGAGGTCTATCGTTCCGGTGCCATAAAAATCAACAACTTCGAAGGTACAAATCTGAGAGTGGTGAATGGTCAAAGAATCAAACACTATATCTCAGGTAATCCCATAAATGTTGAAACCAATGTTATTGAAACCATAACCCCAGAGGAATACATAAGGGACACTTTCCAGAACGTTTCAGACTCCGAAAAGGAAGAGGTATGAGGTACGGTAGGTAGGTAAACCGACTCCAAAACAGTTCTAATAGCAAATTTTCTCCATTTTGGAATATTTAAGAAAATAGGAAAATAAGAAGTAGTCCGGAAAGGACACGAGGCTTCCATGAGGGTGGAGGGCGCGCCCTACCCCCTGGGCGCGCCCCCTACCTCGTGGGCACGTCGTGTGCTCTCTGGACTCTGTTTTCTTGCATGATACTTCTTTTGGTCGGTAAAAATTCATTATATAATCTCCCGAAGGTTTTGACCGCCGTATCACGCAAATATCTTCTGTTTTTGTTTCGAGCTATTTTTCTGACAGATCTAGATCGCCATGGCGTCTTCAAGTGCCCCCAAGGACAAGTTCTTCGAGAAGGTCATCAACCCCTACCTCGCGGAGGTGCTGCAACATCCTCAAACCATTGAGATGCGTGAGGGGTTGCTGCACATCCGCGATGTTGAGGGACCAAGGAGGACCGGAAGTGTGGAGACAAGGCTCAAGGCAATGGAGCAACAAGTTTTCAAGTGCCAGGAGATGGTGGAACGTGGACTCGGTTCCAATCATATAATGATCATGGAGTTCACCAACAGCCACAAGCTGGATGACAAGAACATTGGGGAGGCCATCTTCAAGCTTCACAAGAAAACCGAGCGCCTCCAAGCCCAGATCTATGACCTGCAAAGCCAAAACTATGAGTATGAATACAGATTCAAGAGGATGAGTTTGGCTGCATATTTGAGGATCCCGGAGACTCGATCATCCTTCTATGATGGTGAGCCTATGCCTTGGAAGATGGACGACAAGCCCACATCATCAACAACTCCATCATCGCCACCTCCGAGGAAGGAGACATAAACACATGGGTATGGGCACTCCCCTTGGCAACTGCCAAGCTTGGGGGAGTGCCCCGGTATCGTATCACCATCACACTTTTATCTATACCGTTTTCTTAGCTCGATCCTTTTGGTAATATCTTGATCTAGTAGAATAAAGTTTGAACATGATCTAGTTTTGAGTTTTGCTTTATGATCCTTCTATGTAATCGAGTCCGTGAGCTATATATAATAAAGATTAGTGTTGAGTCAAGGACTTGATTATTTTGCTATGATCTTGAGGGAATAGAATAAAAGAGAAAGAATAAAAAGAAATAAAGAGATCATATGGATCTTACGGAGAGTAATGACTTCGCATATAAAGAGTATGATGGATAAAAATTGTTGAGAGTTGACAAGCATAGTTTTGGTCATCGTTGCAATTAATAGGAAGTAATAAAGAAAGAGAGATTTTCACATATAAATATACTATCTTGGACATCTTTTATGATTGTGAGAACTCATTAAAATATGACATGTTAAAGAGTTGACGTTGGACAAGGAAGACAACGTAATGGGTTACGTTTTCTTACATCTGAAACAAATTATATTGTCATGGATCATCCAACATGTTGAGCTTGCCTTTTTGTGACACCCGGATAATTAAGCTACAATAACCCACCCTAATGTACCATGTCATCACGTTTTATTAAGCCAATTTTCCACTTGATGAAATCGGAGTCAAATTCAAATTTCAAATAACAAGTCAAATTTTTATTTCTTAAAACTGTCAATTAAAATGTTTGTTGGGTTGAAAATATTCACTAAGTGGTTACCATGTAGGAACTATCATTTAATGGATATTTAGATTTCCCCTGGAAACAATTAAAGTGAACAAGCATCACTTATTATGCCCATTAAAATACGAACTTAGTTTCAAACATTTCTAAATAACCCAAACTTTTTGGAAAACACCTAAAATATCAGGAGGTAATTATGTGAGGAGTTTCAACTTTAACTAAAATCATTTAGTACCTAAACTAAATACAAAACAGTAGATAAATAAGGAAAACAATAAACAAAAGGAGGTGAGAAACATAATACCTAATCTACTGGGCACGTGGCCCATTAGGCAAAATGACCCAGCCCAGCCTAGCCTCTCCTTCCTCCTGTTCACGGGAGGGCGTGGCGCTCATCCACCGGCGCCATAGCCGGCGATGTGCACGCGTCGGCGATCCCTCGGCCGCGTGGATGGATAAGGCCACCGAAACCCCCCTGGAGAACCCTAGCCTCGCCACTTTTCCTCCCGCTCGCTGCCTCCTTCCTCGCGCACTACCGAGCCATCGGCGCCATGGTTCTCATCATCCGCATGCTCTCTGTCGGCCCCGTAGGCTGGGACCTTTCCAGCAGCGCCTTCGCTGTCCGCAGCGTCGACTACGCCGCCGGATCGAGGCCGGGAGGCCACATCATCGACCGGATCGACGCCATCTTCTTCCTCGGTCGTCGCCGCTGCCCTTCATCGATCCATCGCCTCTGCAGCTCCTAAGCCACCAACGGGCCTCCGTGTGCCTCCACGGTAAGCTCCCGGTCGAAACCCCTCTCCTGTAGGCTTGGTTCGTTGTTTCCTGCTGCTACTACCATCGCCACCGTAGCTCGTTGTCGCCGTTGCACTTGCTACCGCCGCGCTCGTCACCGGCCGCTGACACGGCTGAAGCTCCGGCCACGCCCGCTAGGGCCACTGCTTGTCCGTGCTGCGCTATCACACCCGCGCTCGCCGTCCGCGCCCTTCCCTGCGCCTGCTCGCCTCCCGCCCGCCTTACGCTGCTAGGCCGAACCCCGGCGCCGCTCCTCTCGACGCCGGCACCACTGCAGGCCGCCTCCACACCTGCCATGCAGCCCCGCTCTCGTCGCCCCCCCCTCCCTCGCTTTGCCCGCCGGCGCGCACGCTCGGCCGCGCGTGCCCGCGCTTGCGGCCACCCCTGCCACTGCGATTCGCTGCTCTGCTGCCGCTGCTACAGTAACTGAATGTTACTGTAGCGCTGGCTAGCTTTTGTTACTTCTACTCTATTAACCCTCTGGATGGCAACAAAACTGTGGTCAAACAAAGTTTAACTTAGCTGGAATTAATTTGTCTAGGTAGTACACTTGACAAGCTCCAAGTTACCCCATTGGACCAAATTCAAATAAGGCATGAATTAAATACTATGAAAATCACAAAATGCTATCTTTTATTGACAGAACACACTTTCAACCTCTAGCACCGTGTGTTGCGTGCTGTGTGTGTGCCGTGCGTGTGGCCGGTTGGGCTGTGGCCGGCCCTTGTTAGTACTAGCTTTAGCTAGTAGTATTAATTAGTGCTAAGTTAATTAGTCTAATAGTAGATGACATGTAGGTCCCAATTAAATAAGTTAG
>NC_041392.1:415786422-415790323 GCF_002162155.2 Triticum dicoccoides
ACCAGATATCGCCTATTCTCCTCTATACTGCTTGCATTAGAGTAGTGTAGCATGTTACTGCTTTCGTTAATCCTATTCTGATGCATAGCCTGACATTGTCGCTACATCTGTTGATACCTTACCTGCAATCCTAAATGCTTAGTATAGGATGCTAGTTTATCATCATTGGCCCTACATTCTTGTCAGTCTGCCTTGCTATACTATCGGGCCGTGATCACTTGGGAGGTGATCACGGGTATATACTATACATACATACATACTATACAGATGGTGACTAAAGTCGGGTCAGCTCATTGAGTACCCGCAAGTGATTCTGACGAGGGGTCTGAAAGGACAGGTGGCTCCATCCCGGTAGAGGTGGGCCTGGGTTCCCGACGGCCCTCGACTGTTACTTTGTGGCGGAGCGACAGGGCAGGTTGAGACCACCTAGGAGACAGGTGGGCCTGCCCTGTTCGGCGTTCGCGGATACTTAACACGCTTAACGAGATCTTGGTATTTGATCTGAGTCGGCTACGAGCCTATACGCACTAACCATCTACGTGGGAGTAGTTATGGGTATCCCGACGTCGTGGTATCAGCCGAAGCACTTCAGACGTCAGCGACGGAGCGGCGCGCGCCGAATTGGACTGGAACGCCACTAGGCTAGGTCTGCTTTCGGCCGCCCTCGCAACGTGCAGGTGTGCTATGGGCGATGGGCCCAGACCCCTGTGCGCTTAGGTTTAGACCGGCGTGCTGGCCTCTCTGTTTTGCCTAGGTGGGGCTGCGACGTGTTGATCTTCCGAGGCCGGGCATGACCCAGGAAAGTGTGTCCGGCCAAATGGGATCGAGCGTGTTGGGTTATGTGGTGCACCCCTGCAGGGAAGTTAATCTATTGGAATAGCCGTGATCTTCGGTAACAGGATGACTTGGAGTTGTACCTTGACCTTATGACAACTAGAACCGGATACTTAATAAAACACACCCTTCCAAGTGCCAGATACAACCGGTGGTCGCTCTACCTCAGGGATATGAGGAGGGGATCGCCGGGTAGGATTATGCTATGAGATGCTATTTGGAGATGCTACTTGGAGATGCTACTTGGCGGACTTCAACCTACTCTCTTCTACATGCTGCAAGACGGAGGCTGCCAGAAGCGTAGTCTTCGACAGGATTAGCTACCCCCCTCTTATTCTGGCATTCTGCAGTTCAGTCCACTGATATGGCCTCCTTACACATATACCCATGCATATGTAGTGTAGTTCCTTGCTTGCGAGTACTTTGGATGAGTACGCACGGTTGCTTTTCTTCCTCTTTTCCCCTTTCCCTTCTACCTGGTTGTCGCAACCAGATGCTGGAGCCCTGAAGCCAGACGCCACCGACAACGATGACTCCTACTACGTTGGAGGTGCCTACTACTACGTGCAGCCCGCTGACGACGACCAAGAGTAGTTAGGAGGATCCCAGGCAGGAGGCCTGCGCCTCTTTCAATCTGTATCCCAGTTTGTGCTAGCCTTCTTAAGGCAAACGTGTTTAACTTATGTCTGTACTCAGATATTGTTGCTTCCGCTGACTCGTCTATGATCGAGCACTTGTATTCGAGCCCTCGAGGCCCCTGGCTTGTATTATGATGCTTGTATGACTTATTTATGTATTAGAGTTGTGTTGTGATATCTTCCCGTGAGTCCCTGATCTTGATCGTACACGTTTGCGTGCATGATTAGTGTACGATTGAATCGGGGGCGTCCCAAGTTGGTATCAGAGTCGACTGCCTGTAGGAATCCCCCTGTCACACTTCTTGGCCGAAGTCGAGTCTAGGCATTGCAAAACTTTTACTAACTTGGTTGTGTGCCTTACGGGCCCACGTCGCCATTGGGTGGTACTAGGATCTTTTACTCCTCGACCTTTACTCTGGGACTCTGAGCTCTCTTCTATTCGGGTTAAATGATTTCGCTAAAAACAAAACTAACTTTAGGTTCTCGCAAGTACTTTCTCCCGGAGAGCCACTTGTTACCGATGACCGCCTGCTGCACCAGAAGATTCCAAAGATACTCTACGATGTGCTCTCGAGACTATGTGCCATCGCTTTTGCAATTCATTTCCATCGATAAATCCCTCTGGATAACTACTTACACCTATCGTTCATATTGTCATCCCCAGTTGCTCTTGTTATTACAAGATGTCCTAAAATACTCTTCGATATTCCGAGAATTCTTTACGCTTACTGCCCTGCAGTTCCTTGCTGCATGAATACCCCTACGGATAATTACTCGCGCTTGCCGAGTATCCGCTCATCCCCCAGTTTTTCATGTGTTATACAAAAGTCTTCGAAATACCATTCGATATTCCGAAAATCCTCAGCAACCTATTGCTCTGGAATTTCTTGTTTGCTTTCATTATGATTAATCCCATAAGTATAGTAATCGTATTGGAATCCTTTGTCACCATAATTTTTGAGTCCGTTGATTCAATACGTTGTGAATGTTCACAATCATCAGTCGAGTCCTAGGATTATCTTTCCGGCTCAGACGTCATTTTTAACATGAGCTGGTTCTCGACCAAACTATCTGTCGTCGATTGTGCCTCTGGTATATTCAATTGATCCATCCTTGATCAGAACGTCTGATTCTGGTCCTTTGTTTTGGAAATCATAATTCCTTTGCATTTAAGCTTTGAATTATTCAGAGGATTCCATAAGCTGTTGCATTTGCATTCCTTCCTTTTCTGGTTGAGTATCGATACTCACATCAGATCCTTTGTGGACCATCAAGTCCTTTGTTGGATTTTATCTGACAACGCCCTTCATATTCAATAACCTTGTGAGCCTTTCCTCTGATACATAATGCCTTTGGTAAATTGTACCCTCTGCTTTCTTAACCATGCTCTGTCTTCGAGCTTGAGTTAATTACTTCTAAAGAATTCTGGTATATGATTCTAAGATGCCCCGATGGGTTGAACCTATGCCTTCCTTAATAGGTGTGAACTCGAAAGTTTTCACGAGTCGTACTCTTCTGGTATTTTGCCAGATAAAATTTCAAAACTGCAACTTCATTGAGCGCGAGAAGTGAATGAAAGGTTATGCATTGGAGAAGTGGGAGTCGACCTTGAACTTTGCATTCATGCCCATGGACACGATGTACATCTTCTCATCGAAGCTTCTTTTAAAATCAATTATTCCCTTGGTATAAGTTCATCTTATATCTGAGATCTGGCCTTTTTGCAATCGTGGTTCTGACCACGTTCTCCTTTAAATATCATGTCCTGTGCAAGTTTAAGCACTTGTCTTCTATAGAGCAATACCCCAGTTCAACTTCTAGTTTGATCTGTCGTCGAGTATTACCACCTGGTATCTCGAGATTATCTTGGAACTGCATAATTTCTTATGAGTTCTTCATCAAGTACTACATACTCACCGATTACAATTTTTCTTGGGCTCGGAGTTATTGAACACTCAAAGACACTGATAACTTAACCGAGTCCGCTCTACGGTTCAGCAACTCTTCAGTAAGCTTCTATAAGTACGAGTTTGTACCCGATCACGCCATTCCTAGCCTGTTTGGCTATATCATTGTCGTGACGATTCTAACGGTGCTACCTGGTCCTTATTCTCGGAGCACCAATTTTCGACGATGAACTAACCTTACGTCGATTTTCCTCGTCATACCCTTTCACCTTAAACAACAAGCTTGAGTTCGAGTTTGTGTCGTACCCATGGTTCCAATGACTTTTGGCTTCATCATTCCTTTGACTTGATGTCGCCGCTGATTGATTACTTCTTCATGAAATCTCTCGACAAATGTGTCGTGATCCTCATCAACCTTAGGAGTTCTTCCAGGATATCAATTGAATTCATGATGAGAAATACCATCCTTGTCCCTCGATGATTTGAGTTATCATCGGCAACATTCTTGCCTTCCCCCCCCCC
>NC_041392.1:415790427-415793744 GCF_002162155.2 Triticum dicoccoides
CCCCCCCCCCAACACAAACTTGTTCACAATTTGTGTTGTACCTTGGTTTCCTTGCTATCCAGCAATTGTTCTTCTTTACCTTGGAGTATTACCATCTGTTAATATCAAGGATGTTGTGAGGACTGCTCCACCTCTTAAGAAATTCTTGGTATTGAGACGCTTCTCACCATCACCATTCTTTCTTGGTCCCCGTGTTGCTTCCAACCGGTGTACCAACAAGTGAACGGTGCTGTTTGGATTATGCACTTCTAGCAACCCTATTGCTTTGAAGTTAATGGTCGGTCGTTCATTCTTAGACTGTTGATTATTGGATCACCATTCCAATGTTGGTCGTGCAACCCAGCCCATATTTCGGGTGCACCTTTCAACCAATGTTTAATTGTGTATGTTTTCCCTCGAGCATGCATCATTATACCATTTGATCTGATAAATGTCATCTTCTTGTTCACATTATTGTGGAAATCCATCTTTTGAAAATCTCAATGAATTGTCGCTGAGTCAATCAGCCACCTCCTCACCTCTCCTTGGTTTAATGATGAACTATTGTTTCAGAAACCCGCTCCCATAGTTCATTTCCCGAGAAGCTTGCAATGCCATTTCAACAATTTGTGTTGCGCCTTTTCTTCTCGGACATCCTGAGTCTCAGGTATCCTGACACCAATCGGATCTGAATCTCGGTCAGATATGATGGTTGGGACAACTTTCCAAGAGTTATGGCGTTGATCCTTTGATGACCCGGTAACATGATGTCATGCCTAGCACCCCCCCCCCCGGCTGGAGGACCTATCATTATAGATTCCTTTTCAGCAAGGTTATCCATTCGTCCATGAGGAAATTGTAAGACTTATTCTACAAGTTATTCCTGATGGATCCTTCATGTTATCCAAAGTCTGATCTTCACCTGAAGACCATGTCAATGCTATCTCGAAGCATGTCAATGGTACTCCGATTTTCAACAGGAACATTTGAAGCACGATGCTAAATTTTATTTATCACTTATCCTAAAACCGTTGTATGGGTAATATCATGAGATTCCTTCCCCCTTACCTAAATGGTTTTCTACTTTATATCCTGTCATGGATATCATGCTCTGCTTGTCATTGGGAAGGATATACCCCTGAAATATGTGTTTAAACACATTCTCCTTTCCATTGTTCTGTTTAATCTGATGATCATATTTTCCTTCCGTTGTTGGTTTAACCTTTCTTGTGATCTATATGATCTGAGAAGTAATATTTTCCTGCTTATGTAAACACCTTGTTGTACAATTCTGCCAGTAAGACCATGTTACTTTTGTTGATGACATTCCGGTAACCACCGATGGACGAGAACTTTGCCTACTGGTCCGCCTCGTTCAACGAGCAGGAAAATGGTTCTCTTCATCCCTCGCCCTTGGTATCGATGTTGTTGCCGACATAACTGATAGGCTACCCTCTGACACGCCTTACTATCGTGACCGTGCAAGATGTCGGCCCCCTTCCTACTTTCAACCACATGGTGGGCCCATAACCCACAGTTCCACAGGATCAAAACCTGACTCTCCTATACACCCCGTTGTCAAAGTTATTCCTCGCGTTTGACTTTGTATGTAATTCACGGGCCACCAGCCTGTTGATCTATTCAGGTACCAGATGCAATGCTTAATCACATTGCTCTAAACCCCTTCAACAGTTCGTTTCAGACATTGAACGATTGCCTGCCCGCTCGAAACTTTCCATGATACCTCCTTACCTTACTCTCGATATTTTCTTAAGATTCAATTTGAGAGTTACTTTCTGCCACCTTCCCCGATGATATCGACCGATAGTCAACCTTGTAGAGGTTCGTTCTCCCAGAATACCCCCTTCTTCTTTCGTAAGTATGATGGAACCCCCCGAAGAAAGGATACCGACTTTATCTTGATGACTTGAAGCAGAGAAATGAAGACATCAATGTATTGGACCGGCCTCTTCGAGAAGAGCAAGCCAGCATGAGAAGACCCGCTAGATTCATTACCAAACCTTCCCACCTTTCACTACCTCTTAAATCTCGGGACGAGATTTCTTGTAGCGGAGGAGAATTGTGACACCCGGATAATTAAGCTACAGTAACCCACCCTAATGTACCATGTCATCACGTTTTATTAAGCCAATTTGCCACTTGATGAAATCGGAGTCAAATTCAAATTTCAAATAACAAGTCAAATTTTTATTTCTTAAAACTGTCAATTAAAATGTTTGTTGGGTTGAAAATATTCACTAAGTGGTTACCATGTAGGAACTATCATTTAATGGATTTTTAGATTTCCCCTGGAAACAATTAAAGTGAACAAGCATCACTTATTATGCCCATTAAAATACGAACTTAGTTTCAAACATTTCTAAATAACCCAAACTTTTTGGACAACACCTAAAATATCAGGATGTAATTATGTGAGGAGTTTCAACTTTAACTAAAATCATTTAGTACCTAAACTAAATACAAAACAGTAGATAAATAAGGAAAACAATAAACAAAAGGAGGTGAGAAACATAATACCTAATCTACTGGGCACGTGGCCCATTAGGCAAAATGACCCAGCCCAGCCTAGCCTCTCCTTCCTCCTGTTCACGGGAGGGCGTGGCGCTCATCCACCGACGCCATAGCCGGCGATGTGCACGCGTCGGCGATCCCTCGGTCGCGTGGATGGATAAGGCCACCGAAACCCCCCTGGAGAACCCTAGCCTCGCCACTTTTCCTCCCGCTCGCTGCCTCCTTCCTCGCGCACTACCGAGCCATCGGCGCCATGGTTCTCATCATCCGCATGCTCTCTGTCGGCCCCGTAGGCTGGGACCTTTCCAGCAGCGCCTTCGCTGTCCGCAGCGTCGACTACGCCGCCGGATCGAGGCCGGGAGGCCACATCATCGACCGGATCGACGCCATCTTCTTCCTCGGTCGTCGCCGCTGCCCTTCATCGATCCATCGCCTCTGCAGCTCCTAAGCCACCAACGGGCCTCCGTGTGCCTCCGCGGTGAGCTCCCGGTCGAAACCCCTCTCCTGTAGGCTTGGTTCTTTGTTTCCTGCTGCTACTACCATCGCCACCGTAGCTCGTTGTCGCCGTTGCACTTGCTACCGCCGCGCTCGTCACCGGCCGCTGACACGGCTGATGCTCCGGCCACGCCCGCTAGGGCCGCTGCTTGTCCGTGCTGCGCTATCACACCCGCGCTCGCCGTCCGCGCCCTTCCCTGCGCCTGCTCGCCTCCCGCCCGCCGTACGCTGCTAGGCCGAACCCCGGCGCCGCTCCTCTCGACGCCGGCACCACTGCAGGCCGCCTCCACACCTGCCATACAGCCCCGCTC
>NC_041392.1:415793910-415812781 GCF_002162155.2 Triticum dicoccoides
CCCCCTCCCTCGCTTTGCCCGCCGGCGCGCGCGCTCGGCCGCGCGTGCCCGCGCTTGCGGCCACCCCTGCCACTGCGATTCGCTGCTCTGCTGCCGCTGCTACAGTAACTGAATGTTACTGTAGCGCTGGCTAGCTTTTGTTACTTCTACTCTATTAACCCTCTGGATGGCAACAAAACTGTGGTCAAACAAAGTTTAACTTAGCTGGAATTAATTTGTCTAGGTAGTACACTTGACAAGCTCCAAGTTACCCCATTGGACCAAATTCAAATAAGGCATGAATTAAATACTATGAAAATCAAAAAATGCTATCTTTTATTGACAGAACACACTTTCAACCTCTAGCACCGTGTGTTGCGTGCTGTGTGTGTGCCGTGCGTGTGGCCGGTTGGGCTGTGGCCGGCCCTTGTTAGTACTAGCTTTAGCTAGTAGTATTAATTAGTGCTAAGTTAATTAGTCTAATAGTAGATGACATGTAGGTCCCAATTAAATAAGTTAGGTTTATTTATTTATTTTAGGTAAATAGTCCATGACATGTGGGTCACAGCTCTCTTTTTGACTAGTCAAATTGACTTGGTCAACTTGAATTAAAAGTAATTTAGAAAATCTAGTATATTATTAAAACTTTAAAAAAATTATACAAAATAATCCGTAACTCGGATGAAAATACTTTGTACACAAGAGTTGCTCAGAACGACGGGACGAATCCGGATACGCAGTCCGTTCATCCGCCATACCCCCCTAACCTATCGAACTCGCAATTTTCCCCCTCCGGCTCCCTTGCCCGAAAACACGAAACACCGGGGATATTTTCCCGGATGTTTCCCCCCTTAACCGGCATCACCTCATACCACGTCAGGTCACGCCTAGCATCGTTACTTGTCACATGTCATGCATCGATATGCATCTGTTTACATGGTATTCATTGTTTCTTCCCCCTCTTCTCTCCGGTAGACTACGAGACCGACACTGCTGCTGCCCAGTTCGACTACGGAGCTGACGACCCTCTCTCTTGCCAGAGCAACCAGGCAAGCCCCCCCCCCCTTGATCACCAGATATCGCCTATTCTCCTCTATACTGCTTGCATTAGAGTAGTGTAGCATGTTACTGCTTTCGTTAATCCTATTCTGATGCATAGCCTGACATTGTCGCTACATCTGTTGATACCTTACCTGCAATCCTAAATGCTTAGTATAGGATGCTAGTTTATCATCATTGGCCCTACATTCTTGTCAGTCTGCCTTGCTATACTATCGGGCCGTGATCACTTGGGAGGTGATCATGGGTATATACTATACATACATACATACTATACAGATGGTGACTAAAGTCGGGTCAGCTCATTGAGTACCCGCAAGTGATTCTGACGAGGGGGCTGAAAGGACAGGTGGCTCCATCCCGGTAGAGGTGGGCCTGGGTTCCCGACGGCCCTCGACTGTTACTTTGTGGCGGAGCGACAGGGCAGGTTGAGACCACCTAGGAGACAGGTGGGCCTGCCCTGTTCGGCGTTCGCGGATACTTAACACGCTTAACGAGATCTTGGTATTTGATCTGAGTCGGCTACGAGCCTATACGCACTAACCATCTACGTGGGAGTAGTTATGGGTATCCCGACGTCGTGGTATCAGCCGAAGCACTTCAGACGTCAGCGACGGAGCGGCGCGCGCCGAATTGGACTGGAACGCCACTAGGCTAGGTCTGCTTTCGGCCGCCCTCGCAACGTGCAGGTGTGCTATGGGCGATGGGCCCAGACCCCTGTGCGCTTAGGTTTAGACCGGCGTGCTGGCCTCTCTGTTTTGCCTAGGTGGGGCTGCGACGTGTTGATCTTCCGAGGCCGGGCATGACCCAGGAAAGTGTGTCCGGCCAAATGGGATCGAGCGTGTTGGGTTATGTGGTGCACCCCTGCAGGGAAGTTAATCTATTCGAATAGCCGTGATCTTCGGTAACAGGACGACTTGGAGTTGTACCTTGACCTTATGACAACTGGAACCGGATACTTAATAAAACACACCCTTCCAAGTGCCAGATACAACCGGTGGTCGCTCTACCTCAGGGATATGAGGAGGGGATCGCCGGGTAGGATTATGCTATGAGATGCTATTTGGAGATGCTACTTGGAGATGCTACTTGGCGGACTTCAACCTACTCTCTTCTACATGCTGCAAGACGGAGGCTGCCAGAAGCGTAGTCTTCGACAGGATTAGCTACCCCCCTCTTATTCTGGCATTCTGCAGTTCAGTCCATTGATATGGCCTCCTTACACATATACCCATGCATATGTAGTGTAGTTCCTTGCTTGCGAGTACTTTGGATGAGTACTCACGGTTGCTTTTCTTCCTCTTTTCGCCTTTCCCTTCTACCTGGTTGTCGCAACCAGATGCTGGAGCCCTGAAGCCAGACGCCACCGACAACGATGACTCCTACTACGTTGGAGGTGCCTACTACTACGTGCAGCCCGCTGACAACGACCAAGAGTAGTTAGGAGGATCCCAGGCAGGAGGCCTGCGCCTCTTTCGATCTGTATCCCAGTTTGTGCTAGCCTTCTTAAGGCAAACGTGTTTAACTTATGTCTGTACTCAGATATTGTTGCTTCCGCTGACTCGTCTATGATCGAGCACTTGTATTCGAGCCCTCGAGGCCCCTGGCTTGTATTATGATGCTTGTATGACTTATTTATGTTTTAGAGTTGTGTTGTGATATCTTCCCGTGAGTCCCTGATCTTGATCGTACACGTTTGCGTGCATGATTAGTGTACGATTGAATCGGGGGCGTCATACTTTTCCTCTCATGCTAGCCAAATTCTTTGCACCAAGTAGAGATACTACTTATGCTTACAAATATCCTTAAACCCAGTTTTGCCATGAGAGTCCACCATATCTACCTATGGATTGAGTAAGATCCTTCAAGTAAGTTGTCATCGTTGCAAGCAATAAAAATTGCTCTCTAAATATGTATGACTTATTAGTGCGGCGAAAATAAGCTTTATACGATCTTGTGATGTGGAAGAAATAAAAGCGATGGACTGCATAATAAAGGTCCATATCACAAGTGGCAATATAAAGTGATGTTCTTTTGCATTAAGATTTTGTGCATCGAACCATAAAAGAACATGACAACCTCTGCTTCCCTCTGCGAAGGGCCTATCTTTTATTCTTGTCTTGTACTTCATGCAAAGAGTCACGGTGATCTTCACCTTTCCTTTTTACATTTTATCCTTTGGCAAGCACAATGTGTTGGAAAGATCTTGATATATATAGCTAATTGGATGTGAGTTTTCATGAACTATTATTGTTGACATTACCCTTGAGGTAAAAGGTTGGGAGGCAAAACTATAAGCTCCTATCTTTCTCTATGTCCGATTAAAACTTCATAACCATAAATATCGTGTGAGTGTTAGCAATTGTGACAGACTAAATGATAGTTGAGTATGTGGACTTGTTGAAAAGCTCTTATTGACTCTTTCTGAGGTTATGATAAATTGCAATTGCCTCAATGACTGAGATTATAGATTGTTGGTTCTCAATGGAGTTTATGATTCATACTTGAAATTGTGATTGAATTTTTACTTTAGCATAAGAGATCATATGACAATATATGTATATGTTGCTGTTCTAAGAATGATCATGATGCCTTCATGTCCGTATTTTATTTTATCGACACCTCTATGTCTAAACATGTGGACATATCGTTCGATTTTGGCTTTCGCTTGAGGACAAGCGAGGTCTAAGCTTCGGGGAGTTGATACGTCCATTTTGCATCATGCTTTTATATCGATATTTATTGCATTATGGGTTGTTATTACACATTATGTCACAATACTTATGCCTATTCTCTCTTATTTTACAAGGTTTACATGAAGAGGGGGAATGCCGGCAGCTAGAATTCTGGGATGGAAAAGGAGCAAATATTAGAGACCTATTATGCACATCTCCAAAAGTCCTGAAACTTCACGGGAGCAAGTTTCAGAATATATATAAAATATAGGGCGAAGGAAGTACCAGAGGTGGGCCACCCACCGTCCATGAGGGTGGGGGCGCGCCCTACCCCTGGGCATGCCCCCTGCCTCGTGGGCCCCCTGGCAGCCCTCTGATGCCCATCTTTGGTTATATGGAGTCTTTCGTGGAGGAAAAACTCATAAGCAAGCTTTCGGATGAAACTCCGCTGCCATGAGGCAGAACCTTGGCGGAACCAATCTAGGGCTCCGGCAGAGCTGTTCTGCCGGCGAAACT
The DNA here is from genome assembly GCF_002162155.2 of Triticum dicoccoides. Classification (NCBI taxonomy): domain Eukaryota; kingdom Viridiplantae; phylum Streptophyta; class Magnoliopsida; order Poales; family Poaceae; genus Triticum; species Triticum dicoccoides. Next base: position 415,798,140 of record NC_041392.1, read on the forward strand.
TCCCTTTGGGAGGGGGAAATCATCACCATCGTCATCACCAACGATCCTCTCATCGGGAGGGGGTCAATCTCCATCAACATCTTCACCAGCACCATCTCATCTCATCTCAAACCCTAGTTCATCTCTTGTATCCAATCTTTGTCTCAAAGCCTCAGATTGGTACCTGTGGGTTGCTAGTAGTGTTGATTACTCCTTGTAGTTGATGCTAGTTGGTTTACTTGGTGCAAGATCATATGTTCAGATCCATTATGCATATTAATACCCCTCTGATTATGAGCATGAATATGATTTGCGAGTAGTTATGTTTGTTCCTGAGGACATGGGAGAAGTCTTGCTATAAGTAGTCATGTGAATTTGGTATTCGTTCGATATTTTCATGAGATGTATGTTGTCTTTTCCTCTAGTGGTGTCATGTGAACATCGACTACATGACAGTTCACCATTGTTTGGGCCTAGAGGAAGGCATTGGGAAGTAATAAGTAGATGATGGGTTGCTAGAGTGACAGAAGCTTAAACCCTAGTTTATGTGTTGCTTCGTAAGGGGCTGAATTGGATCCATATGTTTCATGCTATGGTTAGGTTTACCTTAATACTTCTATTGTAGTTGTGGATGCTTGCAATAGGGGTTAATCGTAACTGGGATGCTTGTCCAAGGAAGGACAGTACCGAAGCACCAGTCCACCCACATACCAAATTATCAAAGTACCAAACGCGAATCATATGAGCGTGATGAAAACTAGATTGACGATAATTCCCATGTGTCCTCGGGAGCGCTTTCCTTTATATAAGAGTTTGTCCAGGCTTGTCCTGTGCTACAAAAAGGATTGGGCCATCTTTCTGCACCTTATTTACTTTATTTACTTGTTACCCGTTACAAATTACCTTAACACAAAACTATCTGTTACCGATAGTTTTAGTGCTTGCAGAAAATACCTTGCCGAAAACCGCTTATCATTTCCTTCTGCTCCTTGTTGGTTTTGACACTCTTACTTATCAAAAAGGCTATGATAGATGCCTACACTTCTGGGTCATCAGTACACCTTCTATCCCAGATCCGAAGGCAAGATCTTTGTTGCTAAAAATGGATCCTTTCTAGAGAAGGAGTTTCTCTCGAAATAAGTGAGTGGGAGGAAAGTATAACTTGATGAGGTAATTGTACCTTCTCTTGAATTGGAAAGTATCTCATCACTAAAATCAGTTCCAGTGATGCCTACACCAATTAGTGAGGAAGTTAATGATGATGATCTGAAACTTCAAATCAAGTTACCATCGAACCTCGTAGGTCAACCAGAGTACGTTCCGCACCAGAGTGGTATGGTAATCCTGCTCTGGAAGTCATGTTACTAGACCATGACGAATCCACGAACTATGAGGAAGCGATGATGAGCCCAGATTCCATGAAATGGCTTAATGCCATGAAATCTGAGATGGGATCCATGTATGAGAACAAAGTATGGACTTTGATTGACTTGCCCAATGATCGGTGAGCCATTCAGAATAAATGGATCTTCAAGAGGAAGACATACGCTGATAGTAGTGTTACTATCTACAAGGCTCGAATTGTCGCGAAAGGTTTTCGACAAGTTCAAGGTGTTGACTAAGATGAGATTTTTCTCACTCGTATCGATGCTTGAAAGTCTGTCTGAATCATGTTAGCAGTTGACACATTTTATGAAATCTGGCAAATGGATATCAAAACTACATTCCTTAATGGATTTATTCAAGAAGAGTTGTATATGATGCAACCATAAGGTTTTGTCAATCCTAAATGTGCTAACAAAGTGTGCAGGCTCCAGCGATCCATCTATGGACTGCTGCAAGCATCTCGGAGTTGGAATGTACGCTTTGATGAGTTGATCGAAGCATATAGTTTTATACAGACTTTTGGAGAAGCCTGTATTTATAAGAAAGTGAGTGGGAGCTCTGTAGCATTTCTGATATTATATGTGGATGACATATTGTTGATCAAAAATGATACTAAATTTCTAGATAGCATAAAAGGATACTTGAATAAGGATTTTTCAATGAAAGACCTTGGTGAAGCTGCTTTCATATTGGCATCAAGATCTATAGAGATAGATCAAGACGCTTGATAATTTTTTCAATGAGTACATACCTTGACAAGTTTTTGAAGTAGTTCAAAATGGAATAGTCAAAGAAGGAGTTCTTGCATGTGTTGCAAGGTGTGAAGTTGAGTAAAGACTCAAAACCCGGCCACGGCAGAAAATAGAAAGAGAATGAAAAGTCATTCCCTATGCCTCAGTCATAGGTTCTATAAAGTATGCTATGCTGCGTGCCAGACCTATTGTATACCTTAGCATATTTTGGCAAGGGAGTACAATAGTGATCTAGGAGTAGATCACTGGACAACGGTCAAAATTATCCTTAGAGGACTAAGGAAATATTTCTCGGTTATTGAAGTGATAAAAGAGTTCGTCGTAAAGAGTTATGTTGATGCAAGCTTTTTATACCGATCTAGATGACTCTAAGTCTTGATCTAGATACATATTGAAAGTGGGAGCAATTAGCTAGAGTAGCTCCGTGCAAAGTATTGCAGACATAGAAATTTGCAAAATACATACAGACATGAATGTTGCAAACCCGAAGACTAAACTTCTCTCGCAAGCAAAACATGATCACTCTTTGGGTGTTAATCACATAGCGATGTGAACTATATTATTGACTCTAGTAAACCCTTTGGGTATTAGTCACATGAAGATGTGAACTAATCACATAAAGATGTGAACTATTGGTGTGAAATCACATGACGATCTGAACTAGATTATTGACTCTAGTGCAAGTGGGAGACTGAAGGAAATATGCCCTAGAGGCAATAATAAAGTTGTTATTTATATTTACTTATATCATGATAAATGTTTATAATTCTTGCTAGAATTGTATTAACCGAAAACTTAGTACATGTGTGAATACATAGACAAACAGAGTGTCACTACTATGCCTCTACTTGACTAGCTCATTAATCAAAGATGGTTAAGTTTCCTTACCATAGACATGAGTTGTCATTTGATGAACGGAATCACATCATTAGAGAATGATGTGATTGACTTGACCCACACGTTAGCTTAGCACTACGATCATTTAGTTTATTGCTATTGCTTTCATCATGACTTATACATGTTCCTATGACTATGAGATTATGCAACTCCCGAATACCGGAGGAACACTTAGTGTCCTATCAAACGTCACAACGTAACTGGGTGACTATAAAGATGCTCTACAGGTGTCTCCGATGGTGTTTGTTGAGTTGGCATATATCAAGATTAGGAATTGTCACTCCGTGTATCAGAGAGGTATCTATGGGCCCTCTCGGTAATGCACATCACTATAAGCCTTGCAAGCAATGTGGCTAATGAGTTAGTTGCGGGATGATGCATTACGGAACGAGTAAAGGGACTTGTCAGTAATGAGATTGAACTAGGTATTGAGATACTGACGATTGAATCTCGGGCAAGTAACATACCGATGACAAAGGGAACAACATATGTTGTTATGCGTTTTTGACCGATAAAGATCTTCGTAGAATATGTAGGAACTAATATGAGCATCCAGGTTCCACTATTGGTTATTGACCGGAAGTGAGTCTCGGTCATGTCTACATAGTTCTCGAACCCGTAGGGTCCGCACGCTTAACGTTCGATGACGATCGGTATTATGAGTTTATGTGTTTTGATGTACCGAAGATTGTTTGGAGTCCTGGATGTGATCGGGGACATGACGAGGAGTCTCGAAATGGCTGAGACATAAAGATTGATATATTGGACGACTATATTCGGACACCGGATGAGTTCCGGGGGTCACCGGATATATATCGGAGTGCCGGAAGGGTTATCGGAACCACCGGAGAAGTAGTGGGGCTGATTGGGCCTAGGTGAGAGAGAGAGGAGCTGCCAAGGGCTAGCCGCGCCCGCCCCCATGGGCCTAGTCCGAATTGGACTAGGGGGAGGGGCAGCGCCCCCTCCTTTCTTCACTTCCCCCTCCTTCCTTGTTCTCCTAATAGGACTTGGAAAGGGGGACTCCTATGTTGGGGAACGTAGCAGAATTTTAAAATTTTCTATGCATCACCAAGATCAATCTATGGAGTCATCTAGCAACGAGGGAGAGGGGAGTGCATCTACATACCCTTGTAGATCGCGAGCGGAAGCTTTCAAGAGAATGGGGTTGATGAAGTCGTACTCGTTGTGATCCAAATCACCGATGACCTAGCGCCGAACGGACGGCACCTCCGTGTTCAACACACGTATGGTTGGGAAGACATCTCCTCCTTCTTGATCCAGCAAGGGGGAAGGAGAGTTTGATGGAGATCCAGCAACACGACGGCGTGGTGGTGGAAGCAACTATGATCTCGGCAGGGCTTCACCAAGCTCAGCGAGAGGGAGAGGGAGGCGCCAGGGGCTAGGGTGCGGCTGCCCTCCCCCCCACTATATATAGGACCCCTAGGGGGCGCCGGCCCTAGGAGATCCAACCTCCAAGGGGGGCGGTGGCCAAGGGGTGGCTTGCCCCCAAGCCAAGTGGGGCGCCCCCACCCCTAGGGTTTCCAACCCTAGGCGCAAGGGGGGCCCAAGGAGGGCGCACCAGCCCACCAGGAGCTGGTTCCCTTCCCCACTTCAGTCCCATGGGGCACTCCGGGATAGGTGGCCCCACCCGGTGGACCCCCGGGACCCTTCCGGTGGTCCCGGTACAATACCGGTGACCCCCAAAACTTTCCCGATGGCCGAAACTGGACTTCCTATATATAATTCTTCACCTCCGGACCATTCAGGAACTCCTCGTGATGTCCGGGATCTCATCCGGGACTCCGAACAACTTTCGGGTTACTGCATACTAACATCTCAACAACCATAGCATCACCGAACCTTAAGTGTGTAGACCCTACGAGTTCGGGAGACACGCAGACATGACCGAGATGACTCTCTCGTCAATAACCAACAGCGGGATCTGGATACGCATGTTGGCTCCCACATGCTCCTCGATGATCTCATCGGATGAACCACGATGTCGAGGATTCAATCAATCCCGTATAGAATTCCATTTGTCAATTGGTACGTTACTCGCCCAAGACTCGATCGTCGGTATCCCAATACCTCGTTCAATCTCATTACCGTCAAGTCACCTTACTCGTACCGTAATGCATGATCCCGTGATCAACCACTTGTTCACTTTGAGCTCATTATGATGATGCATTACCGAGTGGGCCCAGAGATACCTCTCCGTCATACGGAGTGACAAATCCCAGTCTCGATTCGTGCCAACCCAACAGACACTTTCAGAGATACCCATAGTGCACCTTTATAGTCACCGAGTTACGTTGTGACATTTGGCACACCCAAAGCACTCCTACGGTATCCGGGAGTTGCACAATCTCATGGTCTAAGGAAATGATACTTGACATTCGGAAAAGCTATAGCAAACGAACTACACGATCTTTGAGCTATGCTTAGGATTGGGTCTTGTCCATCACATCATTCTCCTAATGATGTGATCCCGTTATCAATGACATCTAATGTACATAGTTAGGAAACCATGACTATCTTTTGATCAACGAGCTAGTCAACTAGAGGCTCACTAGGGACGTGGTGTGGTCTTGTATTCACACATGTATTATGATTTCCGGATAACACAATTATAGCATGAACAATAGACAATTATCATGAACAAGGAAATATAATAATAACCATTTTATTATTGCTTCTAGGGCATATTTCCAACAGTCTCCCACTTGCACTAGAGTCAATAGTCTAGTTACATTGTGATGAATCGAACACCCATAGAGTTCTGGTGTTGATCATGTTTTGCTCTAGGGAGAGGTTTAGTCAACAGATCTGCTACATTCAGGTCCGTATGTACTTTACAAATATCTATGTCTCCATTTTGAACACTTTCACGAATGGAATTGAAGCGACGCCTGATATCCTGGTCTTCCTGTGAAACCTGGGCTCCTTGGCAAGGGCAATAGCTCCAGTGTTGTCATAGAAGAGAGTCATCGGGCCCGACGCATTTGGAATGACTCCTAGGTCGGTAATGAACTCCTTCACCCAGATTGCTTCTTGTGCTGCCTCCGAGGCTGCCATGTACTCCACATCACATGTAGATCCCGCCACAATGCTTTACTTGCAACTGCACCAGCTTACTGCCCCACCATTCAAAATATACACGTATCCGGTTTGTGACTTAGAGTCATCCAGATCTGTGTCGAAGCTAGCATCGACGTAACCCTTTACGACGAGCTCTTCGTCACCTCCATAAATGAGAAACATATCCTTGGTCCTCTTCAGGTACTTCAGGATATTCTTGACCGCTGTCCAGTGTTCCATGCCGGGATTACTTTGGTACCTTCCTACCAAACTTACGGCAAGGGTTACATCAGGTCTGGTACACAGCATAGCATACATGATAGACCCTATGGCCGAGGCATAGGGGACGACACTCATCTTTTCTCTATCTTCTGTCGTGGTCGGGCATTGAGCCGTGCTCAATCTCGTACCTTGCAACACATGCAAGAACCCCTTCTTTGACTGGTCCATATTGAACTTCTTCAATATCTTGTCAAGGTACGTACTCTGTGAAAGACCAATGAGGCGTCTCGATCTATCTCATTAGATTTTGATGCCTAATATGTAAGAAGCTTCTCCAAGATCCTTAATTGAAAAACACTTGTTCAAGTAGGCCTTTATGCTTTCCAAGAGTTCTATATCATTTCCCATCAACAGTATGTCATCCACATACAATATGAGAAATGCTACAGAGCTCCCACTCACTTTCTTGTAAATGCAGGCTTCTCCATAAGTCTGCGTAAACCCAAATGCTTTGATCATCTCATCAAAACGAATGTTCCAACTCCGAGATGCTTGCACCAACCCATAGATCGAGCGTTGGAGCTTGCACACCTTGTCAGCATTCTTAGGGTCGACAAAACCTTCCGGCTACATCATATACAATTCTTCCTTAAGGAAACCATTAAGGAATGTCGTTTTGACATCCATTTTCCATATCTCATAATCACAGAATGCGGCAATTGCAAACATGATTCGGGCAGACTTCAGCTTCGCTACGGGTGAGAAAGTCTCATCGTAGTCAACCCCTTGAACTTGTCGATAACCCTTAGCGACAAGCCGAGCTTTATAGATGGTTACATTACCATCCGCGTATGTCTTCTTCTTAAAGATCCATTTATTTTCTATGGCTCATCGATCAATGGGCAAGTCAGTCAAAGTCCATACTTCGTTTTCATACATGGATCCTATCTCGGATTTCATGGCTTCCAGCCATTTGTCGAATCTGGGCCCGCCATCACTTCTTCATAGTTCGAAGCTTCACCATTGTCTAACAACACGATTTCCAGGACAGGGTTGCCATACCACTCTGGTGTGGAGCGTGTCCTTGTGGACCTACGAAGTTCAGTAGCAACTTGATCTGAAGTTTCATGATCATCATCATTAACTTCCTCTCTAGTCGGTCCAGGCACCTCAGGAACATTTTCTTGAGCCGCGCCACTCTCCGGTTCAAGAGGCAATACTTCATCAAGTTCTACTTTCCTCCCACTTACTTCTTTCGAGAGAAACTCTTTCTCAAGAAAGGATCCATTCTTGGCAACAAAGATCTTGCCTTCGGATCTGAGGTAGAAGGTATACCCAATAGTTTCTTTAGGGTATCCTATGAAGACGCATTTTTCCGATTTGGGTTCGAGCTTTTCAGGTTGAAGTTTCTTGACATAAGCATCGCATCCCCAAACTTTTAGAAACGACAGCTTAGGTTTCTTCCCAAACCATAATTCATACGGTGTCGTCTCAACGGATTTCGACGGAGCCCTATTTAAAGTGAATGCGGCAGTCTCTAAAGCATAGCCCCAAAATGACAGTGGTAGATCGGTAAGAGACATCATAGATCGCACCATATCCAATAGAGTGCGATTACGACGTTCGGACACACCATTACACTGAGGTGTTCCAGGCGGCGTGAGTTGTGAAATTATTCCACATTTCCTTAAGTGCGTGCCAAATTCGTGACTCAAGTATTCTCCCCCACGATCTGATCGCAAGAACTTGATTTTTCTGTCTCGTTGATTCTCAACCTCACTACGAAATTCCTTGAACTTTTCAAAGGTCTCAGACTTGTGTTTCATTAAGTAGACATACCCATATCTACTAAAGTCATCAGTGAGGGTGAGAACATAACGATAGCCACCGCGAGCCTCAACACTCATTGGACCGCACACATCAGTATGTATGATTTCCAATAAGTTGGTTGCTCGCTCCATTGTTTCTGAGAACGGAGTCTTGGTCATTTTACCCATGAGGCATGGTTCGCACATGTCAAATGATGCGTAATCAAGAGACTCCAAAAGTCCATCTACATGGAGCTTCTTCATGCGTTTGACACCTATGTGACCAAGGCGGCAGTGCCACAAGTATGTGGGACTATCATTATCAACCTTACATCTTTTGTTATTCACACTATGAATATGTGTAACATTACGCTCGAGATTCATTAAGAATAAACCATTCACCAGCGGAGCATGACCATAAAACATATCTCTCATATAAATAGAATAACCATTATTCTCGGATTTAAATGAGTAGCCATCTCAAATTAAACGAGATCCTGATACAATGTTCATGCTCAAAGCTGGCACTAAATAACAATTATTGAGGTTTAAAACTAATCCCGTAGGTAAATGTAGAGGTAGCGTGCCAACGGCGATCACATCGACCTTGGAACCATTCCCGATGTGCATCGTCACCTCGTCCTTCGCCAGTCTCCGCTTATTCCGCAGCTCCTGCTTTGAGTTACAAATGTGAGCAACCGCACCGGTATCAAATACCCAGGAGCTACTACGAGTGCCGGTAAGGTATACATCAATTACATGTATATCACATATACCTTTAGTGTTGCCGGCCTTCTTGTCCGCTAAGTATTTGGGGCAGTTTCACTTCCAGTGACCACTTCCCTTGCAATAAAAACACTCAGTCTCGGGCTTGAGTCCATTCTTTGGCTTCTTCCCGGCAGCTTGCTTACCGGGCGCGGCAACCCCCTTGCCGTCCTTCTTGAAGTTCTTCTTACCCTTGTCGTTCTTAAACTTAGTGGTTTTATTAACCATCAACGCTTGATGTTCCTTTTTGATCTCCACCTCCGCTGATTTTAGCATTGAATATACCTGAGGAATGGTCTTTTCCATCCCCTTCATATTGAAGTTCATCACAAAGCTCTTGTAGCTCGGTGGAAGTGACTGAAGGATTCTGTCAATGACCGCGTCATCCGGGAGATTAACTCCCAGCTGAGTCAAGCATTTATGCAACCCAGACATTTTGAGTATGTGCTCACTGACAGAACTATTTCCCTCCATCTTACAACTGAAGAACTTGTCGGAGACTTAATATCTCTCGACCCGGGCATGATCTTGGAAAACCATTCTCAGCTCTTCGAACATCTCATATGCTCCGTGTTGCTCAAAACGCTTTTGGAGCCCCGGTTCTAAGCTGTAAAGCATGCCGCACTGAACGAGGGAGTAATCATCAGCACGTGACTGCCAAGCGTTCATAACGTCTTGGTTCTCTGGGATGGGTGCGTCACCTAGCGGTGCTTCTAGGACATAATCTTTCTTGGCAGCTCTGAGGATGATCCTCAGGTTCCGGACCCAATCCGTATAGTTGCTGACATCATCTTTCAGCTTGGTTTTCTCTAGGAACGCGTTGAAGTTGAGGGCAACATTAGCATGGGCCATTTGATCTAGAAGACATAATGTAAAGATATTAGACTAAGTTCGTGATAATTAAGTTCATCTAATCAAATTATTCAATGAACTCCAACTCAGATAGACATCCCTCTAGTCATCTAAGTGAAACATGATCCGAGTCAACTAGGCCATGTTCGATCATCACATGAGACGGACTAGTCAACATCGGTGAACATCTTCATGTTGATCGTATCATCTATATGACTCATGCTCGACCTTTCGGTCTTCCGTGTTCCGAGGCCATGTCTGTACATGCTAGGCTCATCAAGTCAACCTAAGTGTATTGCGTGTGTAAATCTGGCTTACACCCGTTGTATTCGAATGTTAGAATCTATCACACCTGATATTCACGTGGTGCTTAGAAACAACGAACCTTCGCAACGGTGCACAGTTAGGGGGAACACTTTCTTGAAATTATTTGAGGGATCATCTTATTTAAACTACCGTCATTCTAAGAAAATAAGATGTAAAAACATGATAAACATCACATGCAATCAAAATAGTGACATGATATGGCCAATATCATTTGCTCCTTTTGATCTCCATCTTCGGGGCGCCATGATCATCATCGTCACCGGCATGACACCATGATCTCCATCATCATGATCTCCATCATCATGCTCTCCATCATCGTGTCTTCATGAAGTTGTCTCGTCATCTATTACTTCTACTACTATGGCTAACGGTTTAGCAATAAAGTAAAGTAATTACATGATGTTTATGTTGACACGCAGGTCATAAATAAATTAAGACAACTCCTATGGCTCCTGCCGGTTGTCATACTCATCGACATGCAAGTCGTGATTCCTATTACAAGAACATGATCAATCTCATACATCACATATATCATTCATCACAACCTTTTGGCCATATCACATCACACGGCACATGCTGCAAAAACCAGTTAGACGTCCTCTAATTGTTGTTGCAAGTTTTTACGTGGCTGCTATAGGTTTCTAGCAAGAACGTTTCTTACCTACGCCAAAACCACAACGTGATATGCCAATTTCTATTTACCCTTCATAAGGACCCTTTTCATCGAATCCGATCTGACTAAAGTGGGAGAGACAGACACCCGCTAGCCACCTTATGCAACTGGTGCATGTCAGTCGGTGGAACCAGTCTCACGCAAGCGTACGTGTAAGGTCGGTCCGGGCTGCTTCATCCCACGATGCCGCCGAATCAAGATAAGACTAGTAACGGCAAGTAAATTGACAATATCGACGCCCACAACTGCTTTGTGTTCTACTCGTGCATAGAAACTACGCATAAACCTAGCTCTGATACCGCTGTTGGGGAACGTAGCAGAATTTTAAAATTTTCTACACATCACCAAGATCAATCTATGGAGTCATCTAGCAACGAGGGAGAGGGGAGTGCATCTACATACCCTTGTAGATCGTGAGCGGAAGCGTTCAAGAGAACGGGGTTGATGGAGTCGTACTCGTCGTGATCCAAATCACCGATGACCTAGCGCCGAACGGACAGCACCTCCGCGTTCAACACACGTACGGTTGGGAAGACGTCTCCTCCTTCTTGATCCAACAACAGGGAAGGAGAGGTTGATGGAGATCCAGCAGCACGACGGCGTGGTGGTGGAAGCAACGATGATCTCGGCAGGGCTTCGCCCAGCTCAGTGAGAGGGAGAGGTGTCACGGGAGGGAGAGGGAGGCGCCAGGGGCTAGGGTGCGGCTGCCCTCCCTCCCCCCACTATATATAGGATCCCTAGGGGGCTCCGGCCCTAGGAGATCCAATCTCCAAGGGGGCGGCGGCCAAGGAGGGTGGCTTGCCCCCCAAGCCAAGTGGAGCGCCCCCCACCCCTAGGGTTTCCAACCCTAGGCGCAGGGGGAGGCCCAAGGGGGGCGCACCAGCCCACCAGGGGCTGGTTCCCTTCCCCACTTCAGCCCATGGGGCCCTTCGGGATAGGTGGCCCCACCCGGTGGAACCCCGGGACCCTTTCGGTGGTCCCGGTACAATACCATTGACCCCCGAAACTTTCCCGATGGCCGAAACTGGACTTCCTATATATAATTCTTCACCTCCGGACCATTCAGGAACTCCTCGTGACGTTCGAGATCTCATCCGGGACTCCGAACAACTTTCGGGTTACCACATACTAATATCTCGACAACCCTAGCGTCACCGAACCTTAAGTGTGTAGACCCTACGGGTTCGGGAGACACGCAGACATGACAGAGACGACTCTCTGGTCAATAACAAACAACGGGATCTGGATACCCATGTTGGCTTCCACATGCTCCTCGATGATCTCATCGGATGAACCACGATGTCGAGGATTCAATCAATCCTATATACAATTCCCTTTGTCAATCAGTACGTTACTCGCCCGAGACTCGATCGTGGGTATCCTAATACCTCGTTCAATCTCATTACCAGCAAGTCACTTTACTCGTACCGTAATGCATGATCCCGTGATCAAACACTTGGTCACTTTGAGCTCATTATGATGATGCATTACCGAGTGGGCCCAGAGATACCTCTCCGTCATACGGAGTGATAAATCCCAGTCTCAATTCGTGCCAACCCAACAGACACTTTAGGAGATACCCGTAGTGCACCTTTATAGTCACCCAGTTACGTTGTGACGTTTGGCACACCCAAAGCACTCCTACGGTATCCGGCAGTTGCACAATCTCATGGTCTAAGGAAATGATACTTGACATTCGGAAAAGCTATAGCAAACGAACTACACGATCTTTGAGCTATGCTTAGGATGGGGTCTTGTCCATCACATCATTCTCCTAATGATGTGATCCCGTTATCAATGACATCTAATGTCCATAGTCAGGAAACCATGACTATCTTTTGATCAATGAGCTAGTTGTAGCGACCCGACCCGAATGGGTCAAGTCTCTGTGCTTAAGTGTCATCCCTGGATCGGTATGCTGACACACACAGTACTCGAAGGATTTATAACAGAGGTAAATCACATGTATAAAGTAACGTAAATACTATTACCTCAATCCATATAGCGGAAGCAACAAGGTTGTGGATTCCCATCAACACCAACGGCAAAGTTGAGTGTAGAAATCGTAACCCTAACGTATCACTTACTCGTCGTAAGATAATCCTGCAACATGAGACGTTGCAGCCCGAAACGGGTCAGTACATTGAATGTACTGGCAAATTCACACCATAGAGAATAATGAATAATGACTATCACTACATGCATAATTGGCTGGTGGAAAAGCTCTATGGTTATAAGGTTTTGCGTAAAGCCAATTTTTCCCTACTGCAAAGGAATAAATTTATTTAACTATCATGGTGGTTGTTGAACATCGAGAATGGTTGACAGCATTCCGATCCCAATTAAGTGAACAATTAAAACCCAACAACATTAATTAGAAGTAACATGTTGAGATTCACATGATATTCAAGTACTAGATACTAAAGATTGTCCATAACCGGGGACACGGCTAATCATGATTAGTTTGTACACTCTACAGAGGTTTGCGCACTTTTCCCCACATGACTCGATCGCCTCCGTTTGTTTTCTCGCACTACATGGTGTTTGAGAAACGGATGACCGAGACATAGTCTTTCAGAAGCGCTAGCACCTTACATGTGGGTAGACCGGTACACCTACTTTACCCTACATCTGCTAGTCTACCCATAAGAGTTCGCATGACTTAATCAACTATGCCAGAGCCCATAGTAGCATGTGTCTGCACACGGAAGTTTCTAGCATGAAAGATCTTATGATCCCTTTGAGCCTGGGTGGCGGTCCAAAATAAAACAGGCAAGTCCTGATAGACATCAGGTGCCTCAATCCACCCAGATGTGTGTTTAAGTTGCCACCTTAGATAAACCATTAAAATTATCAACTCACATCTGTCATGGATATCACTCACCCAATCCACGTCTACTAGCATAGCTTGGCATAATAAGCAAACGTAGAAGTAACTCCCAAAGGTTTCATAATAATACAGGTGATAGGTACTACCTCATCTACTTCCCATCCCATAGTTTAATTAGATCCTAATCATGCAATGTGAGAGGATTGATCTAATGCAATAAAACATGGGTTGTAGAAAAGGTATGATCATAGTGTTACTTGCCTGCAAGGTAGATGAAGATGATTCGTACTTAAAACTCTTGATAGATCTACTCGTCACACTCCGGTCAATCTATCGTAAGCAAACAATAGTAACCACACAATAAGTACTCATCTAATGCACGAGTAAAACTCGAACGAGAGGACGAACCAGAAAGTTCAACTAAAGAACTCCGGTTGCAAAGAAAGAACGAACCGAACAAACGACGAAAAACAAACGGCGGAAGAAAACAACTCGGTTCTAGCAAGTTGAAACTAGGTCAAATTTTACCATAGCAAAAACTTGTTCAAGTTGATTAGACGGAACGGCGGTTTCGAGACGAAACTCCAGGCGCTTGAATCACCTGATTCCGATAAACGAGCGAGAAGATAAACTAGAACGAAGATCGGATCTGAGATCGCGATCGCGGAATAAATCCGACGAAAAGAAAGAGACGAACGGTTAAACGAACGGGCATCGTTAACCGGGAATAATTGGTGATCACGTTCGTTGAGACGAACGGTCCGAAATAAGAACGAAAACCGATCTAGGGTTTTCGGAAAAGAAACCGAAAAAGAAAACGGAAAACCGATCTAGGGTTTCGGAAAAGAAACCGAAACGAAGAATCGGCGAGAAAAACCGGAAAAGAAAACCGGAACGGTTTCTTTTAAAAGAACCGAACCGCGGGGAAGAAAAAGAGAGGCGCGGGGCTACCTCCGGCGAGGCGGGGCGAACGGTGGCGACGGCGGCGTGCTAGGGCGGTGACGGCGGCGCTATAGGGGCGGCGGCGGGTGAGGGGCGCGGGGTGGGGCGCAGCTTGGGGAGGAGAGGGGGTT
>NC_041392.1:415813027-415819803 GCF_002162155.2 Triticum dicoccoides
GTGTGGGGGTATTTTTATAGGTGAGGGGGTATTTACTTGGGGTAGGGGACAAGAAATAGACTAGGAAAGAAAAACAAAACAAAGGAAAGGGGAGGGGCTAAGGCCTAGAGTCCAAGCCGGACTCGGCTAGAGGCGAGGCGGCGGCCTGGCGCACTGGCGCCTGGCGCCTGCGCACGCGCGCAGCTGGGGAGGGCGGCCGGCTGGCTGGGCCTTTGGCCCGGCTGGCCTGGCTCACTTTTTTTTAAACGGTTTCGCGCCAGAAAACAAAAGAAAAGAAAATCTAAACGAACTCCAAAAATTCTAAAGTAAATTTTCCCCGACTCCTAAAAATGAGTCGAACAAAATGAACTTTACTCCGGACCTAGAATGCAATTTTCGAAAACGCGCATTTTTCCCTATCCAAAGAAAAACAAACAAACACCGGAAAACGAAATTTGATCTATTTATTAAATCTTCATTTTGCCTATATTTTGGGAAAGTCATATTATTCCCTCTCTCATATTTTGATATCGGAAAAATAATTGAAGATGAAATAAATAAATCAAATGATCCTCTTTTCAAATTCGTGAAAACTCTCAAATATGAAAATAACGAAATCTCCAACTCTCTCTGAAGATCCTTGAGTTGCGTGAAATTTCTAGGATCGACCAAAAAGCAAGAAAATAAGATATTCATGATGATCTAATATATAACATTCCAAATTGAAAATTTGGGATGTTACAAACCTACCACCCTTAAAAGGAATCTCGTCCTCGAGATTCGGAGAGGCTAGCAAGAAAAAGGTTAGGGTTTGGAGGTCTCCTCAAAATACATCGATCATCACAGGGGTCTGGGGTGCTACCGCCCTTAGAAGCATGGTTAGAGCTCCATCGGAACTCATATACTTCATCCTTATTCTCGAAAGTGTCGGTCTTCTCAGATCCTCGAGAAAATTCCTTCTCTGAGCTCTTCTGGTAGTGGCATAACCTTTTCCTCAATTCTTCTATACTTTCATCCTGGTAAGGTTATTCCGAGATTGGGTCTTCATAGCTGATAGGTCTGGCGCCAAAACTAAACAACTATCGATATCTCATGGTGGTCAACAATTTGTGGTTTCTCCTGCAGGAAATGGGTCTGGGTTGATCCTCACCGTATAACCTACGGTTGGCAAAGCTGCCTTGTACAAGGGGAAATATTTATACCATTCTAAGGCTTAAACAAGGTTTTGATCGTCGTCTCTCCACTATAGGTAAGTCACTCAGATTTACCATCCCATATAGCAAGGTGAACAATAAGAGTAAGTCGGTATGGTGATCAATCCATCCCGCACCCAAATCATTACCTTGTATATGGTTTAGCGAATCTCGCATTCTAACACTCGGTCATCCTCACAAGCATTGCAGAATTTCTCTTGTCGATGAACCAAGTTCGAATAAATCCTTAGATTCTGCAAGCCAAACAACCATCTATCGTTCCTTCACAACTCTCAGGTTTTGCGTAACTCCTATAAGATCGTCTGTCGATAAAGGTATAACCACTTCCAGGGTTTTTCCTTCAGCAAGAATGTGCTTGCTTCTTGGCAGGTCCTGGGGCCTGTGGGTTATGGCCCATCTCATCACTTGTAGTCCTTGAACTCATCCTCGGGGCAACTAGTCATTATTCCAACATCCAGCTTCCAGCTTCCTAGCATACTTAAATCATTCCAATTGTACTGTCTTCCTTCCTTCTATTGGCACCAAACTAGGACATGATTACTCAGACTCATCATGGAATTTCCATTGATCCATATTTCCAACATCATACCTCCTTTATATCCAATGGTAACTCATCTCTTCATCCGCGTGGGGTATCCCTCATACCAAGATAAAACTTATACTTATGAAGTCCTTATTCCACTTAGTGGAACATCATTATCCTTTCCAGGGTCAAGCGTCCTTACACGGGAATATTGGACATCTCTGCATGGCACTTCTTCAACTGGGAACCATGAAACACATCCTGAACTCCTGACAGTCCTTCGGGTAACTCCAACTTGTAGGCCACTTCTCTCATACGCTCCAAAACTCGGTATGGTCCTACAAATCTCGGGGCTAACTGTCCCTTAACTCCAGTCCGTTTAACTCCTCGCATAGGGAACACATGAAGACATGCTCTGTCTCCAATTTCATAGACTACCTCCTTGAGTTTTTTGAGTCTACATAACTCTTCTGCCTGGACTGAGCTACGTTCAGTCTATCTCGAATCAACTTAACATTCTCTTCTGACTCCTTGATCACATTTGGTCCAAACAACTGACGGTCTCCAACTTCATCCCACATACTCTTGGGGTATCACACATATCGAGACAAAACTCGTATTCATTTTGTCCGAAATCCATTACAGGGTACTACCACCCTTAAAATGCACAAATCTTCCATAGACCATATTTCTTTTATCCTAAAAAATGGTCAAAATCCTCCTTCATAGAGTAACAACTCATAAAATCCATATCAGTACCAACGATGCTACTTTATTCATTCTCAAATGATTACAATCTTTTGCTTTTCCATTACATGTCTCAACTCAACACCTCAATATAAAAGAAAATGTTCTCACTACTACGACTATATTTCTTCTGTTACAAACTCAACTACTTATCACAAGTCTCCTTCTCCTTCGGACAATCTCTGGCAAAGTGCCCTGATTCATTACAACGAAAACATATTACTTCTGACAAGTTTTGAGGTTTCCTTGTGATTATATAGCCTCCTGGGGTCCTCATCTTCCCTTTTGGGCAATCATTGAAGTAGTGTCCTGAATTTTTGCACCTGAAACATGTGATATGACTCAGGTCTTTCTTTGTAGAAATTGGTTTGTTCCTGGGATCCAATCTACTTCTCTTCCTGGACTTTTCTATTCCAATCAGGGCTTCTATTTCCTGTGGGTCATATTCTACTTCCTCTGTCGGGAATTCTACTAGATCCCCATTCAAACAATTTTGGGAGATGTGTCCTTCTTCTCCACATGAATAGCAAGACTTAGTGCAGGGTTTACTCGGGTATTCTTTAGGTGTGTCCTCCATCTCTTCCTTCATCACAACTTCTTCTAAAATTTCCATGAGGGCTCCTTTCATTACTTCTTTCTTCTGCTGGATGGTTCGTTGTACCATGGGGTAAATGTGACACTGAGCAGGATAGTGGGTAGTCCCTTCACACAAGAAATAAGTAATCTGCCTATTTGGGCATTCTTCAACTGGGTGACTTCCTTCACAATTAGGGCATTCATCCTTGTGTTCTTTATGGGTGTGTCTGATTTCTCCACAAATCTTGCATGCACAAGGTTTCTTCATGTCCTTTCCATAAGGCTTCAACTTCTAGGACACAAACTGAGACTTTAGCAAAGTCAACTTAAATTCTTTCCAAGTGGTTACTCCTTGCCATCCATTGATGGTTTGGTACATCCTCCACCAAGTAGCAGCACCTCTTTCAAAGCATTGAAGAGCATGCTGGGCCATATCCTTTCCAACTATAGGGTTATTCTCTATGTGATCCTCCATGTTCTGAATCCATCGGTCTATCTCCAATTGACTCATTGGTCCCGAAAATACAAGCTCATCTCCATTCATTCTCTATTGGGTCCATGGGTTTTGGGGTGAGATAAGAGAGATCAAGAGGGATGCACACAATACAAACAAAAGTTTTTGAAAAGACAGATTTTATTGTGGCTGTCGGAAAATAACAAACAAATGATAGCTCATAATCGTCGCATCTAACGTAGGTATATAACAGGGGTTTGGTCTTCTAAAGGTCAATAAATCTTCAATGTCTCCAAACTCTTCAAGCCTTGTTCATGCCTCCAATGGCTTCTTCCGATCATGCTTGTCTTCTCAAGTTCTTTTGCCAGATCAACTCGGTTGACGCAAAGTCTCTCGTGACATCCTTGAATATTCTAGAATTGCATTCCAAACTTCTAGGTTTCAATATCCTTGGCATGAGCCATGGTCATACTGTCCTTCAGTTCCTGACAAATCTCCGGTATCTCAAGGTTGTAGTTCCTCCATCTTGGCTACTTTCAGCTTTTGGTTCCTGAGTTCTTCACGAAATGCTTCCTTGTCTAATATGCTTTCATGGAGCTCCACCTTAAACTTCTTTATGTACTACTCCAGATCCTGGTGATAAACCGGCTAAGGTTAAAACTTCATCTTACTAATAGGTGCTCCATCAGCCTTCTTCCATCAAATCCATTCTGATGACATGCATCCTTAACTCAGCATGGTGACAATAGCATCAGCGCGAGATAACTTCTTGGATAGCTGTGTTTCTGCTCTTGTCATTTCCATGAGCTATCATTCCATAGCTGATATCCCCTGCCTTAGGGTTTTCAAAACTTCGAATTCTCATGCTCCTTGTTTCAGTCTTTCTCTGATACACCTCGATCTCGGGTATTGACAACTTCCAGAGTCTGCCAAGTTCCATAAGGGTAGCCTTCCTAGGTCATACAAATCTGGGAATTCTTCAGAGCCTACCAATTCCACTTGTCTTCGGTTGCACGGAAAATACTCTTCATTCTGAAGTGGTCTTAATTGTCCGATATCTTGTACTTCTTGGAGTGGTCTCATAAGTGGAATCTTCGAGTGGTCAAAAAGGGGAAAGGGGTATGGTCTAACTAAAAGGGAATATTTGAATAAGCTTAGAAGAGAAGAGAGGTAAAAGATCTTTTTGAAAGGGAAAGTTGTAGAGAAAAATCTTTGCTATGGGCTTGCCAGTTTCTAGGGTCACGTCCTACAGTCAACATGTGCTCTGATACCATCTTGTAGCGACCCGACCCGAATGGGTCAAGTCTCTGTGCTTAAGTGTCATCCCTGGATCGGTATGCTGACACACACAGTACTCGAAGGATTTATAACAGAGGTAAATCACATGTATAAAGTAACGTAAATACTATTACCTCAATCCATATAGCGGAAGCAACAAGGTTGTGGATTCCCATCAACACCAACGGCAAAGTTGAGTGTAGAAATCGTAACCCTAACGTATCACTTACTCGTCGTAAGATAATCCTGCAACATGAGACGTTGCAGCCCGAAACGGGTCAGTACATTGAATGTACTGGCAAATTCACACCATAGAGAATAATGAATAATGACTATCACTACATGCATAATTGGCTGGTGTAAAAGCTCTATGGTTATAAGGTTTTGTGTAAAGCCAATTTTTCCCTACTGCAAAGGAATAAATTTATTTAACTATCATGGTGGTTGTTGAACATCGAGAATGGTTGACAGCATTCCGATCCCAATTAAGTGAACAATTAAAACCCAACAACATTAATTAGAAGTAACATGTTGAGATTCACATGATATTCAAGTACTAGATACTTAAGATTGTCCATAACCGGGGACACGGCTAATCATGATTAGTTTGTACACTCTGCAGAGGTTTGCGCACTTTTCCCCACATGACTCGATCGCCTCCGTTTGTTTTCTCGCACTACATGGTGTTTGAGAAACGGATGACCGAGACATAGTCTTTCAGAAGCACTAGCACCTTACATGTGGGTAGACCGGTACACCTACTTTCCCCTACATCTGGTAGTCTACCCGTAAGAGTTCACACGACTTAATCAACTATGCCAGAGCCCATAGTAGCATGTGGCTGCACACGGAAGTTTCTAGCATGAAAGATCTTATGATCCCTTTGAGCCTGGGTGGCGGTCCAAAATAAAATAGGCAAGTCCTGATGGACATCAGGTGCCTCAATCCACCCAGATGTGTGTTTAATTTGCCACCTTAGATAAACCATTAAAATTATCAACTCACATCTGTCATGGATATCACTCACCCAATCCACGTCTACTAGCATAGCTTGGCATAATAAGCAAACGTAGAAGTAACTCCCAAAGGTTTCATAATAATACAGATGATAGGTACTACCTCATCTACTTCCCATCCCACAGTTTAATTAGATCCTAATCATGCAATGTGAGAGGATTGATCTAATGCAATAAAACATGGGTTGTAGAAAAGGTATGATCATAGTGTTACTTGCCTGCAAGGTAGATGAAGATGATTCGTACTTAAAACTCTTGATAGATCTACTCGTCACACTCCGGTCAATCTATCGTAAGCAAACAATAGTAACCACACAATAAGTACTCATCTAATGCACAAGTAAAACTCGAACGAGAGGACGAACCAGAAAGTTCAACTTAAGAACTCCGGTTGCAAAGAAAGAACGAACCGAACAAACGACGGAAAACAAACGGCGGAAGAAAACAACTCGGTTCTAGCAAGTTGAAACTAGGTCAAATTTTACCATAGCAAAAACTTGTTCAACTTGATTAGATGGAACGGTGGTTTCGAGACAAAACTCCAGGCGCTTGAATCACCTGATTCCGATAAACGGGCGAGAAGATAAACTAGAACGAAGATCGGATCTGAGATCGCGATCGCGGACTAAATGCGACGAAAAGAAAGAGACGAACGGTTAAACGAACGGGCGTCGTTAACCGGGAATAATCGGTGATCACGTTCGTTGAGACGAACGGTCCGAAATAAGAACGAAAACTGATCTAGGGTTTTCGGAAAAGAAACCGAAAAAGAAAATGGAAAACCGATCTAGGGTTTCGGAAAAGAAACCGAAACGAAGAATCGGAGAGAAAAACCGGAAAAGAAAACCGGAACGGTTTCTTTTAAAAGAACCAAACCGCGGGGAAGAAAAAGAGAGGCGCGGGGCTACCTCCGGTGAGGCGGGGCGAACGGTGGCGACGGCGGCGTGCTAGGGCGGCGGCGGCGGGTGAGCGGCGTGGGGTGGGGCGCG
>NC_041392.1:415820143-415837395 GCF_002162155.2 Triticum dicoccoides
GGGGAGGAGAGGGGGTTTGGGTTTGATTTGATGTGTTGGAGGGGGGGTGTGGGGGTATTTATATAGGTGAGGGGGGGGATTTACTTGGGGTAGGGGACAAGAAATAGACTAGGAAAGAAAAACAAAACAAAGGAAAGGGGAGGGGCTACGGCCTAGAGTCCAAGCCGGACTCGGCTAGAGGCGAGGCGGCGGCCTGGCGCACTGGCGCCTGGCGCCTGCGCACGCGCGCAGCTGGGGAGGGCGGCCGGCTGGCTGGGCCTTTGGCCCGGCTGGCCTGGCTCACTTCTTCTTTTTTTTAAACGGTTTCGCGCGCAGAAAACAAAAGAAAAGAAAATCTAAACGAACTCCAAAAATTCTAAAGTAAATTTTCCCCGACTCCTAAAAATGAGTCGAACAAAATGAACTTTACTCCGGACCTAGAATGCAATTTTCGAAAACGCGCATTTTTCCCTATCCAAAGAAAAATAAACAAACACCGGAAAACGAAATTTGATCTATTTATTAAATCTTCATTTTTCCTATATTTTGGGAAAGTCATATTATTCCCTCTCTCATATTTTGATATCGGAAAAATAATTGAAGATGAAATAAATAAATCAATTGATCCTCTTTTCAAATTCGAGAAAACTCTGAAATATGAAAATAACGAAATCTCCAACTCTCTCCGAAGGTCCTTGAGTTGCGTGAAATTTCTAGGATCGACCAAAAACCAAGAAAATAAGATATGCATGATGATCTAATGTATAACATTCCAAATTGAAAATTTGTGATGTTACACTAGTCAACTAGAGGCTCACTAGGGACGTGTTGTGATCTATGTATTCACACATGTATTACGATTTCCGGATAACACAATTATAGCATGAACAATGGACAATTATCATGAACAAGGAAATATAATAATAACCATTTTATTATTGCCTCTAGGGCATATTTCCAACATCCTACTCCTACTAGGAGGAGGATTCCTCCCCCTTGGCGCACCTATGAGGGCCGGCCGTCCTCCCCCTCCCTCCTTTATATACGTGGGGAGGGGGGGCACCCTAGAAGACATCAAAAGTTGATCTTAACCGTGTGCGGTGCCCCCCTCCACAGATTTCCACATCGGTCATATCGTTGTAGTGCTTAGGCGAAGCCCTGCGTCGGTAACTTCATCATCACCGTCAACACACCGTCATGCTGACGAAACTCTCCCTCGGCCTCAGTTGGATCAAGAGTATGAGGGACATCACTGAGCTGAACGTGTGCAGATCACGGAGGTGTCGTGCGTTCGGTACTTGATCGGTTGAATTGCGAAGACGTTGGACCACATCAACCGCGTTACTTAATGCTTCCACTTTCGGTTTACGAGGGTACGCAGACATAATCTTCCCCTCTCGTTGCTATGCATCACCTAGATGGATCTTGCGTGTGCCTAGGATTTTTTTGAAATTACTATGTTCCCCAACAAGACGCACAGTTCGGGACCCCCTACCCAAGATCTGCCGGTTTTGACACCGACAGTGTCATTTACGTATTGTTGCTTGGTTCTCCTACTGGTCCGATAACCTTGGTTCCATCACTGGGGGAAATACCTACCATTGTTGTGTTGCATCATCCTTTCCTTTTTGGGGAAATACCAACGTAGCTTCAAGCCGCATTAGGGTCTGCTGAGTTGGGGCATCAGAGATGGCCAGTGTAGTAGGGCTAGAGTCTGGTAGAGTTGTGGCCATGTTTTCTGGGTCTGGTGATATTGCAACTACACCTAATGGGATATTTGATTTATCAGGTGTCACTACCTTTTCCAAATACTTTGTTTGTGCTCCTCCGTGATCAGCAATCGCCCTCTTCCTTTTGAATGTCTGATACACAAGAACATCATTTGAATGGATAAATATGGCATGATGACAGATGGAATATGTACTGAAAATGGATAGGCAGGGTGTATTCACATACACAATGTGTAAACTAAGCTAATGGAAGTGCAACAAATTAGAAGCAATGAAAAGCATCAGTTGCAAGATATGTGCGACCAATATAACCTTGGAAAGTTAGAATAAGCACCTTGATGGGTGAATAAGATAGGGCATCTGCCTCTGACTCCTCCACCAGAGAGCTTGATATGTCCATTTTGCATCATGTTTTCTGACTGTTATTTATAATGTTTTTATCCATAATAATGCCTTTTGGAGTAATTCTAATGCCTTTTCTCTCATAATTTGCAAGGAACACACCAAGAGGGAGAATTCTGGCAGCTGGGAATCTGGACCTAGAAAAGCTATGTCAGGCCACCTATTCTGCACAACTCCAAATGAGCTGAAACTTCACAGGGAATTTTTATGGATTATTTAAGAAATATTGGAGCCAATAAACACTACAGGGGGCCAACCAGGTGGGCACAACCCACCTGGGCGCGCCAGGCCCGCCTGGCGCGCCCTGGTGGGTTGTGGCCTCCTCGGCCCAACTCTGGTGCCCATCTTCTGGTATATAAGTTGTTTTGACCTAGAAAAACAATTAGGATAGTACTTTCGGGACAAAGCGCCGGCGCCTCAAGGCGGAACTTGGGCATGTGCACTTTTGCCCTCTGATGGAGCGATTCTGCCGGCGGAACTTCCCCCGGAGGGGGAAATCATCGTCATCATCATCACCAACAACTCTCCCATCTTGAGGAGGGCAATCTCCATCAACATCTTCACAAACACCATCTCATCTCAAACCCTGGTTCATCTCTTGTATTCAATCTTGTTACCGGAACTATAGATTGTTGTTTGGGGGTGACTAGTAGTGTTGATTACATCTTGTAGTTGATCACTATATGGTTTATTTGGTGGAAGATTATATGTTCAGATCCATTATGCATATTAACACCCCTCTTATCTTGAGCATGATTATTATTTGTGAGTAGTTACTTTTGTTCTTGAGGTCACAGGAGAAATAATGTTGCAAGTAATCATGTGAATTTGATATGTGTTCGATATCTTGATAGTATGTATGTTGTGATTCCCTTAGTGGTGTCATGTGAACATCGACTACATGACACTTCACCATATTTGCGCCTAAGGGACCGATTGGATTCAAAAGTTTAATGCTATGGTTAGAATTTATTCTTAATACTTTTCTCGCAGTTGCGGATGTTTGCCGGAGGGTTAATCATAAGTAGGAGGTTTGTTCAAGTAAGAACAACACCCAAGCACTGGTCCACACACATATCAAATTATCAAAGTAGCGAACACAAATCAAACCAACATGATGAAAGTAACTAGATGAAATTCCCGTGTACCCTCAAGAACGCTTTACTTATTATAAGAGACCGTTTTGGCCTGTCCTTTGCCTCAAAAGGATTGGTATACCTTGCTGCATACTTTTTACTATTATCGTTACTTGCTCGTTACAAATTATCTTGCTATCAAACTACTCTCTACTTACAATTTCAGCACTTGCAGACATTACCTTACTGAAAACTACTTGTCATTTCCTTCTGCTCCTCGTTGGGTTCGACACTCTTACTTAACGAAAAGAGCTACAATTGATCCCCTATACTTGTGGGTCATCAAGGCTATTTTCTGGCGCTGTTGCCGGGGAGCGATGCGCCTTTGGTAAGTGGAATTCGGTAAGGGAACATTTATATAGTGTGCTGAAATTTATTGTCACTTGTTACTATAGAAAACAATCCTTTGAGGGGTTTGTTCGGGGTATCTTCACCTCGGCCGGAACCACAACTAGCCACCCCTCAACCTACTGCACCTACTGAAAATATTGAATATGAAATTCCTTCGGGTATGATAGAACAACTGCTAGCTAATCCCTATGCAGGAGATGGAACCGAACATCCTGATATGCACTTGATATATGTGGAACAAAATTTTGGATTGTTTAAGCTTGCAGGTTTAGGAGATGAGGTGATGAGAAAGGTTTTCCCTTTATATTTGAGGGAAAAATATTGGCATGGTATAGGCTATGTGATGATATTGGATCATGGAATTGGAATCGTTTGGAATTCGAGTTCCACCAAAAAAATTATCCTATGCACCTAGTTCATCGTAATTGGAATTATATATACAATTTTTGGCCTCGTGAAGGAGAAAGTATCGCTCTAGCTTGGGGGATACTTAAGTCAATGTTATATTCATGCCCCAACCATGATCTCTCAAGATAAATTATTCTCCAGAATTTTTATGCTCGGCTTTCTCATAATGATCAAACCATGCTTGATACTTCTTGTGCTGGTTCATTTATGAAGAAGACTATCGAATTCCGGTGGAATCTTTTGGAAAGAATTAAACGAAACTCTGAAGATTGGGAACTCGACGAAGGTAAAGACTCAGGTATTAGACTTAAGTATGATTGTGTTAAATCTTTTATGGATACCGATGCTTTTCAAAAGTTTAGCACTAAATATGGACTTGACTCTGAGATAGTAGCCTCCTTTTGTGAATCATTCCCTACTCATGTTGAACTCCCTAAGGAGAAGTGGTTTAAATATCACCCACTTATTAAAGAAGAAATTAAAGAACCAGTACCAATTAAACAAGAAACTATACTTTATAATATTGATCCAGTTGTTCCTTCTGCTTATATAGAGAAACCACATTTTCCTGTTAGGATAGGAACATGCTAAAGTTTCA
Organism: Triticum dicoccoides; assembly: GCF_002162155.2. Lineage (NCBI taxonomy): Eukaryota > Viridiplantae > Streptophyta > Magnoliopsida > Poales > Poaceae > Triticum > Triticum dicoccoides. Next base: position 415,824,748 of record NC_041392.1, read on the forward strand.
ACTGTGGTTAACAAAAGCTATGTTACAACACCTAAACCTGATGAACAAATTAGGGTAGAACCTAATGTTGCTATGGTTAAAGATCTCTTGGAGGAAGATATAGATGGGCATGTTATTTACTTCTGTGCAGAAGTTGCTAGAATTGCTAAAGCCGAAAAAGGGGATAAAAATAGACCAGTTGTTGGCCTGCCTATCATTTCAGTTAAAATAGGAGATCACTGTTATCATGGTTCATGTGACATGGGTGCTAGTGTGAGTGCTATCCCTTACACTTTGTATCAAGAAATTAGGAAAGACATAGCACCTACAGAGTTACAAGACATAGATGTTACTATTAAACTTGCAAATAGAGACACCATATCACCTTGTGGGATTATTAGAGATGTTGAAGTCTTATGTGGGAAAATAAAATACCCTACTGATTTTCTTATTCTTGGTTCCCCACAAGATGACTTCTGTCCCATTATCTTTGGTAGACCTTTCTTGAACACAGTTAATGCTAAGATAGATTGTAAGAAACAAACTGTGGGTGTTAGCTTTGGTGATGAGTCTGATGAGTTTAATTTTTCCAAGTTTAGTAGAAATCATCATGAGAAAGAATTGCCTACTAAGGATGAATTAATTGGTCTTGCTTCTATTTCTGTGCCACCTACTGATCGTTTTAGAACAATACTTGCTAGACCATGAGAATGATTTACATATACATGAAAGAAATGAAATAAATAAAGTTTTGTTTGAACAACGTCCTCTTCTTATACACAATTTGCCTATTGAAACTCTGGGAGGTCCTCCTCCACCTAAAGGTGATTCTATTTTTGAATTAAAACAATTTCCAGACACTTTGAAATATGCTTATCTTGATGAAAAGGAGATATATCCTGTTATTATTAGTGCTAACCTTTTAGAACATGAAGAAGAAAGCTTATTGAAAGTTCTAAGGAAGCACCAGGCTGCTATTGGATATACTCTTGATGATTTAAAGGGCATTAGTCCCACTCTATGTCAGCACAAAATTAATATGGGACTTGATGCTAAACTAGTTGTTGATCACGAACGTCGGTTAAATCCGAAGATGAAAGAAGTGGTAAGAACAGACATCTTAAAACTTCTGGAAGTAGGTATAATCTATCCTATAGCCGATAGTAAATGGGTAAGTCCCGTTCATTGTGTTCCTAAGAAAGGAGGTATTACTGTTGTTCCTAATGATAAGAATGAACTTATTCCACAAAGAATTGTTACAGGCTATAGAATGGTAATTGATTTTAGAAAATTAAACAAAGCAACTAGAAAAGATCATTACCCCTTGCCTTTTATTGATCAATTGCTTGAAAGATTATCTAAGCCCACACTTTTGCTTCCTAGATGGATATTCTGCCTTTTCACAAATACCTGTTTCTCAACCTGATCAAGAAAAGACCACTTTTACTTGTCCATTTGGAACCTATGCTTATAGACGTATGCCTTTTGGTTTATGTAATGCACCTGCTACCTTTCAAAGATGTATGACTGCTATATTCTTTGACTTCTGTGAAAAGATTGTTGAGGTTTTCATGGATGAATTTTCTCTTTATGGGAAGTCTTTTGATGATTGTTTAAGCAATCTTGAGCGAGTTTTGCAGAGATGTGAACAAGCAAATCTTGTTTTGAATTGGGAGAAGTGCCACTTTATGGTTAATGAAGGCATTGTCTTGGGTCATAAAATTTCTAAAAGAGGTATTGAAGTGGACCAAGCTAAGGTTGATGCAATTGAGAAAATGCCATGTCCTAAGGACATCAAAGGTATTCGTAGTTTCTTAGGTCATGCTGGTTTCTATAGGAGGTTTATCAAAGACTTCTCTAAAATTTCTAGGCCTCTCACTAGTCTTTTGTAAAAGGATGTTCCTTTTGTTTTTGATGATGGTTGTTTAGAAGCCTTTGAAACACTTAAGAAAGCCTTAATATCTGCACCTGTTTTTCAACCACCTAATTGGAACTTGCCATTTGAATTTATGTGTGATGCTAGTGATTATGCTGTTGGTGCTGTTTTAGGACAAAGAGTTGATAAGAAATTGAATGTCATCCATTATGCTAGTAAAACTCTAGACAGTGCTCAAAGAAATTATGCTACTATTGAAAAAGAATTCTTAGCAATGGTGTTTGTTTGTGATAAATTTAGACCTTATATTGTTGATTCCAAAGTAACTGTTCACACAGACCATGCTGCTATTAAATATCTTATGGAAAAGAAAGATGCTAAACCTAGAATCATTCGTTGGGTTCTCTTGTTAAAAGAATTTGATTTACATATCATTGATAGAAAAGGAGCTGAGAACCCCGTAGCTGGTAATTTGTCTAGGCTTTAAAATGTGCTTGATGACCCACTCCCTGTTGATGATAGTTTTCCTGATGAGCAGTTAGCTGCAATAAATGTTGCTAATAGTACTCCTTGGTATGCTGACTATGCTAATTACATTGTTGCTAAATATTTACCACCTAGCTTTACATACCAACAAAAGAAAAAGTTCTTCTATGATTTAAGACATTACTTTTGGGATGACCCACATCTTTATAAAGAAGGAGTAGATGGTATTATTAGACGTTGTGTACCTGAGCATGAACATGGACAAATCCTACGGAAATGTCACTCCGAGGCTTATGGAGGGCATCATGCTGTAGATAGAACTGCTCACAAGGTATTGCAATCTGGATTTTATTAGCCTACTCTCTTCAAGGAAACCCGTAAGTTTGTCTCTTCTTGTGATGAATGTCAAAGAATAGGTAATATCGGTAAGCGTCAAGAAATGCCTATAAATTATTCACTTGCTGTTGTACCTTTTGATGTTTGGGGATTTGATTACATGGGACCTTTTCCTTCCTCTAATGAGTATACACATATTTTGGTTGCTGTTGATTATGTTACTAAATGGGTAGAAGCTATTCCAACTAGAAGTGTTGATCACAACACCTCTATTAAAATGCTTAAGGAAGTTATTTTCCCAAGGTTTGAAGTCCCTAGATATTTAATGACTAATAGTGGTTCACACTTTATTCAAGGTGGTTTCCGTAAAATTCTTGCCAAGTATGATGTTAACCATAGAATTGCATCACCCTATCATCCTCAGTCTAGTGGTCAAGTTGAACTTAGCAATAGAGAAATAAAGTTAATTTTGCAAAGTACTGTCAATAGGTCCACGAAGAATTGGTCTAAGAAATTAGATGATGCACTTTGGGCCTATAGAACAGCTTATAAAAATCCTATGGGTATGTATCCTTATAAAATGGTTTATGGAAAAGCTTGTATTTACATCTTGAGTTAGAACATAAGGCTTATTGGGAAGCTAAAGAACTCAATTATGATTTCAAACTTGCTGGTGAAAAGTGGTTATTTGATATAAGCTCATTAGATGAATGGAGAATCCAAGCTTATGAAAATGCAAAGTTGTTCAAAGAAAAGGTTAGAAGATGGCATGACAAAAGAATCCAAAAGTGTGAGTTTAAAGTTGGAGAATATGTTCTTTTGTACAACTCTTGTTTTAGATTTTTTGCATGGAAGCTCCTCTCGAAATGGGAAGGCCCCTATGTCATCGAGGTGTACCGGTCTGGAGCCATCAAAATAAATAATTTCGAAGGCACTAACCCGAAGGTTGTCAATGGGCAACGAATAAAGCATTATATCTCAGGTACTCCTATTAATGTTGAAAGTAATATTATCCAAACTTTGACACCAGAAAAACACATAAAAGAGTCCTTTCGGAACACTCCAAACTCGTGAAAATAAGGAGGTACGTGATACGATAAGTAAACGGACTCCAAAAAATCTGCAAAAAAATATTTTTTATTAGTTTTGGAATATTTTAAATTTTTTGAAATAAAGAAACTCTCAGGAAGCGTACCCTGGTGGGCACAAGACACTAGGGCACGCTAGGCTTGTCTGGCGCGCCCAGGTGGGTTGTGCCCACCTGGGACACCTCCCATACTCCGTTTTTCTACCGTATACTTGCCCTGCAAGATAAAAAATCTATATATACTTCCCGAACCTGCTGATCACCGTATCATCGAGAAATCCCGTGTTCTCTTTTTTCCTTGTTGTTTGCTATTAAATTCCATATACCATGGCCTCTTCAAGCTCCTCCAAGGACAAGATCTCTCCTTCATCACCACCATCATCTCCTTCACAACCAAAAAGAGAATTGAGTATCGGGTATGGGCACTCCCCTTGGCTTCCGCCAAGCTTGGGGGAGGTGCCCCAGTATCATATCATCCCTCTATCTTTTTGCTTTTATTTATCTTAGTTCAATCTTTTGCTTTCAGATAAAATAAAGTTTAGTTCGATCCTTTCTTCTTTTGAAAGTTTGCTTAGTGATCTATCATTGTAATCGTGTGCAAGTTATATAATAAAGTTAGTTTTAGTTTTTGCTCTCTTTACTTTCATGTTGCAAATAAAGAAAAGAAATAAAGTAAGAAAAAGAGAAAGGAAACAAATGAAGAAATGAAATAAATCAATAAGATTATATACTAATCCTATGGTAGGTGATAGCACCACATAAGGAAAAGTATAAGTAAATTTTTTTATTAGGGATTGACAAACATAACATTACTCAATGATGCAACTCATGAAAGAATTAATAAGGGAAGAGAAGATTCACATATAGATATACTATCCGAGAAATATTTTGTGATTGTGAGCCCTCATCAAAATATTATATGCCAAAATTGTTGACGTTGGACAAGGAAGACAACTTAATGATTTATGTTTGTTTATATTCACACATAGAACTCATATTGTCATAGATCCTTGAACATGTGGTGCTTGCCCCCTATCTTTGCTAGCCAAAAATTCTATACTAAGTAGAGATACTACTTGTGCATCCAAAAACCCTTAAAACCAAATCTTTTTCAAGTGTCCACCATACCTACCTAGGGATTGAGCAAGATCCCTCAAGTAAGTTGTCATCGGTGCAAAAAGGCAATACAAATTGCTTCTAAAAGTGTGAGATCATTTAGTGTAAGAGAAAATTGAGCTTTGTACAAACTTGGATGACAAAGAATAAAGGCGACAGACTGCATAATAAAGGTTGTCATCTTAAGGGTAAATACAATGTGACGTTCGCTTGCACTAAGGGATTGAGCATACAAACAAATAAGTGCATGGCAACCTATGCTTTCCTCTGCGAAGGGCATACCTTTTGCTTTTATGCAAAGAGTCAAAGTTTTCCCCTCTATTCCTTTTACTTTTCTCCTTTGTCAAGCATCATGTGGTGAGGAAATATCTAGGCACATATGTCCAATTGAATATAGATGGCATGAGTTATTAATGTTGACATCACCCTTGAGGTGAGTATGTTGGGAGGCGAAACTATAAGCCCCTATCTTTCTATGTGTCCGGTTGAAACATTTTGCTCATGGGTACAAGGTGAGTGTTAGCATCATAGAAGACTATATGATGGTTGAGTATGTGGACTTGCCTAAAGGCTCCGACACGTGACTCTTGCTGAAAAGATGATGAATTGTAGTTGCAAAAGTTGACTGAGAACATAGTTTGTCGGTTTCTAATAGAGTTTTTGCTTTATACTTCGATTATGTGATGAACTATTACTTATTCATGAGAAGTATATGTTAAAATTTCTAGGACAAAAGTCCTATGTTTAATGTTGTTGCTGTTATAATAATCAACATGATGCTTGTATGTCCGTATTTTGTTTTTATCGACACCTCTTTCTCAAAGATTGTGGACATGTTTCTCAATTTTGGTTTTCGCTTGAGGACAAGCTAGGTCTAAGCTTGGGGAGTTGATACGTCCATTTTAAATCCTGTTGTCTTACTGTTATTTATAATGTTTTTATCCATAATAATGCTTTTTGGAGTAATTCTAATGCCTTTTCTCTCATAATTTGCAAGGAACACACCAAGAGGGAGAATTCCGACAGCTGGAAATCTGGACCTGGAAAAGCTACGTCAGGCCACCTATTCTACACAACTCCAAATAAGCTAAAACTTCATGGATAATTTTTATGGATTATTTAAGAAATATTGGAGCCAATAAACACCAGAGGGGGGCCACCAGGTAGGCACAACCCACCTAGGCGCGCCAAGCCCCCCTGGCGCGCCCTGGTGGGTTGTGGCCTGCTCAGCCCATCTCCGGTGCCCATCTTCTGGTATATAAGTGGTTTTGACCTAGAAAAGAAATCAGGAGAGGACTTTCGGGACGAAGCGCCGCCGCCTCGAGGCGGAACTTGGGCAGGAGCACTTTTGCCCTCCGGCGAAGCGATTCTGCCGGGGGAACTTCCCTCCCGGAGGGGTAATCATCGTCATCATCATCACCAACAACTCTCCCATCTTGGGGAGGGCAATCTCCATCAACATCTTCACCAGCACCATCTCATCTCAAACCCTAGTTCATCTCTTGTATTCAATCTTGTTACTGGAACTACAGATTGTTGCTAGGGGTGAAGTAGGAACATTAGAATCATATCAAATTCGTATTTAAACAAATAAACTAAGGAATTATGAGTGGCATAATGTTTAGCTTCAAGGTAGATTGTATTCCATGTAAAATATCATAGTCTATGTAAAAGGTGGAAATGACACTTTCTTTCTATATAATTCAGTGTTCATTGCCCATGCATGATGGAAGAGATCACATAGAGAAATACTATTCACTCATGTCTGTGGTTCCAGTATTTTGAAAGGTGGTCCACCCTAAAATAACTAGATGATACCCCGCGCATTGCTGCGGAAAGGAATGCGGATATACCTATTCATAGAATTACAGGTCGAAAATTACTGAAAAATTAGTAACATGGAAAGAATATAAAGAAAAAAATTGCTAACTGACTGGTGGATTGCCATTGGCGCGGAATGATTCTCATGTGTAAGAAGTCCCGAATACCAAAGAAATAACATTGAAGCATCCAAATAAAAAAGTGGTTCAAATACTTGTAAAATTTGGTCCAATGTTGCAATTTGTCTTGTAAAATTATGCGCAATGTTACAATTTGTCTTGATCTCTAATACAAAGGAAATAACACTAGTGATTGCGTTGAACACAAAGTTTCCGCATAGCATCTTTGAACAAAACCGTCGAAAAAAGTCTTGCCAAATTTGCATTGAGCATTCCAACAAATTAGTGGGAAACAAAATTCTCACCTCAATTATGGGGTCTCACAAACAAATAATAATTGGTCACCTTTGCCACATAAGACAAAATGACTGACTTTGGCCATAAATGTTAATTGTATCTGCTTGTGAAATATGCCCTCTTCATGGCTGTAAAGTAAATCTTATATTCAAACCAAATAGTGTATCAAAGTATTATAAGGTGCAAACATTAAATTAACCACAATATAAAGATGAGACGTTTTATTTTTAATTCAAAGCACTAACCTGGGCTTCTTGATCTGAGCAACAAAATAGTGTATCTAAGAATATACTCCAAGTGAAAAGGCTTCTTCGTGAAATGCATGCACGGACATGTGCCTGGACTGGAGCATATTGGAGGCGTGTGGCCTGGCCGCCTAGTAGCATCAGATGGTGCAGACAGTGGTGTGAGCAGTGGGCAGTAACTACAAAGGCGTAATCTAAACGACATGCCACATAGAAGCGTGTCAAGAGCGGTATTCATCATGTCACATATGAATGCAAGTGCAATTATGCTCACCTGATAAACTAATGTGACCGTCTTGAAGCCGAAGGTAGACTCCCTATGTAAATCGTCTTTGCTGATTTAGTCGGCCTTCTCGCTGCCGCCGACGGCTTCGGAGCACAACAATGACACGCAAAGGACTCAGCGGCTGTGCCTTGCTCAATGATCTAGGATGGCCGGCCAAGGAACGGCGGCCCAGCCCGTGTACGTTGAACACTCATTGAAACATCAAGAGGATATACGTACTGGCAAGCATGGCGGAGGAGTCTCGGAGGAGAGCAGCGTCGGGTAATTAACCGGCAATGGAACGGTGGACCAGCAGCCAGCTTCCCATCGCTCCGAGGAAAATAGTGGGCGAGGCGAACCGAACCGGAGGAGGTCCGGAGGAGAGCAACCACCAGGCGCAGGTTGATTTAGCTATGTATTCCTCGAAGGTCTGGGTACTTGTCAATTGAATTGCGGCCGGCGGCCCGTCCTACAACCCAACAACCAGGGTGGCGTTGGAGGTGAGATAGATCGATGGTCTTGCGGGAGGATGGCAAGCACAAAGGCCGTCTCCGCTCAGTTAAATCTCACAATTCTTGCAGGTAACGGAGGGATGGTAATGTGGGCGATTAATGCTGCAGTTTCATCTACATTTGTAGTTGTTTTGTGGCATATCAGAGGTATGCTTGTGGCGGCGGAAGAGATATCGACAGGGATAGAGTCGCAGCTTGGGAAGATGACCGTATGTGAGAACACGCATGGGCTACATCCCACATCCATATGTTGTAGGCTTCAGGAGCCAGCCCAGCAGTAACAGGTCCAGTTCTAGCCCACGTATGAAAACTTGAGCGGGAGGTGTGTGATCGAAGGAATAGAGGCTGATGCGGAGAAGCAACGAATTGTTATTTTCACTTGGCGGTGGCAAGCCTTGGTAAATTGCATCAAAACATGACCAAACGGCTTCAGATCTTGAACTATATTGCGTCAACGGCTATAACAATTTGGATGACGTGGCTTCATGAGGAGTCAAGAAAATTAGCTAGTGGGGTGCCCCTATTTAGATATAGAAGATATTGACAACAAATATGACAAGGCAAGCATAGAGGTAGTGAATCAATCATTACTTGTGAGCTTACTAGGACAAGTATGCAGAATTGTAATTGCAGTATGAGACCGTCCAAAATCTAAATCAAGAAGTTGGTCTAGCACTTATTGTTTGCAACTAATAGACGTGAATAATTGGATATCATATCGAATGAGTAAGAAAGACAAGTAAAAATGTCAACAAACCTGGCCTGTTGTAGTAATCTGGGTCAATGTCACTATGACCAACAATCCAAAATGACTAGTGTCTGTTCCTAGGGCCGTAATTTTGAAACCCTATGTACTTCATAGGTACTAAAGATTACTGAAATACATGTGAACCATTAAGTGTACGTAGCACTCAATACACAACAAACCCTAATGACAGTCCTGCCTAATGAGTAATGAATCAATTAGAAAATGGGTGATGAGGAGTGGCTGCTGAGTGTTGAGGATGTATCTGAGGATAAATTGGGTTGGCTTAGTGGCTGCTGCACGCCTGAGCCTTGAACGGAATGGGAAGGTAGGCACGGCGGCGCGACCGGGCAGCAGTGACGCTGTTGCGCGAGCGGCTCCTGGCCTCCTGTTAGTCCGCCGTCTCCTCCTAAAGTCATGCCATCTGGGGATGGCAAGTCACCGGCGAGGTAGGCGACTAGGGGCGAGTAGAGATCAGAAGCGTAGAAGAACAGAGGGGAATCAGGGTCTAGGCCGACCCAAATCCCAGGTTGGGCCGCGGCCCACCATGGGCACCCTGTAGATACACACCCGAGCGGCGTACATGCATTTTCGAAACTAAATTAGGAACATTTAGCTAACCAATTAAATGACTCTGTTTTAATAATATCATATTCGTATTTGAACAACTAAGCTTGTTTAGCTTGATGTGTGGAGCAGTGCTATTATGACACGAAGCACGTATGCTGATAGTATAGTGATCATAAAAGGGGAAACCCTAAGCATTTTTTGAGAAAAAGAGGGTTTCCCCTCCGATTTCTATTAAAGAAACCACCGCGGAACCGACATGACCAATTAAACGCTAAGCACGATTAATTAAACCCTATTACGACTGTGCCATGGCAGATCTAAATCTGCAAACTGCAGAAATGCTATTTAGCATCCATTGTTTGCTTCGAACTAAGAACTAAATTCTAAGAGCTGAAAACAAAGTACAGTAACCAAGTTGCGATCTATTTTCTGGTTGAGATCAAAAAGTTGAGTAGATATGAAGTACCACCTCTCTTGCGGCGCTGTGTAGGCATCGGGGGTGCGATGGCTATCGGTGCCATTGAGCGGATCTGCGATGGTAGAAAGGTGCATCGGGGGATAAGTCCCATTGCGGTGGACGAGAAGGTCGTGTGAGTGGCCCCTGCAAAGAGGACGAGGCGCCGATGAAGCGAGAGGACGCGATGCAAGGCTCCTAGTCCGTCGACGTGGATGAGAAACATCCATCTCTAGCAATGGACGACACGGTCTTGGTAGGCGCTCTGGCATGGTGGAGGATGGTGGCGATGGATGGGGTGGAGGACGGCGGTGATGGACGGGGTGGTGGACGGAGGAGGCTGGTGTGGGGATGGTGTTCTAGCGCAGATGGTGTATGAATGGGAAATTGGAGGGAGTGGTACGGGGAACAATGTTCTTGGGACGCGCCTGTCTGAAATATGGGAAAGTTACGAACTAAGCCCCCGTTTAAAATTTGGACGCCTCATCAGTTGGGGATAGGACGGTAATCTCGCATCTCCCCAATATTTGCCTAGAGCGATTTCGGGCGAGGAGAGGGTGTCTTGGCGCCATGGTGTATGAACGGGGCTGACAGGTATGGCAGTTATGTCACGTCTAAATGAAGTTACAAACCTGCCCCTATTGAAAATATTTGCCTACAACGATTTCGGCCGAGTCGAGTTTGTTTTGCCACCCACCGTATATGAATGGGGAAATGGAGGGAGAGATAGAGGTCTTTTGGACAAGCTTGAATCAAATGTGTTTTGCCGCCCATGTTTGGCGCCCACCGTGTCGGAATGGCCTCAGAGGTGGTCGTGTCACGTCTAATTGAAGTTACTAACCTACCCCTATTAAGAGCAGTGGAAATCAGGCCGATGGATTGTTTGTGTAAGGGGTAGACAATAATTTCATCCCCCAAACACTGGCTTCAGGAAGCCGACGTGGGAGTGGACATTTTGCCGCTTCTTTCGAATTTTGGGACAATAAGCATCCACATTTACCCTGGCTAATAAATTCAAATCCATTTTGTATTCTTATACGAATCTTTATAAATCATTGTATGTGTCTTTATATATCTTCAAAAGCACGACAAAGATGTATTCCACTATCATATATGAATATGATTTACAAATGTCGATACTCGAATTCAGAAGCTAGATCCAGTTTAAGGTGAATTCAAATATTTGAAACCATTTTATGTCCAACTCAAGTGTCACACGCAGGATAATGTGTCCTCCCATTTAGATATGTACACAAGCGATGCCTCAAGATTCAAAATACTGAGTCAATCAACCAATAATGTACAAAACTAACAGACATATAAACACTTATAGAGTATATGGATCAATAATATCAACTAACATACATAAGCCAGGCCACTGTACTTTTTTTTTGCTAGAAGAGCATCATTTTTTTAGCGAAGCTAGTACATCATCTTGGCCCTTTCAGATGCGTGCCACTTAAGAACCATCTATACTACTATTATTGTTGAATGCACATTCAGCCCGATTGGCATATTTGCAGGTCTGGCACAACAATCAAAATGAAATGTCTCAGAGTCTTGTTAATTAAAACAGACTTGTGCTAAAAAAATTATAAACCAAAAAACAAAAGAAATTATTACATGATCTCTAAAACAAATGGTTTGATCGATTACATGAACAAACAACACAAAGGTTATTCAATGATGGAAAGAACATTTCATCTATGATTTACCAAGTGGGAATTTAATTTCCTTTTTTGCTTTAGGACCTTAACAATGCTGTCAGTCTCAGCTTGCTTCATTTTGAAATCCACCAAATATTTAATGGTTGTCTTGAGTACTGCTTGTGATTGTGCTGTTTGCTTCCTCAACATGGTAACTTCATCTCTAAGTGCAGAAGTAGAATCTCTTTCTACCAATAGTTTAGCCTCTAGAGCATCAGTAGTTAGCAATTCATGATGCACGATTGGGCTGGTGCCACTGCTGTGGGATGATACAACATCCATGGGGACCTGTTTTGACATTAAACTTTCGATTGAATTCTAAAAAGTTGAGTTAGCAAAACATCTCAACTGGGAGTTAGAACAACAAACCAGTTAAACAAACATGGAATTAAAGAGTTTCAATTAGATGCTGAAAAGTAGTTATTAACATCATTGTTACCGGTTGCAGTAGTAAAGCAGTTAAACAAACAAGTTTTGCAAAAGGTACCTGTTGTGGCATTGGAGTTTCTCTTGGATCCTGAAAAGTTGAGTAGCTAGTAACATGATTAGAGCAACCGGTTGCAACAGCAAAGTAGTTAAAAAACAAGTTTTGCAAAAGGAACTTGTTGTGGCATTGGAGTTTCTCTTGGATCCTGAAAATTTGAGTAGTTAGTAACTTGATTAGAGCAACAATTTACAACAGCAAACCTTTTACAAAAATATATTTTTGAAAATGTACCTGCTTTGTAATTGGACTTCCAATTGGATCCTGAAAACTTGAAGTTGGTAAGATGATTACAGCAACAAGTTACAACAACAAACCAGGTAAACAAGGAAGTTTCTGAAAACATACCTGTTGTGCCAATGGAGTTTCAGTTGGATCATGCAAACTTGAATGTTAGCAACCATAAATAAAGTGTTGCAAGAGCCATAAGAAACTAACGTCAAACTAGTAAAACTAACTAGTTTTGGTAACATATTTAATTACACATGAACTAGTAAAACTAACAAGTTGTTGGCAACGTATTAAACTAACAAGTCAGTACCGTTTACCA
>NC_041392.1:415837566-415876069 GCF_002162155.2 Triticum dicoccoides
CTCATATAAACCTGACAGTTGTCTATCTATGAACATGCAAACATTACTAGTGCCACAAGTGATAACAGCAAACGATTTAAACAAACAGGGTATCAGAACGTAAATTACATGTGAATTCTGCTGCACCCTAGAAGTACATATGACCAGCTATCTACATGCTTAAGTAGCTATTTAAGTTCAGGCAAACAAGTAATTCTTAACAGTAAGTATCAAACACATAAATAGGCGCAATCAGTAGCAAACTAAATTACGCCAAGCAACATAGTTTAACAATTTTACAATAAGTGGCTAACTAAAATTCCGAGAAGCAGGTAACTGAACTTATGCTAGCTCTTTGTACAGTCACACTGCAACTTCTTTTTCGCTTACAAGGTTCTATGAAGGAGTCCATGGCATCAATTTCTTGGATACACGGTCCTAATACTTCTTTCTTCCTGCACTGCATTGGTAAGTCGAATGGTTAATCTGATAAGATGGTGCATCCATGATATGTTATATGAGGATAGGTTGTCAGACTATTGTAGGCACACGCATCACACTGTCTTTTACTGTATATTTCATCCGATTACATTTGGCATATCGAGATCTAAGCAATCTACAATAGGATGAAAAGACTGACATCCTTCACATTATTGGCAAACTCAGTTCATAGAAATTGAAGGAAATATGCCCTAGAGGCAATAATAAAGTTGTTATTTATATTTCCTTATATCATGATAAATGTTTATTATTCATGCTAGAATTGTATTAACCGGAAACTTAGTAAATGTGTGAATACATAGACAAACAGAGTGTCACTAGTATGCCTCTACTTGACTAGCTCGTTAATCAAAAGATGTTTAAGTTTCCTAACCATAAACATGAGTTGTCATTTGATGAACGGGATCACCTCATTAGAGAATGATGTGATTGACTTGACCCATCTGTTAGCTTAACACTATGATCATTTAGTTTATTGCTATTACTTTCTTCATGACTTATACATGTTCCTAGGACTATGAGATTATGCAACTCCCGAATACCGAAGGAACACTTAGTGTGCTCTCAAACATCACAACATAACTGGGTGACTATAAAGATGCTCTACAGGTGTCTCCAATGGTCTTGGTTGAGTTGGCATAGATTGAGATTAGGATTTGTCACTCCGTTTATTGAAGAGGTATCTCTAGTCCCTCTCGGTAATGCACATCACTATAAGCCTTGCAAGATGTGTGACTAATGAGTTAGTTGCAGGATGTTGCATTACTGAACGAGTAAAGAGACTTGCTGGTAACTAGATTGAACTAGGTATTGAGATACCGACGATCGAAACCCGGCAAGTAACATATCGATGACACAGGGAACAACGTATGTTGTTTTGAGGTTTGACCGATAAAGACCTGCGTAGAATATGTAGGAACCAATATGAGCATCCAGGTTCTGCTATTGGTTATTGACCAGAAGTGAGTCTCGGTCATGTCTACATAGTTCTCGAACTCATAGGGTCCGCACGCTTAACGTTCAATGACGATCGGTATTATGAGTTTATGTGTTTTGATGTATCGAAGGTAGCTTGGAGTCCCGGATGTGATCACGGACATGACGAGGAGTCTTGAAATGGTCGATAGATAAAGATTGATATATTGGAAGGCTATGTTTGGACACCGGAATGGTTTCGGGTAAGTTCGGGAAATTACCGGAGTACCGGGGGGTTACCGAAACCCCCCGGGGAGTCAATGGGCCTTAATGGGCCATGGTGGGAGCGAGAAGGAGGCGGCCAAGTAGGGGGCGCATCCCCCAAGCCCAATCTGAATTGGGGATGGGGCCGGCCCCCTTTCCTTCTCTCCTTCTCCTGTTTCCTTCTTCTTCTACTTCAACTAGGGAAGGGGGAAACCTACTCCTACTAGGAGTAGGAATCCCCCTTGGGGCGCTCCATAGAGAGGGTCGGCCCTCCCCTCCTCCACTCCTTTATATACGGGGGAGGGGGGCACCCTATAGACACACAAGTTGATAGTTGTCTTAGCCGTGTGCGGTGCCCCCCTCCACAAATTTCCACCTCGGTCATATCGTTGTAGTGCTTAGGTGAAGCCCTGCGTCGGTAGCTTCATCATCATAGTCATCATGCTGTCATGCTGACAAAACTCTCCCTCGGCCTCAACTGGATCAAGAGTATGAGGGACGTCATCGAGCTAAACATGTGCATATCACAGAGGTGTCGTGCGTTCGGTACTTCATCGGTTGGATCGCGAAGACGTTCGCCTACATCAACTGTGTTACTGAACAGTTCCGCTTTGGGTCTATGAGGGTACATGGACACACTCTCCCTCTCGTTGTTGTGCATCTCCTAGATAGATCTTGCGTGATCGTAGGAATTTTTTTGAAATACTGCATTCCCCAACAGTGACATCCGAGCCAGGTCTATGCGTAGATGTTATATGCATGAGTAGAACACAAAGGAGTTGTGGGCGTGGGTATATACATATTTCTTGCCGTCACTAGTTGATTCTTGATTCAGCGGTATTGTCGGATGAAGCAGCTCATACCGACATTACGCGTACGCTTACGCGAGACTGGTTCTACCGACGTGCTTCGCACACAGGTGGCTAGTGGGTGTCTGTTTCTCCAACTTCAGTTGAATCGGTTTCAATGAACATGGTTCTTTCTGAAGATCAAAAAGCAATCACTATACTACGTTGGGGTTTTGATGTGTAGGTAAGAACGGTTCTTGCTAGAAGCCCATAGCAGCCACGTAAAACTTGCAACAACAAAGTAGAGGACGTCTAACTTGTTTTTGTAGGGCATGTTGTGATGTGATATGGTCAAGACGTGATTATATAAATTGTTGTATGAGATGATCATGTTTTGTAACATGGTTATCGGCAACTGGCAGGAGCCATATGGTTGTTGCTTTATAGTTGTTGGAAGCAATAGTTGGCGAGACGACAATGATGCTTCTATGGAGATCGAGCTGTCAAGCCGGTGATGATGGTGATCATGACGGTGCTTTGGAGATGGAGATCACAAGGCACAAGATGATGATGGCCATATCATATCACTTATTTGATTGCATGTGATGTTTATCCTTTATGCATCTTATTTTGCTAAGTACGGCGGTAGCATCATAAGATGATCTCTCACTAAATTTCAAGGTACAAGTATTCTCCCTGAGTATGCACCGTTGCTACAGTTCATCGTGCCGAGACACCACGTGATGATCGGGTGTGATAAGCTCTACGTTCACATACAACGGGTGCAACCCAGTTTTGCACAAGCAGAATACTCGGGTTAAACTTGACGAGCCTAGCATATGCAAATATGGCCTCAGAACACTGACACCGAAAGGTCGAGCGTGAATCATATAGTAGATATGAATGACATAGTGATGTTCACCATTGAAAATTACTCCATCTCATGTGATGATTGGACATGGTTTAGTTGATATGGATCACATTATCACTTAGATGATTAGAGGGATGTCTATCTAAGTGGGAGTTCTTAAGTGATATGATTAATTGAAGTTTCATTTATCATGAACTTAGTACATGATAGTATTTCGCATGTCTTTGTTGTTGTAGATAAATGGCCCGCGTTGTTGTTCCGCTGAATTTTAATGCGTTCCTAGAGAAAGCTAAGTTGAAAGATGATGGTAGCAATTACACGGACTGGGTCCATAACTTGAGGATTATCATCATTGCTACACATAAGAATTACGTCCTGGAAGCAACGCTGGGTGACAAGCCTGCTGCAGATGCTGCTGACGACATTAAGAATGTCTGGCAAAGCAAAGCTGATGACTACTCGATAGTTCAGTGTGCCATGCTTTACGGTTTAGAACTGGGACTTCAATGACATTTTGAACATCATGTAACATATGAGATGTTCCAGGAGTTGAAGTTAATATTTCAAGAAAATGCCCGGATTGAGAGATATGAAGTCTCCAATAAGTTCTACAGCTGCAAAATGGAGAATAGTTCTGTTAGTAAACATATATTCAGAATGTATGGGTACCACAACCACTTGACTCAGCTAGGAGTTAATCTTCCTGATGATAGTGTCATTGACAGAGTTCTTCAATCACTGCCACCAAGCTACATGAGCTTCGTGATGAACTATAATATCCAAGGGATGGATAAGACAATTCCCGAGCTCTTTGCAATGCTAAAGGCTGTGGAGGTAGAAACCAAGAAGGAACATCAATAGTTGATGGTCAACAAGACCACCAGTTTCAAGAAGAAGGGCAAAGGGAAGAAGGGGAACTTCAAGAAGAATAGCAAGCAAGTTGCTGCTCAAGTGAAGAATCCCAAGTTTGGACCTAAACCTGAGACTGAGTGCTTCTACTGCAAAGGGACGGGTCACTGGAAGTGGAACTGCCCCAAGTATTTGGCGGATAAGAAAGATGGCAAAGTGAAAGGTATATTTGATATACATGTTATTGATGTGTACCTTACTAATGCTCACAATAGCGCCTGGGTATTTGATATTGGTTCTGTTGCTAATATTTACAACTCGAAATAGGGGCTACGGATTAAGTGAAGATTTGCTTAGGACGAGGTGATGATGCGCGTGGGAAATGGTTCCAAAGTCAATGTGATCGCCGTCGGCACGCTACCTCTACATCTATCTTCGGAATTAGTTTTAGACCTAAATAATTGTTATTTGGTACCAGTGTTAAGCATTAACATTATATCTGGATCTTGTTTGATGCGAGACGGTTATTCATTTAAATCAGAGAATAATGGTTGTTCTATTTATATGAGTAATATCTTTTATGGTCATGCACCCTTGATGAGTGGTCTATTTTTACTAAATCTTGATAGTAGTGATACACATATTCATAGTATTGAAGCCAAAAGGTATAAGTTTAATAATGATAATGCAACTTATTTTTGGCACTGCCGTTTACGTCATATTGGCGTAAAGCGTATGAAGAAACTCCATGCTAATGGACTTTTGGAATTACTTGATTATGAATCACTTGATGCTTGCGAACCATGCCTCATGGGCAAGATGACTAAGACTCCGTTCTCTGGAACAATGGAACGAGAAACAGACTTATTGGAAATAATACATACTGATGTATGTGGTCCGATGAGTGTTGATGCTCGTGGCGGGTATCGTTATTTTCTGACCTTCACAGATGATTTGAGAACATATGGGTATATCTACTTGATGAAACATATGTCTGAAACATTTGAAAAGTTCAAAGAATTTCAGAGTGAAGTGGAAAATCATCGTAACAAGAAAAAAAGGTTCTACGGTCGATCACTCAAGAGAATATTTGAGTTACGAGTTTGATCTTCATTTGAAACAATGTGGAATAGTTTCGCAACTCACGCTACCTGGAACACCATAGCGTAATAGTGTGTCCGAACACCGTAACCGCACTTTATTAGATATGGTGCGATCTATGATGTCTCTTACTGATT
Source organism: Triticum dicoccoides (assembly GCF_002162155.2). Classification (NCBI taxonomy): domain Eukaryota; kingdom Viridiplantae; phylum Streptophyta; class Magnoliopsida; order Poales; family Poaceae; genus Triticum; species Triticum dicoccoides. The sequence continues at coordinate 415,842,972 of NC_041392.1, forward strand.
TACCGCTATCGTTTTGGGGTTATGCTTTAGAGATGACTGCATTCACGTTAAATAGGGCACCATCGAAATCCGTTGAGACAACACCTTATGAACTTTGGTTTGGCAAGAAACCCAAGTTGTCGTTTCTTAAAGTTTGGAGCTGCGATGTTTATGTGAACAAGCTTCAACCTGATAAGCTCGAACCCAAATCAGAGAAATGTGTCTTCATAGGATACCCAAAAGAGACTGTTGGGTACACCTTCTATCACAGATCCGAAGGCAAGATATTCGTTGCTAAGAATGGATCCTTTCTAGAGAAGAAGTTTCTCTCGAAAGAAGTGAGTGGGAGGAAAGTAGAACTTGATGAGGTAATTGTGCCTACTCCCTTATTGGAAAGTAGTCCACCACAACAATCAGTTCCTGTGATTCCTACACCAATTAGTGAGGAAGCTAATGATGAAGATCAAGAAACTTCTGATCAAGTTACTACCGAACCTCGTAGGTCAACCAGAGTAAGATCCGCACCAGAGTGGTACGGTAATCCTGTTCTGGAAGTCATGTTACTTGACCATGACGAACCTACGAACTATGAGGAAGCGATGATGAGCCCAGATTCCGTAAAATGGCTTGAGGCCATGAAATCTGAGATGGGATCCATGTATGAGAACAAAGTGTGGACTTTGGTTGACTTGCCCGATGATCGGCAAGCCATAGAGAATAAATGGATCTTCGAGAAGAAGACTGATGCTGACGGTAATGTTACTGTCTACAAAGCACGACTTGTTGCAAAAGGTTTTCAACAAGTTCAAGGAGTTGACTACGGTGAGACCTTCTCACCCATAGCGATGCTTAAGTCCGTCCGAATCATGTTAGCAATTGTCGCATTTTATGATTATGAAATTTGGCAAATGGATGTCAAAACTGCATTCCTTAATGGATATCTTAAAGAAGAGTTGTATATGATGCAACCAGAAGGTTTTTTCGATCCAAAAGGTGCTAACAAAGTGTGTAAGCTCCACTGATCCATTTATGGACTGGTGGAAGCATCTCGGAGTTGGAATATACACTTTGATAGTGTGATCAAAGCATGTGGTTTTATACAGACTTCTGGAGAAGCCTGTATTTACAAGAAAGTGAGTGGGAGCTCTTTGGCATTTTTGATATTATATGTGGATGACATATTGTTGATCGGAAATGATTCTGAATTTCTGAATAGCATAAAAGGATACTTGAATACGAATTTTTCAATGAAAGACCTCGGTGAAGCTGCTTATATATTGGGCATCAAGATATATAGAGATAGATCAAGACATTTAATTGGACTTTCACAAAGCAGATACCTTGATAAAGTTTTGAAGAAGTTCAAAATGGATCAAGCAAAGAAAGGGTTCTTGCCTGTGTTACAAGGTGTTAAGTTGAGTCAGACTCAATGTCTGACCACTTCAGAAGATAGAGAGAAAATGAAAGTCATTCCCTATGCTTCAGCCATAGGTTCTATCATGTATGCAATGCTGTGTACCAGACCTAATGTGTGCCTTGCTATTAGTTTAGCAGGGAGGTACCAAAGTAATCCAGGAGTGGATCACTAGAAAACGGTCAAGAACATCCTGAAATACCTGAAAAGGACTAAGGATATGTTTCTCGTTTATGGAGCTTACAAAGAGCTCGTCGTAAACGGTTACATCGATGCAAGCTTTGACACTGATCCGGATGACTCTAAGTCACAAACCGGACGCGTATTTTTATTGAATGGTGGAGCTATCAGTTGGTGTAGTTCCAAGCAGAGCGTCGTGGTAGGATCTATGTGCGAAGCAGAGTACATAGCTGCTTCGGAAGCAGCAAATGAAGGAGTCTGGATGAAGGAGTTCATATCCGATCTAGGTGTCATACCTAGTGCATCGGGTCCAATGAAAATCTTTTGTGACAATACTAGTGCAATTGCCTTGGCAAAGGAATCCAGATTTCACAAGAGAACCAAGCACATCAAGAGACGCTTCAATTCCATCCGCGATCAAGTCAAGGAGGGAGACATAGAGATTTGCAAGATACATACGGATCTGAATGTTGCAAACCCATTGACTAAGCCTCTCTCACGAGCAAAACATGATCAACACTAAGACTCCATGGGTGCTAGAATCATCACTATGTAATCTAGATTATTAACTCTAGTGCAAGTGGGAGACTGAAGGAAATATGCCCTAGAGGCAATGATAAAGTTGTTATCTATATTTCCTTATATCATGATAAATGTTAATTATTCATGCTAGAATTGTATTAACCGGAAACTTAGTACATGTATGAATACATAGACAAACAGAGTGTCACTAGTATGGCTCTACTTGACTAGCTCGTTAATCAAAAGATGGTTAAGTTTCCTAACCATAGACATGAGTTGTCATTTGATGAACGGGATCACATCATTAGAGAATGATGTGATTGACTTGACCCATCCGTTATCTTAGCACTATGATCGTTTAGTTTATTGTTATTGCTTTCTTCATGACTTATACATGTTCCTATGACTATGAGATTATGCAACTCCCGAATACCAGAGGAACACTTAGTGTGCTATCAAACATAACAAGGTAACTGGGTGACTATAAAGATGTTCTACAGGTGTCTCCAATGGTGTTTGTTGAGTTGGCATAGATCGAGATTAGGATTTGTCACTCCGTGTATCGGAGAGGTATCTCTGGGCCCTCTCGATAATGCACATCACTATAAGCCTTCCAAGCAATATGACTAATGAGTTAGTTGTGAGATTTTGCATTACGGAATGAATAAAGAGACTTGCCGGTAATGAGATTGAACTAGGTATTGAGATACCGATGATAGAATCTCGGGCAAGTAACATACCGATGACAAAGGGGACAACGTATGTTGTTATGCGGTTTGACCGATAAAGATCTTCGTAGAATATGTAGGAACCAATATGAGCATCCTGGTTCCGCTATTGATTATTGACGGGAAGTGAGTCTCGGTCATGTCTACATTGTTCTCGAACCCGTAGGGTCCGCACGCTTAACGTTCGATGATCGGTATTATGAGTTTATGTGTTTTGATGTACCGAAGGTAGTTTGGAGTCCCGGATATGAACACGGACATGACGAGGAGTCTCGTAATGGTCGAGACATAAAGATTGATATATTGGAAGTCTATGTTTGGACACCAAAATGGTTTCGGATAAGTTCGAGCAATTACTGGAGTACCAGGGTGGTTACCGGAATCCCCCAGGGAGTCAATGGGCCTTAATGGGTCATGGTGGGAGAGAGAAGGAGGCGGCCAAGTGGGGTGCCCCCCCAAGCCCAACCTGAATTGGGGAGGGGGGCGACCCCCCTTTCCTTCTGTCCTTCTCCTTTTTCCTTCTTCTCCTACTCCAACTAGGGAAGCGGGGGGAAACCTACTCCTACTAGCAATTGGAATCCCCCTTGGGGTGCGCCATAGAGAGGGCCGACCCTCCCTCCTCCACTCCTTTATATACGGAGGAGGGGCACCCCATAGACACACAAGTTGACAGTTGTCTTAGCCGTGTGCGGTGCCCCCCTCCATAGATTTCCACCTTGGTCATATCGTTGTAGTGCTTAGGTGAAGCCATGCGTCAGTAACTTCATCATCACCGTCATCACGCCATCGTGCTGAAGAAACTCTCCCTCGACCTCAGCTGGATCAAGAGTATGAGGGGCGTCACCGAGCTGAACGTTTGCAGATCGGGGAGGTGTCGTGCGTTCGGTACTACATCAACCTCGTTACTTAACGCTTCCACTTTCAGTCTACGAGGGTACATGGACACACTCTCCCCTCTCATTGCTATGCATCTCCTAGATAGATCTTGTGTGATCGTAGGAATTTTTTGAAACACTTTGTTCCCCAACAGAAACAAGCAATTCAACCATTCTGTGGGTAAATTAAAAGCGCCACTGGAATATTTTCACTACCCCAATCATACATGTAAAAAGGGGTGACACCACCGTAGGGGTTGGTATGGGTGGCCGCCTCAGGTGGCTGGAAAGAGTGCACTTAGTTTGAGTCATCCAGGTTGGCCCAGGCTAGTTTTGTTCATCCCAGCGCATGAGCAGACAATGTAAAAAATGAAGAAAAATATTTCAATTTGTATGGGGCAATAACATAAGTGCAAGGCAGGCCCTATAGCAGGCTCACGGCCCAAATGAGCGCCTCCCATATCGATCGACAGGTGGAAAAATCCCAATTCGTTCGCTCCAGCCTCCAGTCTAGTTCGCTCCTAACCTACCCGCCGCTAGACAAACCGACACAGCACTTCCTCGTGCCCTCGTTGGACGCCAGTCGCTGGGCTTCAAGCGAATGGAAGGACAAGAAGATGAAGATCCAACCCTGGGTGTAGCCTGCATGGGAGGCAACGGTGGCAACACGAGCATGTTATCAAGCATGCGCAAACGGACAGTCGTAGCTTTCAAGAGAGCGTGCGCAACGAGAAGGTACATCACATCCCTGATTATATCAAATTCAACTATTCAATTTCTAGGCAATAGTTAAACCTGACGGTGTTGTAAAACTGCTTGTATGTAGGGAATCTATGAGAAAATGAAACCAATTTCTACTTATTTTATAACTCCCCCAATCAATACTGAACTGACTGAACCTGATGTATCTAATCAATTTTGTGGTGCAAACATACAAGCTCATGATGTTTTTGAGCCTGAAGTGTCTAATGAACAGACCGCTAATGAAGGATTTGAGGCAAACATTCTACATGCTCCAGGTGATGAACATGTAGTGTCTAATGAGGGATCTAATGCAAGCATTTTGCAAGCTCCCATTGAATGATTTAGTGTCTAATGATGATCTGCTATGTTGAGAGAGACACAGAGATTTGCAGGAATTGATGACAAGCAAATTATAGTACATTTACATGGCTTGAGGAAACGTTGAGGCCATCTACCAGAAAGTCCCCGTACCATGAGAACGTAGCATAAGTACTTTTCTAATCTATTGTTTGAAACTATTGGCATACTTGTGCAGGATAGATATATTGATATGCAGTTTGCGCACTGGTTATATGTGCAATTACACTTCTATATTTTCAGCCAGAGAATGAAAAAATCAGGAAGGTACAGACCATGTTAGTAGTCCTTGTACACCATGTTGCATTTTATGTTTTTTGGTGCTCACATCATTTAGTATTTTATAATCTGGAACTACATTGGATCATTAGGTGGTTTTCAAAGTGCATGTAGCTTCACATTTCTCAAGTTATGTTGATTTCCGGAGTGCAAGTGCCTTCGTATTTTTTAAGTTGAATTTTTCTCCCTGGTAACTTGAATTTGTGGATTCGCCACTACACACAAATCATACACGCAGGCCAGTACGAATTAAATGAAATGCAATGACTTACGCTAGCTCATTGTACAGGCTCACTCCAGCTCTGCTTGCGCTTGGGATGTTCCATGTAGAATTCCATGTTACCACCTGCTTGGATGTGCAGGCCTTGTGCTCCTTGCACCCCCCCTCTGCATTTTTGACATGGAGAATGGTTGATCAAATAAGAGGAATCGACCTTGCTGTTGTACCGGAGGACAGGTACTTACATGGTTATACCGGTATGCAGGATGTGTACCGGATCCTGTAGCACCGTCATGCTTCGCTAAAAATGGTTTTGGTTGTTTTAGATGATATCTCCAGAAGAAATATGAGTTAAAGTCAGAGTTGCATAGGCGTGTAAGCTAAGAAAGCAGTGAAAGGATATCAAAACATCGTCGGCAGTGCATAAGGGAGTTATCGGATTCCGGGCTCCGTAGACCCAAGAAAGATTTGAACTCTGGGGTGCATGCGACGAACTCAATCTTCCCAGCCTACCAACTCGTTGCTCTCATGGCCTAGCTCAATGAATAGGAAAGGAAAGGGACATGATAGTTTACCCAGGTTTGGGCCACCTTGCGGTGTAAGACCCTACTCCTACTTTTTGGTGGATTAGCCTCAAGGTGGGCCGAGGATGAACTAGTACAGAGGAAGAACTACCTCGGGAGGTCTATTCTTGTGAAGGTGTGAGCTGGTGATGGTTCGGATGGCTCGATCCCCTTCTATGGTGGTGGGTAAGCTATATTTATAGTGGCCTTGGCCCTCTTCCCCCAAAATGAAGGCGGGAAGGGATCCCACAACGACCCAATTTGAAGGGAGACAAATAGTACATCTTATCCTGACGAAAGGTGGTTTTCGCCTGCAAAGCTTCTGGTCATGATGTCGTGGTGGGCTCGGCGATGACCTCCGTCCTTCCATCCTGGCTATCTTGGTCTTGTAGCACAGAAATGGAAACCTTTGGCTGATTCCTCGGAACTCCGTGCCCATGCTTGCCTCTTTAGCACCAAAGAGGAAACATGTTGTACTATGCCCACTGGCGCCCACCTGGCCTTTATTGTCATGGCTTGCGTCACCTCAACCTCATGAGGTGAGCGCCTACATAGAAATCTCCGCCCATCAGGAGCCAGCCTAGGGAGGCCGCTCCTTCTGGAGGTCTTGGCATCGTCCGCCTCGCGAGGCTTGGCCCCTCGCGAGGGTCTTGTCTTGTCGATGCTGAAGATGGGCCATACCAGGCCGCTGATGGAGCCACGCCGTGGGCCGCAGGCAGGCAAGTCTGGGTACCCTGGTTCCTAGAACGCCAACAGTAGCCCTCGGGCCCAAGGCGCGCTCGGACTTGGCTTTGAGGCGAAGCCAAAGGGCAAAGTGTCGCAGGCTCCAACCGCTTGCGGACCTGGTCGACGCGTGGCGCTTGATGGGACATGGGCGTCTCCGCTTCCCCATGCTGCCTCGGCAACTGTTCAACTTGACAACAGCCTACTGCATGCAAAAAAAGATCATCATTACTGGGGATCATGGAGGCTGGCGGTTGGCCTCCCTCTGGCTATAAATGGGGGGGTGGGGCGGAGCCCCCTTCCCATCTCCATCTTCTCGCTCCTTGCTTCTCCTTCTTCCTTCCGCCGTATTGTTGAAACATCCATAGTGCCGACGAGGAGGTTTTCCGCAGCAGAGAAGGGAAAGGCCCCCAACGAGGGGCCAGGCTCGCCACCGCCCAAGAGAGGCCGTGGGCGGCTCCGAAAGCATGCGGAGACTCCGTCAGCAATCTATCGGGGGTGCGAGCGCGCCCCTTCAACGGCCAGCGCTGCCTCCGGCAGCCGTGGTGGAGCTTCTTCCCGTGGCAGGGGCTGCCGTGGATGAGGTGACCTCGGCGATGGGGGAAGGTGTGTGGAGATCATCCAGCCGCCACGGCCGCGCTCCCACTCAGCCGACGCGCCTTCGGAATTCATAGTGTGGTCAGAGAGGCCAGGGGGCATCTGGTTCCGGCTTTCGCCTTCCTTCATGACCGCGCTGCTGGCTGGAGGGCCTGGTGGCCTCTGGCGATGGGCCAATGGCTGGTGTAGCAAGGCCTCGTGGGTGTATGCTGAGGTCACCGCCGCTGGCAATGTGTTCCTGAACCGCGGGTGGCAGCCGCTTGCCCCGCGTGCGGCCTGCATGGGAGGTGCACCCTCCACTTCACGTATGACAATGTCGTGACCCTCTATGTCAGGGTCATTGGGGAAGGCGGCCGGGATCTGGGGTGCTGCCTGGAGAGCGATAGTGACGACGCCGATGGCGTTGTCGGTGGCAGTGAGCTTGCCCTTGGCGACGGCCGCGCCGCCTCCAGCAGCGGGGGCTCCTCTTCTAGGCAGAGTTCGAGCGATAGTGACTACGACGAGCCACCACGCCCACGGGCTCGGAGTGGGGAGGTCGACAAGTTGCATCGCCAGCGCGCCCCAGTGAAATAGGAGGAAGTCTCCGGCTGAGCTCAAGCGCCACTGGAGCCCGGCCTCAGGGGGGGCGATGTAGTCGCGCGACCTGCTTTTGTTTCTTCCTTTTTTTCTACATCTAAAAAAGTAGAGAGCCCTATTGGGGCGTGTAATGAACCATGGCGCTTGCGCCATTATGATATGCTCGTTATTTTTATATTATGTCATGATATTTGTGCTGCTGCTGGGTGTGGTTAAGACGACTTAGTTGGATGTGCTCGCAGTAGACTCCCGTGCTGCGGGGGCATGCCCCTTGCCTCAAGGGCGTCTTCCAAGGGCTTCCTTCTTGAAGACTCTTGAGTCGTTGAGCCTTGGGAGGCGTCATGTAGCTGCAGGGTTAGAAGACGTCATGAGGTGTCTCGTCTTACCTCGCGTGAGCCCCCGAGCGTGGGTTGGTCATGGCTAGCGTGTCGCGTCGCGGTGCCCGGGAGCATGGACTCGAGAGGACGTGCATGCCCATGAGCTCGTTTGAGAGCATCCCTTAAGGATTAGGATGCCAAAGGCTGGGGTAGCAGGGCTTTGGCGGGTGTGGTCGCGGGCAAGCCCAAGTGCACACACCGTACCCAGCACCTCGCGTGGGATGCGCGAGGAAGAGTGACGGGCAACTGCCACTCTCCCCTAGGCGAAATTTTAAAGAGCGAACACTACAAGGAGAGAAAAAGAAAGAGATTTCCCGACCCTTGTGAATGAAAGACGCAAAAACTACAAATTTCACTCAAGAAGTTGCAAACCAACTACAGAAAGCAAGCAAAAGAACAGACGCGTCCAGGACCTAGGCTAGTCTTCTTGTCTCCACGAGGACATGGGTGGGAGCCCCCATGAGGCCCAGAGGCGGCACTCAGGAGACTCCGGGGCATGTACAACCCCAACTCATTATTACATGAGAGTGTCACGAGCGGAGATCTTCACAGGCGCGGAGCCTTGGTCATGGGTAGAACTTCTAGAGATGTTGGATGTTCCAAGCATTCTGGACGGGGATGTCGTCCTACGTCTCCAGGCGCGCGGCGCCAGGCCTGGAGACATGGGCGATCCTGAATGGGCCCTCCCACATGGGTGAGTGCTTATGAAGCCCTTCCCTGGAGAGCACCCGCCTCAGGACGAGATCACTCACCTCGAGCGTCTTGGAGCGGACATTGCGGTAGTGGTACCACCGCAACGCCTGCTCGTAGCTCGCTGAACGGAGCGAGGCTTGATGGCGGCGTTCCTCCCTGGCATGCCTCATCAAACGCCAAGACCCGCACGGAGCGATGCTTGACCTCATGAGGGAGGACCACCTCGGCTCCATAGATGAGGGAGAATGTGAAGGAAATATGCCCTAGAGGCAATAATAAAGTTGTTATTTATATTTCCTTATATCATGATAACTGTTTATTATTTGTGCTAGAATTGCATTAACCAGGGACTTAGTACATGTGTGAATACATAGACAAACAGAGTGTCCCTAGTATACCTCTACTTGACTAGCTCGTTAATCAAAGATGGTTAAGTTTCCTGACCATAGACATGTGTTGTCATTTGATGAACGGGATCACATAATTAGAGAATGATGTGATGGACAAGACCCATTCGTTATCTTAGCATAATGATCGTTTAGTTTTATTGCTATTGCTTTCTTCATGACTTATACATATTCCTTTGACTATGAGATTATGCAACTCCCGAATACCGTAGGAACACCTTGTGTGCTATCAAACGTCACAACATAACTGGGTGATTATAAAGATGCTCTACAGGTGTCTCTGAAGGTGTTTGTTGAGTTGGCATAGATCAAGATTAGGATTTTTCACTCCATGTATCGGAGAGGTATCTCTGGGCCCTCTCGGTAATGCACATCACTATAAGCCTTGCAAGCAATGTGAATAATGAGTTAGTTATGGGATGATGCATTACGGAATGAGTAAAGAGACTTGCTGGTAACGAGATTGAACTAGGTATGAGGATACTGACAATCGAATCTTGGGCAAGTAACATACCGATGACAAAGGGAATGACGTATGTTGTTATGTAGTTTGACCGATAAAGATCTTTGTAGAATATGTAGAAATCAATATGAGCATCTAGGTTCCGCTATTGGTTATTGACCGGAGATGTGTCTCGGTCATGTCTACATAGTTCTCGAACCCGTAGGGTCCGCACGGTTAATGTTCAATGACGATTTGTATTATGAGTTATGTGTTTTGAGTCTCGAAATGGTCGAGAGGTAAAGATTGATATATTTGAAGGTTATATACGGACACCGGAATGGTTCCTATAAGGTTTGGGGATTTTTCGGAGTACCGGGAGGCTATCGGAACCCCCTGGGAAAGTTAAGGGGCCTAATGGGCCATAGTGGAGGACAGGAGGCAGCCCACGGGAGGTGGCGCGTGCCCCCCTTTCCCAATCCGAATTGGACAAGGGGAGGGGCGTGGCCCCCCTTTTCCTTCTCCTTCTCCCTCCTTTCCCCTTTCCCCCTCTCCGTTGGAAGGAAAGGGGGCGAATTCTACTAGGAACAGAGTCCTAGTAGGACACCCCCCTCATGGTGCGCCACCCCTGGCCGGCCACCTCCTCCCCCTCTGCTTTACATAAGGGGGTGAGAGACACCTCAAAGGCACACCAAGAATTCTCTTAGCCGTGTGCGATGCCCCCTCCACAGTTTACTCCTCCGGTCATAGCATCGTAGTGCTTAGGCGAAGCCCTATGCGGATCACATCACCATCACCGTCACCACGCCGTCGTGCTGACGGAACTCTCCCTCGACCCTCTGCTGGATCAAGAGTTCGAGGGACGTCATCAAGCTGAACGTGTGCTGAACATGGAGGTGCCGCACGTTCGGTACTTGGATTGGTTGGATCGTGAAGATGTTCGACTACATGAACCGTGTTAATCTAACGCTTCCACTTTCGGTCTACGAGGGTATGTGGACACACTCTCCCCGTCTCGTTGCTATGCATCTCCTAGATAGATCTTGCGTGATCGTAGGAATTTTTTTTGAAATTGCATGCTACGTTCCCCAACAGTTGTATCAGAGCCAGGTTTATGCGTAGATGATTGTAACATCCCAATTTTCAATTTGGATGTTAATCATTAGGTCATCATATGCACCCATGATTTGAGCATTTTTGAATTTGATTTATTTGGAAATTTTGATCCAAGAGACCTTAAGAAACTCAAGGACCATTTGATAGAGTTGGAGGTTTTCACAAATATCCATTTTTGAATTTTCAAAATTTGGTAATTTGGATCAAGGTGATTTTTATTTGAAATTATTTTTCCAATTATTTCAAAATAAATAAAATAATGAGAGAAGATAATATGACTTCTTCAAAACAGCGAGGAAATAATGGAAATTTAATTTTGAATAAAAATATATTTTATTCGGTTAAATTAGGGAAAAATACATTTTAAAAAAATTGCATTTTAGCCTAGAAAAATGTTCACTTGGTCCTAAATATTAGGAGAGGACCGTGAAAATTATTTTTGGGATTTTAGGATCTGTATTTTATTTTATTTTGGATTTTTTCTCTCTACAATGATTTTTTTTTTAAAAACACGTGCCGACTGGGCCGGCCCAGCCGAAGCCAGGCCAAGGCCCGAGCCGCCGCCGCCTTCCCCGCTCGCGTGCCGCCCGTGTCCTCGCTAGACTCCGGCTAGGAGTCCCGGTTGGAGCCGCCACCTGCCGACCCCCTCCCCAAGTCGGCCAGCCTCCTCCCTTTATAAGCCGACCCCGTCGCCCCTCCTCCCACGGCGCTGCCGCCCCAAGCCGCCGCACCGCACCGCGCCGTCGCCGCCAGTCTGTGCCGCTGCCCCGCGTCGCCCGAACCCAGCTGGAGTTTGCCGCTGCCACCGCCAGTTTTTTTCGATCCAGTATAACCGCTAAAACCCGCCCCGGTTTTTATTTAGTTTGGTTTTATTTTTTTAGATCGGTTTATTTATTAGGTTAATTTATTGAGTGAGCGTTCACCCGTTTGGTTCTATTAACAAACAAATTCGTTCATTAGTCTCTATTAGCGGACGTTCGTCTGATAGATTTTTTCAGTTTATTTTCGGCCAGGGACCTATCCGTGATTAGTTTTCTTATAGATTAGTCCCTGATCTTTAAACCCTCACTACTTTTTGCTCGTTTATCCAAATCCAGTGAAACCAAAGCCAAAATCTTCGTCTTGTTCCCCTCTGTCCAGATAAACCACTTGGACATGATTTTGAAATTTTGAAATTTGGTTTCTAGAAGATTTGAATTTGAACTTCTTTTTATCGTAGTTTGAGTTTCGTATCTCCAATTTGATTGATTCTTTTTGCAAATCGAAGCTCTTCACTTGAACCTTTTGGTTTAGACCTTTTCTTTTGGTTTTACCTTTGCATCTTATGCTTGAGTGCTTATGTATGCTATTGTTTGTTCACGATAGAGTTTCGAGAGTGCGAGGCTTGCTACTTTGAAGCTCCAGGGTTTTCCGATCGTCAGCAAGACAAGTAACACTTTGATCATATCCCTTTATTACCCAGTTTTTTATGCATTAGTTTCAACCCTCAAACATTGCATGGGTAGGTTTTGATAACATGTGGGTGTGGGAAGTAGATGATGAGGTATGAACCTATTGTCTTTTTATCAACCTCGGGATTTACACGTTATGCTCATATTGTTTAGTAATGCTCGTAGACGGGATTGGTATGTGAGATTCATGAGAGATGTGAGAGTTAATATTTAACTAAGGAAAACTTAAGGTGGCTATTTTAATACACATCTAGGTGGATTGGTTGCGGGTACCTGGAGCAATCCAGTGTTGTCCTAGGATATCCTAGAGTACCCGTGTGATCATCCTATGGAATGCCACCCAGGCTCAAAGGGATCATAATATTATTCATGCTCAGAAACTTCCGTGTGCATCCACAACCCATTATGGGCTCTGGCGTAGTTGAGTAAGTTGTGTGACCTCTTTCAGTGGTAGGCTCGCAGATGTAGGGGAAAGTAGGTGGTACTGTCTATCCAGAGTAAAGAGTTAATGCTTCAGAAAGACTATGTCTCGATCTTCCGATCATGGATGCGGTCGAGTCTTGTGGTAAAAGTGCGCAAACTTCTGCACAGTGTATAAACTAATCATGATTAGCCGTGTCCTTGATTATGGACATCTTGACTATCTGGTATTTGAATTATTGATTGATCTCATCACTTTACTTAAAGAATTTGTTGGGTTATTAATTACTATTTTGGGATTGAGTTGGGGGTAGCTTCTCAATAATGTCATAAACTTTGTAGTTAAATAAAATGTATTCCTTTGTCGTAGGGAAAATTAGCTTTATGCAAATGATAACCATAGAGCCTCCACCAGCAAATATGAATGTAGTGATAGTTGTTATTTGTTCATTGCTCTATAGTGTTATCTTGACAGCATATTCCATGAGCTGACCTACACGGCTGCAACGTATCATGTTGCAGAGTTTTCAGACAAAGAGTAAGGTGCGATAGGTCGTTGTCATGCACTCAGTTTTGCCATGGAGTTGGATGGACTCATTTATCCTCGAAGCTTCCACAGTTATCTTATTTAGATGGCCTTCGGCCATATTATTGTAATAAGTACTCTTTTTGAGACACTCGATGTAATAAGTGTGTAATTGAACTCTGTTATAAATCCTCAAGTACTGTGTGTGTCAGCAATACCAATCCAGGGATGACACTTAAGCACGGAGACTACGGTCCATTGGGATCGGGTCGCTACAAGATGGTATCAGAGCACACGCTGAGTGTAGGACGCGACTGATACGTCTCCAACGTATCTGTAATTTTTGATTGCTCCATGCTATATTATCTATTGTTTTGAATGTTTATGGGCCTTATTATACACTTTTATATCATTTTTGGGACTAACCTATTAACCCAAAGCCCAGTGCCAGTTTCTGTTTTTACCCTATTTTAGGGTTTCGAAGAAAAGGAAAATCAAACAGAGTCCAATTGACCTGAAACTTCACAGAACTCATTTTTGGAAGGAAAGAAGCCCATAAGACTTGGAGTGCACGTCGGGGGATCTGCGAGGAGGTCACGAGGCAGGGGGGGGCGTCCACCCCCCTGGGCGCGCCCTCCACCCTCATGAGCCCCTCATGGCCCCCTGATGTACTTGTTCCGCCTATATATCTCCATATACCCTAAAAACGTCCGTGACCACATTAGATCGGGAGTTCCGCTGCCAGAAGCCTCCGTAGCCACCGAAAGCCAATCTAGACCCGTTCCGGCACCCTGCCGGAGGGGGCAATCCTTCTCCGGTGGCCATCTTCATCATCCTGGTGCTCTCCATGACGAGGAGGGAGTAGTTCTCCCTCGGGGCTGAGGGTATGTACCAGTAGCTATGTGTTTGATCTCTCTCTCTCTCTATCTCTCTCGTGTTCTTGAGGTGATACAATCTTGATGTATCGCGAGCTTTGCTATTATATTTGGATCCTATGATGTTTCTTCCCCCCTCTACTCTCTTGTAATGGATTGAGTTTCCCTTTGAAGTTATCTTATCGGCTTGAGTCTTTAAAGATTTGAGAACACTTGATGTATGTCTTGCCGTGGATATCTGTGGTAACAATGGGATACCACGTGATTCACTTGATGTATGTTTTGGTGACCAACTTGCGGGTTCCGCCCATGAACCTATGCGTAGGGGTTGGCACGCGTTTTCGTCGTGATTCTCCGGTAGAAACTTTGGGGCACTCTTTGAGGTTCTATGTGTTGGTTGAATAGATGAATCTGAGATTGTGTGATGCATATCGTATAATCATACCCACGGATACTTGAGGTGACATTGGAGTATCTAGGTGACATTAGGGTTTTGGTTGATTTGTGTCTTAAGGTGTTATTCTAATACGAACTCTAGGGCTGTTTGCGACACTTATAGGAATAGCCCAATGGATTGATTGGAAAGAATAACTTTGAGGTGGTTTCGTACCCTACCATAATCTCTTCGTTCGTTCTTTGCTATTAGTGACTTTGGAGTGACTCTTTGTTGCATGTTGAGGGAAAGTTATGTGATCCAATTATGTTATTATTGTTGAGAGGACTTGCACTAGCGAAAGTATGAACCCTAGGCCTTGTTTCAACGCATTGCAATACCATTTACGCTCACTTTTATCATTAGTTACCTTGCTGTTTTATAATATCAGATTACAAATACCTTTATCTACCATCCATATACCACTTGTATCACCATCTCTTCGCCAAACTAGTGCACCTATACAATTTACCATTGTACTGGGTGTGTTGGGGACACAAGAGACTCTTTGTTATTTGGTTGCAGGGTTGCTTGAGAGAAACCATCTTCATCCTACGCCTCCTACGGATTGATAAACCTTAGGTCATCCACTTGAGGGAAATTTGCTACTGTCCTACAAACCTCTGCACTTGGAGGCCCAACAACGTCTACAAGAAGAAGGTTGTGTAGTAGACATCAACGACCACTAGGAAAAGCCACAGTATACTCTTCTCTACTCATTTCTAAATCTTCACCATTTCTACTCTATAGATGGCAGACCCAAGGAACAAGTTCACTCAACCGGATGACGACACACCTTTTGGACGACACTTGAAGGAAGTCACTGGGTACCTAAACATCGGCATACCAAGCATCACCGGAACCTACGCCGCCACCCTACCAAAAGAGGATGGATGATTCAAGTTCGTATTCCAGGAAGGACTTTTAAACCAGTTACCGAGCCCATCAAGTTTTCCTTTGATGCACCAACATGGAGTTTAGGAAAGAGCATGGCTGCCCACATCGCCATTGGACGCATAGGCAAAGTGTACAACAAGGATATTAAGGACACCATCTACCAAATATGTGGACGTCGAGATGAGAAATGGGAGATGATTCGCACCAGGAAGGATAAGTCCATTGCAGCCTACATACATGAGTTGAACCAGCACATTCGATGCTACGAGAGCCAGATGTGCGCTAACATGATAGTTACGAAGAACTCAGAACATGGAACTAGAGGAAGAACTCAAGTCTACATGTGATGGATATGAAGAAGAAATTGATGTACTACGGGAGAAGAATGAAGACCTGAAGAAGAAGCTAGGAATATTCATGGGGGATCCCGAACCTGGAGTGGACATTCGTTCAGAAGATTACATCATACTAGACGACACAGACTCTGACCCCGACAGCGATGATGATTATGAATACGAAGCTGGAGAAGATATTATGGAGTCTTCCACTGATCAAAACTTCTAGTCGACCACCATATTACCATTAGAGTACTTCCATGTATATAGTTATAGTCTGCGAGATTTTGTAACGATAGCTTAGATCGATTGTATGAATATTGTTTGAATTGAGTGGTGTGAAATGAATGTGTTTGTCTCATGTGCATATGGGTAGTGAAATCTCTCTTTAGACCTGATACGTCTCCGTCGTATCTACTTTTCCAAACACTTTTGCCCTTGTTTTTGACTCTAACTTGCATGATTTGAAAGGAACTAACCCGGACTGACGCTGTTTTTAGCAGAATTGTCGTGGTGTTATTTATGTGCAGAAACAAAAGTTCTCAGAAATAATAAAAAATACTGGCAAAAGATCAAGACCAGGGGCCCACACCCTAGCCACGAGGGTGGGGGCGCGCCTGCCCCCCCTGGGCGCGCCCCCTACCTCATGGGCCCCCTGGAGCTCCTCGGACCTCAACTCCAACTCTATATATTCACTTCCGGGGAGAAAAAATAGAGGAGAAGGATTCAACACGTTTTACGATACGGAGCCACCGCCAAGCCCTAAAACCTCTCGGGGGGCTGATCTGGAGTTCGTTCGGGGCTCCGGAGAGGGGAATCCGTCACCATCATCATCATCAACCATCCTCCATCACCAATTTCATGATGCTCACTGCCGTGCTTGAGTAATTCCATCGTAGGCTTGCTAGACGGTGATGTGTAGGATGAGATTTATCATGTTATCGAGTTAGTTTTGTTAGGGTTTGATCCCTAGTATCCACTATGTTCTGAGATTGATGTTGCTATGACTTTGCTATGCTTAATGCTTGTCACTAGGGCCCGAGTGCCATGATTTCAGATCTGAACCTATTATGTTTTCATCAATATATGAGAGTTCTTGATCCTATCTTGAACCTCTATAGTCACCTACTATGTGTTATGATCCGGCAACCCCGAAGTGACAATAATCGGGACCACTCCCGGTGATGACCGTAGTTTGAGGAGTTCATGTATTCACTATGTGTTAATGCTTTGGTCCGGTACTCTATTAAAAGGAGGCCTTAGTATCCCTTAGTTTCCATTAGGACCCCGCTGCCATGGGAGGGTAAAGATGGCATACAAGTTCTTTTCCATAAGCACGTATGACTATATTCGTAATACATGCCTACATTACATTGATGAAGTGGAGCTAGTTCTGTGTCACCCTATGTTATGACTGTTACATGATGAACCGCATCCGGCATAATTCTCTATCACCGATCCATTGCCTACGAGCTTTCCATATATTGTTCTTCGCTTATTTACTTTTCCGTTGCTATTGTTACAATCACTACAAAATACCAAAAACATTACTTTTGCTACCATTACTTTTGCTATCGTTACCACTACTATCATATTACTTTGCTACTAAACACTTTGCTGCAGATACTAAGTTTCCAGGTGTGGTTGAATTGACAACTCAGCTGCTAATACTTGAGAATATTCTTTGGCTCCCCTTGTGTCGAATCAATAATTTGGGTTGAATACTCTACCCTCGAAAACTGTTGCGATCCCCTATACTTGTGGGTTATCAAGACTATTTTCTGGCGCCGTTGCCGGGGAGCATAGCTCTATTCTTTGTGTCACTTGGGATTTATATATGCTTATTGTTATGAAGAACTTGAGAGATCCAAAAACCAAGATTTATCCCTCAACTACGAGGGGAGGTAAGGAACTGCCATCTAGCTCTGTACTTGATTCACCTTCTGTTTTGAGTAAGCTTGCGACACCTAAACCTGCTTCTGCTATTCATTCTGATATGTCGCATGTTATTGATGATGCCACTTCTGTTTTGCATGATACTTATGATGAAACTACTTCTATGCTTGATACTACTATGCCACTTGGCGAATTTCTTGATGAACAACTTGCTAGGGCTAGAGAGAATGAAATTATTGAAATTGATAATATTGATGAAACTGATGATGAAGACTCTCCCCCTAATAAATATTAATTGCCTGTTGTTCCTGAGGGTTATGTTCTGGATGAAGAATCTGCTAGAGCTATTTTAGCTTGCAATGATAGATATGATCTAAAGAGGTTATTAGCTAAATGGAAGCAGCAATCCATTAATGCTAGAATGAAACCTGACCCTGCTTTTGCTACTTCACCTATCTGTGTTACTGATAAGGATTATAAATTCTCTATTGATCCTGATATAATGGACTAACCGATGCTTCTAGAGATTACCTGGATAGTTGTGTTGGTTCTATTTTTAGGGAAAGAACACCAGATGAAGCTGAAATTCTATTGAATAATATGTTGACAAATGAAAATAATTGGACACTTCCTGAGCCTATGCCTAAACCAACTCCGAAGAAAAGGGGTATTCTATTTCTCAGTCCTGAAGATATGCAAGAGCCAAAGAAATCCATGAAAGAAAAGGGTATTAAAGCTGAAGATGTTAAGAATTTACCTCCTATTGAAGAAATACATGGTCTTAATTTACCGCCTGTCGAAGAAATATATGATTTTAATCCATCACCTATTGGAGAAATACATGGTCTTGATAACCCGACAAAGTTAGTAAAGGTAAATTCTCTCTATAGATATGATAAAGCTGAAATCCCATTTACTAAGTTTGCTAGCCCATGTTGAGATGAGTTTGATAAATTTATGGTTAAGAAAGAAGACTTCAATGCTTATTTTGGTAGAGAATTAAAACGCAGTGCTGACATGCTTGAACTCTTGGGTGATTATATGGATAATGTCAAAGGTGAACTTAAACTTATTAGTAAACATGCTACTATGGTTACTACTCAAGTAGAACAAGTACTTAAAGCTCAAAATGATTTGCTCAATGAATTGAATAGTAAGAATAATGATTTTGCTATTAGAGTGGCTACTAGAACTGGTAAAATGACTAGAGAACCTTTGTATCCTGAAGGCCACCCTAAGAGAATTGAGCAAGATTCTCAGAGAAATAATATAGATGCACCTAGTCCTTCTAAAAGGAAGAAAAAGAAAGATGATAGGACTTTGCATGCTTCTAGTGAACCTATTACTGAAACACCAGAGAGTCCAAATGATATTTCTATTTCTGATTGTGAAACTCAATCTGGTAATGAACCTGAAACTAGTGATAATGTTAATGATAATGTTCATGATGATGCTCAACCTAGCAATGATAATGATATAGAAATTGAACCTGCTGTTGATCTTGATAACCCACAATCAAAGAATCAAGGTTATGATAAGAGAGACTTTGTTGCTAGGAAACATGGTAAAGAAAGAGAACCATGGGTTCAGAAACCCATGCCTTTTCCTACCAAACCATCCAAGAAAAAGGATGATGAGGATTTTGAGCGCTTTGCTGAAATGATTGGACCTATCTTTTTGCGTATGCGATTAACTGATATGCTTAAAATGAATCCTTATGCTAAGTATATGAAAGAAATTGTCACTAATAAAAGAAAGATATGAGAAGCTGAAATTTCCACCATGCTTGCTAATTATACTTTTAAAGGTGGAATACCTAAGAAGTTAGGAGATCCAAGAGTACCCACTATACCATGATCCATTAAAAGGAACTATGTTAAAACTGCTTTATGTGATCTTGGAGCCGGTGTTAGTGTTATGCCTCTCTCTTTATATCGTAGACTTGATTTGAATAAGTTGACATCTGCTGAAATATCTTTGCAAATGGCTGATAAATCAACTGCTATACCTGTCGGTATTTGTGAGGATGTGCCTGTTGTGGTTGCAAACGTTACTATTTTAACAGACTTTGTTATTATTGATATTCCCGAGGATGATAGTATGTCCATTATTCTTGGAAGACCCTTTTTGAATACTGTAGGGGCTGTTATTGATTGCAACAAAGGCAATGTCACTTTTCATGTTAATGGTAATGAGCATACGATACACTTTTCGAGGAAACAACCTCAAGTTCATAGTATCAATTTTATTGGAAAAATTCCATCGATTATTTTTGGAGGTTTTGAATTTCCTCTACCTACTATCAAGAAGAAATATGATATTCTTATTGTTGGGGATGTGCATATCCCCGTTGAGGTAACCTGGTGTTATTCGAAAATTCTCCGGTTCCATGTTATTCGGAATGAGTTTGTTAACAAGACTTGATCAACCTTGCTAGTGGATTCCTTTTGATGAGCATGAGATGGATGAAGTTAGAAAACACAACTCTCTGTACCCTCCTTTTACTTTCTGTTATTTGTATTAAATAAAATAAAAATAGTATTTTCTGTCTGTTATCTGAATTATCCATGCAATATAAAAATACCCCAAAAATAAAAGTTCTCCAAATGCCCTGAAATTTAAATATGATTTTTTCTGGAATATTTGAGAATATTTGGCACTGAGAACACAGCGGGGGGGTGGGGCATCCACCTGGCCACGAGGGTGGAGGGCACGCCCTACCCCCTAGGCGCGCCCCCTGCCTCGTGGGCCCATGGTGGCCCTCCTCCACTTATTCCTACACCCACACACTTCTTCTTCCTCCCACAAACACCAATATCCAGCTCAAGCACGAGTTCTAGCTCACTTTGCTGCGATTTTCGATCTCCTTGCTCAAAGCACCTCTCACAAAACTACTTGGGGGATTGTTCCTTGGTATGTGACTCCTCCATTGGTCCAATTAGTTTTTGTTCTAGTGCTTTATTCATTGCATATTTTTGCTGCTTAGGTGACCCTGTTCTTGAGCTTGCATGTCAAATTTATATGGTCAAAAGTAGTTTTGATGCATGATATTGCCTCTAGGCACTTGTGGGAGTAGTTGCTATCAATTTTGTTAATTTGGTTTACTTTTATTTTGAAGTTACTAAAAATTTCAGAAATTTTTTAGAGGAAGACATATGCTTAGGAAAATGTACCAAGGTGGTTCTTCAAGGAAGCAAGGACCCAGGCTTGCAATGCGTGATGCTGATGAAGAGCCACGAAGAGACGCTCCAATGCATCCTTGTGAATGGCCTTCAGAGGACTTCATGGATCGAGCGGGAATTAAGGAAGAATTTAACGCATATTTGCGTAACGCTGATCTTGTGAGCTTCAAAGAAGAAAAATGCCGTCAGTACCACTATCTCACTAGCTCCTTTGTGAGGAGGTTTGAATTTTCATCCTCGCGTAATTCTCAAACTGTCCCATTTGATCTTTATGAAAATTCTTACACTGCTTGCAAACTTCCACAATGGGGTAGTACTAGTGAACCTCGCAAATCTGAATTTAGAGATTTTCTTAATAGTATAATTGTGGGGGAATTTAGAGATATAGCACAAGCTACCATAGGGAGCATTCACTTTCCTGCTATACATTATTTTGCTCTCTTCATAGGTAGATGCATTAATGGTAAAGATGAAGCATGTCACATGTGTGTCCCTGACCTCAATATTCTTAGGAGTGCTGTGTTAGGAGATAAATCTTATAATTTGGGAGCCATTGTTGCACGTAGGTTGCATCTTAATAGATTTAATGGAGATTTCTTTGGTGGAATTTATGCGCCCCGCATAGCTAATTTTCTTGGTATAACCATACGTGAGGATGATATTGAGTTTCCTCCTGCTTATTTGGATTATGCGGCTATGGTTCGTCATCAGTTTTTTGAGAGGAATGATCAGTTCCTCCAGTACCGGCTAATCTTTGACAAACGACGCACCTATCACGTCGCTCTCCCTGCTTCTACTTTCTTTGACTTTTAGGCAAAAGGGAGATATTCTATAACCAAAGAGGAGGCAGAAGAGTCTAAGAGGAGAGCTGAGATAGCTTGCCTCCAAGCTGTAGCCCACGATGCAAAGACTGCTGCATATCAGTACGACCCCAACTACAACTTTGGATATCCGCCAGGCCATCTGTGGCATTAGACCAACTTAGGCCAAAAGCCTAAGCTTGGGGGAGTACGTATTTCTCACCGACATTACATTTATGTTCACACACTCATTGCTAGATGTCGGTGCTCATACTTTTTCATTGTAATATCCATGCTAGTTTAATTTCCTTTTTATTGCTTTCTTCTTGTGGGTTTAATAAACCTTAAGAAAAACAAAAAAAATAGTTGTAGCTTTTAGCTAGTTTTAATTTACATGCTTGTAGTAGTAATTAAAAAGAAAACCCAAAAAGATTTCATATTCTTCTTTTTGCTTGTTGGGAGCTCTCCCATGTAAATAGTTTTATTTCTTTTCTTTTCTTTGGGGGTCGATAGGAGAAGACCATGATTAAATTGTTGAAGTGGCTCTTATATGCATTATTGTTGATCTGACAAAAGAGCCCATATTGCCTTGTCTTCTCCTGTTTATTGAATGCTTGCAGTTTCCAGCTTAGTCCAATGCGCGTGCACTATTATTATTCACATCATTCGTTCGTGCAAGTGAAAGAAAATTATGACGATATACGATGGACTGACTGAGATGGGAAAAGCTGGTATACACTCGACCTCTTTTTTTTGTAAATATGATTAGTTCATCGTTCCTGATTTAGCCTATTATGAATAAACATGTTTGCAATGACAATTAGAGATTATAGTTGCTTATACCATGCTTAATTAGCTAGGAGCTTATAATGGTTTACCTTGCGTGCCAACATGCTATTAAAATGGTTGTGATGTGGTATGATAGGATGGTATCCTCTTTTGAATGATTCGAGTGGCTTGACTTGGCACATGTTCACACATGTAGTTGAAACAAAAATCAACATAGCCTTCATGATATTTATGTTCACGGTGCATTATATCCTACTCATGCTTGCATTCGCTGTTGATTAATTTTAATGCATGTTCATGATTGTTGTCGCTCTCTAGCTGGTCACTTCCCAGTCTTTTCTAGCCTTCACCTATACTAAGCGGGAATACTGCTTGTGCATCCAATTGTAGCGACCCGACCTCAAACGGTCAAGTCTCTGTGCTTCCGTGTCATCCATGGATCGGTAATGCTGACACACACAGTGCTCGAAGGATTTATAACAGAGTAGCAATCACACACTTATTACATCGAATGTCTCAAAAGAGAACTTATTACAATAAATATGGCTTAAGGCCATCTAATACGATAACAGCGGAAGGCTTGGAAGATATAGTGAGTCCATCAACTCCAACGGTATAGCTGAGCTGCACAGCAACGACCTAACGAACCTTACTCCTCGTCTGAAAAGTCTGCAACATAATACGTTGCAGCCCGAAAACGGGTCAGCACATGGAATATGCTGGCAATATAACACTACATGCATATTTGGTAGGTGGAAAGCTCTATGGTTATAGTTTTTGTGAAAAGCCAATTTTTTCCTACAACAAAGGAATAGATTTTAATTTAACTATCATGGTAGTTGAAACATCATTGAGAAGGTTCCTCCAACTCAATCCCAATTAAAAGTAATTATAAACCCAACATTATTAATTAAGAGTGATGAGATACTTAAGATACTCCAAGTACTAGATACTCAAATTGTCCATAACCGGGGACACGGCTAACCATGATTAGATTGTACACTCTACAAAGGTTTGCGCACTTTTCCCCACAAGACTAGATCACCTCCGTTGAATTTCTTGCACTACATGGTGTTTGAGAAACGGATGACCGAGACACAGTCTTTCAGAAACATTAACTCTCTACTCCGGGCAGACCATACCAAACCTACAACCCACTACCTGCTGATCTACCTCTTGGAGAGCTTCACATAACTTACTCAACTATGCTAGAGCCCATAATAGCTTGTGGCTGCACACGGAAGTTTCTAGCATGAATCATCTCAGTTCCCTTTAAGCCTGGGTGGCGGTCCATAGGAAGATCACACGGAACCCCGGGATTTCCAAAAATACAGGCAACACTGGGTTCTCCAAGTGCCTCAATCCACCCAGATGTGTATTCAAGTTGCCACCTTAAGTTGAACCATCAATTAACAATCTCACATCTGTCATGGATTTCACTCACCCAAACCACGTCTACGAGCATAGCATAGCAATATAAGCAACGCGTAGAAGTAACTCCCAAGGGTTTGAATGTAACAGGGAAATAGGTTCTACCTCATCAACTACTTCCCAACCCACATGTTAATGACATCCTAATCATGCAATGTTTGAGGATTGAAACTAATGCATAAAAACTGGGTATGAAAAGAGTATGATCAATGTGTTACTTGCCTTGTTGACGATCCGGGAAACCTAGGGATTCGATGTAGCACGCTTCGCACTCCGGGAATTCTATCGCAAACAAACAATAGCATACATAAGCAAGCAAGCAAAGATGCACGAGCAAAACTCAAATAAAAGAGATTGAGCAGAAAGTTCAACTTAAGAACTCCGGTTTGCAAAAAGAATCAAATCGAACAGAGCAACGAAACTCAAACGGCGAAAGAAACAAGATCCGTTTACTAATCTGGACTAAGGTCAAATTTTACAGTAGCAAAATCTTGTTTAAGTTGATTAAATAGAAAGAGGGTCTTGAGACGAAGATCTAGGTGCTTGAATCGCCTGATTCCGATAAACGAGCGAAAAGATAAACTGAAACGAAAATCGGATCACAAATCGCGATCGAGAATAATCGCGGAAAAATCCGATAAAAAGAAAACTGACGAACAGGCTAACGAACGAGCATTCGTTGTCGGTAACTAGCGAGCAAAAACTGTTCGTTTAAACGAACGTACGGACGAACGTCCGCTAAATAGAAGAACTGGGAAAAACCGGCGAACCGATCTAAAAACGAACTAGGGTTTTCAAAAAAAACTGAATCGGTTTTCTAGAGAAAACCGGCGGCGGCGGCTACCTCATCGGATCCGGCGAGGTGCGGGGCTCCGGCGACGGTGCTTCGGCGGTGGGGCGGCGGGCTTGCGGGGTAGCAGGGCGACAGCGGCGCGGGACGCGGCGGCGCGGCTCGTGAGGCGGGCTGCGGCAGCGGCGGTGTTGGTGGTGGTGGCGGGGGGCATATAAAGGGGGGAGGTGGCTTGGAGGAGGGGGCAAGGCGGCGGCGCGTCCTGGGGGAGACGGCAGCGTGGGGAGATGGGCCGGCCCGGCTGGGTTTCGGCCTAGTCGGCGCCCGAAGTTTTTCTTAAAACAATTCCGCCGAAAAGAAAGTAAATCCTAGAAAATAAAATGAAATTCTAAAAATGCCAAAACATATTTTCACCATCTAAATGAAATATTAAGAACGAGACGAACATTTCCTTGGCCCTAAAATGCAATTTTGAAAACGTGCAATTTTTCTAATGCAAATAAAATTGCAATAAAATCGAAATAAAATTAAATATTTTATTTTAATTTTTTTCCTCCAATATTTCAATTATTTTGGAGAAGTCATATTATCTCCTCTCATATATTTTAATATGAAATATTTTCAGAGAGAAAAATAATTAAAACCAAAAATCCTCGTTTCAATATTTGATAAAATCAAATATGAAAACCGGGAAATCCCCAACTCTCTCCGAGGGTCCTTGAGTTGCTTAGGATTTCGAGGATCGCAAACCAAAAATGCAATAAAATATGATATGCATGAATGATCTATGTATAACATCCCAAATTGAAATTTTGGGATGTTACACCAATCCCATAAACCCCAAAGTTATTCCATATGAGTCCACCATACCTACCTATATACGGTATCTACCTGCCATTCCAAGTAAATTTGTATGTGC
This sequence comes from Triticum dicoccoides, assembly GCF_002162155.2. NCBI lineage: Eukaryota > Viridiplantae > Streptophyta > Magnoliopsida > Poales > Poaceae > Triticum > Triticum dicoccoides. The sequence goes on from NC_041392.1 coordinate 415,868,508, forward strand.
CAAACTCTAAACCTTCAAATAAATATCATGTTTTGTATGCTCGAGTAGCTCATGTATCAACTAGGGATGTCCGTATCTTCCATGTTAGGCGGGTTATTCTCAAGAGGAGTGGACTCCGTTCCTCACTCACGAGAAAATGGCTGGTCACCGGGATGCCCAGTCCCATGCTTTATGCAAAATAAATCAAAATAATTGCAAACAAAACTACCCCTGGGACTCTTGTTAGTTGGAGGCACTCGTTATTTCGAGCAAGCCATGGATTGATGCATGTTGGTGGAGGGGGAGTATAAACTTTACCATTCTGTTTGGGAACCGCCTATAATGTGTGTAGCATGAAAGATATCGCCATCTCTTGGTTGTTATGTTGACAATGAAAGTATACCGCTCAAAATATTATTCATCTCTATTTCAAAATCGAGCTCTGGCAACTCTGCAAATCCCTGCTTCCCTCTGCGAAGGGCCTATCTATTTACTTTCATGTTGAGGCATCATCCTCTTATTAAAAAGCACGAGTTGGAGAGAGCTGTCATTTGCATTCATTACTATTAGTTTACGTTGAGTATGACTTGACTGGATCTCTTTTACCATGAATTACAATGTCTAGTCAGTCCTTGATCTTTAAAGGTGCTCTGCATTTATGTTTTGCGGACTCAAAAAGGGCTCTTGAGATACCATCTTGTTATATCATATTATGATTGTTTTGAGAAAGTGTTGTCATCCGAGATTTATTATTATTGCTCGCTAGTTGATTATGCCATTGATATGAGTAAACATGAGACCTGAGAGTTATGGTGAATATGGTTAGTTCATAATCTTTGCTGAAAACTTGAATGCTGGCTTTACATATTTACAACAACAAGAGCAAACAGAGTCTGTAAAAGTTTTTCTTTATCACTTTCAGTTTGTCAACTGAATTGCTTGAGGACAAGCAAAGGTTTAAGCTTGGGGGAGTTGATACGTCTCCGTCGTATCTACTTTTACAAACACTTTTGCCCTTGTTTTTGACTCTAACTTGCATGATTTGAATGGAACTAACCCGGACTGACGTTGTTTTCAGCAGAATTGCCATGGTGTTATTTATGTGCAGAAACAGAAGTTCTTGGAATGACCTGAAATTCCACGGAGCGTCTTTTTGGAAATAATAAAAAATACTGGCAAAAGATCAAGACCAGGGGCCCACGCCCTAGCCACGAGGGTGGGGGCGCGCCTGCCCCCCTGGGCGCGCCGCCCTACCTCGTGGGCCCCCTAGAGCTCCTCCGACCTCAACTCCAACTCTATATATTCACTTTCGGGGAGAAAAAATAGAGGAGAAGGATTCATCGCATTTTACGATTCGGAGCCGCTGCCAAGCCCTAAAACCTCTTGGGAGGGCTGATCTAGAGTCCATTCGAGGCTCCGGAGAGGGGAATCCGTCGCCATCGTCATCATCAACCTTCCTCCATCACCAATTTCATGATGCTCACCGTCGTGCGTGAGTAATTCCATCGTAGCCTTGCTGGACGGTGATGGGTTGTATGAGATTTATCATGTAATCGAGTTAGTTTTGTTAGGGTTTGATCCCTAGTATCCACTATGTTCTGAGATTGATGTTGCCATGACTTTTCTATGCTTAATGCTTGTCACTAGGGCCCGAGTGTCATGATTTCAGATCTGAACTGATTATGTTTTCATCAATATATGAGAGTTCTTGATCCTATCTTGCAAGTCTATAGTCACCTACTATGTGTTATGATCCGGCTACCCCGAAGTGACAATAATCGGGACCACTCCCGGTGATGACCGTAGTTTGAGGAGTTCATGTAGTCACTATGTGTTAATGCTTTGGCCCGGTACTCTATTAAAAGGAGGCCTTAATATCCCTTAGTTTCCATTAGGACCCCGCTGCCACGGGAGGGTAGGACAAAAGATGGCATGCAAGTTCTTTTCCATGAGCACGTATGACTATATTCGGAATACATGCCTACATTACATTGATGAATTGGAGCTAGTTCTGTGTCACCCTATGTTATGACTGTTACATGATGAACCGCATCCGGCATAATTCTCTATCACCGATCCATTGCCTACGAGCTTTCCATATATTGTTCTTCGCTTATTTACTTTTCCGTTGCTATTGTTACAATCACTACAAAATACCAAAAACATTACTTTTTCTACCATTACTTTTGCTATCGTTACCACTATTATCATATTACTTTGGTACTAAACACTTTGTTGCAGATACTAAGTTTCCAGGTGTGGTTGAATTGACAACTCAGCTGCTAATACTTGAGAATATTCTTTGGCTCCCCTTGTGTCGAATCAATAAATTTGGGTTTAATACTCTACCCTCAAAAACTGTTGTGATCCCCTATACTTGTGGGTTATCAAGACCTCACTCTATTCTGTTCTCACCCCTCTAAACCTATCAGATGCCTCTGGGACGTGACCCCACATTCGCCTTTCCACCGGAGCTCACTCAGTTGATCCAACAGCAGAATGCCTTGATGCAGTTGCTAGTCCAGAACCAAGGTAACAACAACAACCCACTGCCACCACCCCCAATGGATAACTTAGCTCGTTTTCTAAGGTTGAATCCGCCGTTGTTCTCTAGTAGCACCGAGCCGATTGTTGCTGATGACTGGCTCCGCAAGATTGGAAGGGAGCTGACCACCGCAGGTTTCATAGATGCTGAGAAGGTGCGCTTTGCCGCACATCAACTGGATGGACCCGCAGCCTCATGGTGGGAGAACTACACCGCCACTTTCCCCATGGCCAATGTCACTTGGGATCAGTTTCAGCAAGCATTCTGTACTGCACATGTCTCAGCTGGAGCTATGAGTATGAAGAAGCGTGAGTTCCGCAACTTACACCAGGGGAATCGTACTGTGGAGCAGTACGTGGATGCGTTCAGCAAGTTAGCACGCTACGCCCCAGATGATGTGGCCACAGATGCTGTGAAGCAGGAGAAGTTTCTTGAGGGGCTTAATGATGAGCTGAGTATGCAGTTGATGGTGGCAACATTCACCAACTACCAGGAGTTGGTAGATAGGGCTCTCATGATTGAAGGCAAGCAGCAGTAGATAGAGAACCACAAACAGAAGTATGGACAGGGGAAGTACAACTCTGGAGCCTAGCAGAAGCCTCGTTTTACCTCGTACTCGGGAGTACACACCCATCATAACCTTGGAGGCCATTCTCACAATGGAGGAAGTTCACACAACCATGGTGGCCCTAAGAGTGGTAATGGGAATGGAGGAAACATCAGTCAGAACCGTTCCATCCCCGCTACACCCGCCAAGAAGGATCTACGTCACATTACTTGTTTCAAGTGTGGGAAGACTGGACATTAAGCCACCGAGTGTCCTGAAGCAAAGAATGTAAATGGCAATGGAAACTCAGGGAAGAAGACAAATCCTTTCACCAGAGGTCAGGTGAACCACATCAACGTGGAGGGAGTTGAAGAGCAGCCTGACATAGTGATTGGTAAGTTTTTTATTAAGTCATTTACCGCCCTTGTTCTTTTCGACACTGGTGCATCGCATTCATACATATTAAGGGGATTTGTGGACAAGTTTCAATTGCCAACCTTAGCCCTTAGGTCACCCATGTTAGTAAGCTCACCAGGAGCGGAGTATATGGCCAGCCGATGGTGTGATCGGTTGCCATTAACCATTGGTCAGCATGTTTTCCCCTCAGACCTAATTATTTTGGAATCACAAGGATTGGATATAATACTAGGCATGGGTTGGCTATCGAAGTACGGAGCAAACATCAATTGTGCTAGTAAGTCAATTCTCCTCACCACCCTAGAAGGTAAACGGATCAAGTATGTGTCTAGGCATGCGCTAAGGAGGACTCAAGTAAATTCACTCTCGGGAGTTGTTCAAGAGGAAGTGCCAGTTGTGAAGGATTATCCCGATGTATTTTCGGAGGAACTACCCGGCATGCCACCATATAGAGACATAGAGTTCTTGATAGAGCTGTTACCAGGCACCAGACCAATATCTAAGAGACCGTATCGGATGCCCACAAATGATCTGGAGGAGATTAAGAAGCATATTAAGGAGTTATTGGAGAAAGGTTATATTCGACCAACTTCATCACCGTGGGGAGCCCCAGTGCTCTTAGTTGAGAAGAAGGATGGATCCTGGAGAATGGTTGTTGATTATCGTGCATTGAATGAGGTGACGATCAAGAACCAATACCCGCTGCCGATGATCAATGATTTGTTTGACCAGCTGTAGGGAGCTAAAGTATTCTCCAAGATCGATCTTCGATCAGGATACCACCAGCTGAAGATCCGAGAAAAGGATATACCTAAGACAACTTTTACCATAAGGTACGGGCTATATGAGTACACGGTCATGTCTTTTGGCTTGACTAACGCCCCTACCTACTTTATGAGTATGATGAATAAGGTGTTCATGGAGTTCTTGGATATGTTTGTTGTGGTGTTCATTGATGATATATTGGTGTACTCAAAGAATGAAGAAGAACACAAGGAACATTTACGCTTAGTTCTCGAGAAGCTCAGGGAACATCAGTTATATGCCAAGTTCAACAAATGTGAGTTTTGGTTGAAGGAAGTTGGATTTCTTGGACATGTTATATCAGGATAAGGTATAGCAGTAGACCCTTCCAAAGTTCAGTCTATCACTGAGTGGTTGGCACCCACCTTAGTTGGAGAAATACGCAGTTTTCTTGGACTCGCGGGATACAATCAGAGATTCATTGAGAATTTTTCCAAGATAGTGAAGCCCATGACGGAGTTATGAAGAAGGACACCAAGTTCAAATGGACCGAAGAATGTGAGGCCAGTTTTCAGGAGTTGAAGAAACATTTAGTTACAGCCCCAGTGCTAATCCTTCTTGATATACGCAAGGATTTCCAAGTATATTGTGATGCTTCTCGCCAGGGACTTGGAGGCGTACTTATGCAAGATGAAAGAGTTGTTTCATATGCCTCATGTAAGCTTCGACCTCATGAGTTGACTTATGCCACACATGATTTGGATTTAGCAGCCGTAATGCATGCACTTAAGACCTGGAGACATTTTCTTATTTGAAACCATTGTGATGTATACATGGATCATAAGAGTTTGAAGTACATCTTCAGGCAGAAGAAGTTGAACCTCAGGCAGATGGTTGGAGCTCATAAAGGATTATGATATGAAGCTGCATTATCATCCGGGAAAGGCCAATGTTGTAGTAGACGCATTGAGCCGCAAGAGTTATGCTAATACCCTCATAACCGGAGGATTACCTCAGGAGTTAGCCGAAGATCTCAGAGAACTTCGAATGGAGATAGTTCCAAGAGGTCTTGTTGCATCATTGGAAGTTCAGTCCACATTGTTGGGAAAGATTCGAGAAGCTCAGAAGACTGATAAGGAGATTGCGGAGATAAAGGAGAAGATGAATAAAGGAAAGGACAAATGTTTTCATGAGGATGAACACGAAACTTAATGGTTTGAGGATCGCATTTATGTGCCCAATGACCCAGAGATCAGGAAGTTAATCCTTCATGAGGCCCATGACTCGCCATACTAGATTCACCCAGGAAACACCAAGATGTATTTGGATTTGAAGGAACATTTCTAGTGGATAGGTATGAAGAAGGATATTGCCGAGTATGTAGCAATATGTGATGTATGTCAGAGAGTTAAGGCAAAACACCAGAAGCCATCAGGGTTACTCCAGCCTTTGTCGATACTCGAATGGAAGTGGGATAAGCTTGGCATGGATTTCATCACCGGATTACCCAAGACACGATCAGGCTGTGACTCCATCTGGGTAGTAGTTGATCGCTTGATCAAAGTGGCTCACTTTATCCCCGTGAGAACCACATATACGAGTGCGAAGTTGGCCAAGATATATATGACTAGGATCGTATGTCTGCATGGACTTCCGAGGACCATCGTATCAGATAAAGGAACACAGTTTAGCTCGAAGTTTTGGAATCAATTACACCAGACTTTGGGTACCAGGCTAGGGTTTAGTACAACCTTTCATCCAAAGACAGATGGACAGATTGAGAGAGTCAATGAGATTCTGGAAGACAAGTTGAGAGCTTCTGCGCTAGATTATGGATCTAGTTGGGATGATAATTTGCCTTACACAGAGTTCTCGTACAACAACAACTACCAGGCTAGTTTGAAGATGGCCCCTTTCGAAGCTTTGTATGGAAGAAGGTGTAGGACACCGTTGATGTGGGATGAAGTTGGAGACCGACAATTGTTCGGACCAGATTTAATCAGAGAGTCTGAAGAGAAGGTCAAGTTGATTCGTGATAGACTGAAGGTAGCTTAGTCCAGGCAGAAGAGTTATGCTGACACTAAACGAAAGGAGGTAGCCTATGAAGTCGGAGATAGAGCATATCTCCGCGTGTCACCACTTCGAGGAGTTAAACGATTTGGAGTCAAGGGAATGTTAGCCCCAAGATTTGTAGGACCATACCGAGCTTTGGAACGTATGGGAGAAGTTACCTACAAGTTGGAGTTACCCGAAGGTTTGTCAGGAGTTCATGATGTATTTCACATTTCCTAGTTGAAGAAGTGCCATGCAGAGATGGCCGATATTCCTCTGAGAGATACAGTGCCCCTGGAAGCAATTCGGTTGGAAAGTGACCTAACCTACAAGGAGAAACTCGTCAAGATTCTCGAGTTTGCCAACCAAGTTACACGCAACAAAGTCATCAAGTTTTGCAAAGTTCAGTGGAGCCACCATACCAAGGAAGAAGCCACCTAGGAGCGAGAAGAAGACCTACGGAAAGACCACCCACACCTCTTTTTCTAGCCAACCCGAATCTAGAGGGTGAGATTCATCTTAAGGGGGGTAGGTTTGTAACATCCCAATTTTCAATTTGGATGTTAATCATTAGGTCATCATATGCACCCATGATTTGAGCATTATTGAATTTGATATATTTGGACATTTTGATCCAGGAGACCTTAAGCAACTCAAGGACCATTTGAGAGAATTGGACGTTTTTACAAAAATCCATTTCTGAATTTTCAAAATTTGGTAATTTGGATCAAGGTGATTTTTATTTGAAATTATTTTTCCAATTATTTCAAAATAAATAAAATAATGAGAGAAGATAATATGACTTCTTCAAAACAGCTAGGAAATAATAGAAATGTAATTTTGAATAAAAATATATTTTATTTGATATTTTATTTGGTTAAATTAGGGAAAAATTGCATTTTAGCCTAGAAAAATGTTCACTTGGTCCTAAATATTAGGAGAGGACCGTGAAAATTAATTTTGGGACTTTAGGATTTTTTTTATTTTATTTTGGATTTTTTTCTCTCTATGGAGAAATTATTTTTTCTTTTAAAAAAATCGCGCATGCCGACTGGGACGGCCCAGCCGAAACCAGGCCAAGGCCCGAGCCGCCGCTGCCTTCCCAGCTCGCGCGCCGCCCGTGTCCTCGCCGGACTCCGGCTAGGAGTCCGGGTCGGAGCCGCCTCCCGCAGACCCCCTCCCCAAGTCGGCCAGCCCCCTCCATTTATAAGCCAAACCCGCCGCCCCTCCTCCTCCCAAGTCACCGCCGCCCCGAGCCGCCCGCACCACGCCACCGCT
>NC_041392.1:415876597-415886587 GCF_002162155.2 Triticum dicoccoides
CACCGCTCGCCGCTGCCGTCGCCGCCCCACCGCACCGCGCCGTCGCCGCCAGTCCGCGCCGCTGCCGCCGCACCAGCCCGCCGCCGCCCCGCATCGTAGGCACCCCGCCAAAGTTTGCCTCCACAGCCGCCGGTTTTTTATTTCAAACCGGTATAACCGCTAAAACCCGCCCCGGTTTTTATTTAGTTTGATTTTATTTTTTCGATCAATTTGTTTGTTAGGTTAATTTATTTAGTGAGCGTTCGCCCGTTTGGTTCTGTTAATGAACGAATTCATTCATTACTCTCTGTTAGCGGACGTTTGTCCGATAGATTTTTCTTGTCTTCAGTTTATTTTTGGCTAGGGACCTATTCACGATTAGTTTTCTTACAAATTAGTCACTGATCTTTAAACTCTCACTACTTTTTGCTCGTTTATCCAAATGCAGTGAAACCAATGCAAAAATCTTTGTCTTGTTCCGCTCTGTCCAGATTAACAAATTGAACATGATTTTGAAAATTTAAAATTTGGCTTCAAGCAGATTTGAATTTGAACTTCTTTTGATCGTAGTTTGAATTTCGTATCTCCGATTTGATTGATTCTTTTTGCAAATCGAAGCTCTTCACTTGAACTTTTTGGTTAGACCTTTTCTTTTGGTTTTACCTTTCCATATGATGCTTGAGTGCTTATGTATGCTATTGTTTGTTCATGATAGAGTTTCCGGAGTGCGAGGCTTGCTACTACGACTCTCTAGGGTTTTCGACCGTCAGCAAGGCAAGTAACACTTTGATCATATCCCTTTATTATCTAGTTTTTATGCATTAGTTTCAACCCTCAAACATTGCATGAGTAGGTTTTGATAACATGTGGGTGCGGGAAGTAGATGATGAGGTAGGAACCTATTTTATTTTTATCAACCTCGGGATTTACACGTTATGCTCATATTGCTTAGCCATGCTCATAGATGGGATTGGTATGTGAGATTCATGAAAGATGTGAGAGTTAATATTTAACCAAGGGAAACTTAAGGTGGCAACTTTACATATCTGGGTGGATTGGTTGCGGGCACCTGGAGCAATCCAGTGTTGTCCTAGGATATCCCAGAGTACCCGTGTGATCATCCCGGAACGTAAGGTAGCAAAACACGGGAGTCGGGCAAACCCGACATTTGACCAAAGACATGATTTGGAGCTGATGCATATAAGGCCAAACTCGCGACGCCGAACACTCCCTAAGGTATTCGGTCTTTATAACATCCGGGCTGAACAATACCCTTAAAAAATAAACCCCGAGTGTCCAGGTACGTGCAATATTCTGACCTGGCGAAATGCCAATAACGTCAGCATCCTTCTCGGTTGTAGTAAGTATCCGAAGGATGTGAACAACAAGAGACAGTAAAAAAGGTTTACGCAGGGTCTTAATCTGAAAAGAAACCTTTGAGCGGGTCCCTGCTGCACGTCTGCGCCTGTGTCTCCGTTGTGCTGTGTCCTGGACGGGTGCAGCACGATTGTCATCTGTAAAAGAGAAAACCTTAGGTGAAAGTTGTCGTGCCAAAAAAAAATTTGGTTATTTTTGATAAACCATTAACATTCAAGATAAGTCAGGCTGAGCCGAACTAGCCATGATTACACGCGGGAAGCCCCTGGTACTGTCTATGAGGGTTTAACCATCAAACCAATCTCAGGTATATCTAGTGATGTGTCGGACTCATCTATCTGTGTACGCGGTCTTGACGAGATGTCATTTATTCTGGTTGGTGAGGCCGTCTAGTGCTCGGCTGTTAAAGTCGCTGCACGTTCTTCCGTGCGTAGAGAACGCTCAATATTTCCACTAACTGTGATGGTGCCCCGTGGACCAGGCATCGTAAGCTTAAGAGAAGCGTAATGTGGTATCGCATTAAAACGAGCGAAAGATGTTCTTCCGAGTAGTGCTTGATAGCCGCTTCAGAATGGAGCAATGTCGAAGTTTAACTTCTCACTTCGGTAGTTGTCGGATGAACCGAGTACAACCTCTAGTATTAGAGAGCCCGTGGAGCGGGCCTCTGGGCCTGGTATTACTCCCTTGAAGGTAGTATTACTGTGGCTTATTTTTGTCGGGTCTATCCCCATTTTGCGGATTGTGTCTAGATATATCAGATTTAGACTACTGTCGTCATCCATAAGGACTCGTGTGAGATGGTATCCGTTTATTATTGGGTCTAACACCAAGGCAGCCAATCCTTCATGTCGGATGCTTGTCGGGTGATCCCTGCGATCAAAAGTGATTGGGCAGGCCAACCAGGGGTTGAACTTAGGGGTGACGGGCTCTACGGCGCGTATGTCTCGGAGTGCATGTTTGCTTCTCCTCTTCGTCACGTGGATCATGTTTACTGTCTTAACCTCTGGTGGGAACTTTTTTTGTTCTCCAGTGCTCTGGTGAGGTTCGTCCTCGTCTTCGCTTGGTGTCTCCCTCCCCTTGTGTTCGGTGTTTAGCTTACCGGCCTGCTTGAAGACCCAGCATTCTCTGTGGGTGTGGTTTGCAGGTTTATCGGGGGTGCCATGAATCTGACATAGTTTGTCTAGAATCATGTTTAGGCTAGACGGTCCATCTCTGCTGCCTTTGAAAGGCTTTTTCCCGCTGACCAGGTCGAGAGCCCCTGAATCCGGCGTTTATTGCCGTGTTATCTGGATTGTCTTCTTTATTTCGATGCTTGCTTTTACTGCATCATGGTTTTCCATTACCATCCCTGACTTCGGATGTGCTCGGGTCGCTGGTGCTACTGCGGGCTAACCAGCTATCTTCGCCCGCGCAAAAGCGGGTCATAAGGCTTGTCAGGGCTACCATTGTTCTTGGTTTTTCTTGGCCGAGGTCTCTGGCGAGCCATTCGTCTCGGACGCTGTGTTTGAAAGCTGCTAAGGCCTTGGTGTCCGGGCAGTCGACGATTTGGTTCTTCTTAGTGAGAAACCTGTTCCACAGCTTTGGGGATGACTCTCTGGGTTGTTGAATTATATGACTTAAATCATCTGCATCCAGAGGTCGGACATAGGTCCCTTGAAAATTAGCCCGAAAAGCATCCTCGAGCTCCTCCCAACTTCCAATTGAGTTTTCGGGGAGGCTTTTCAGCCAGTGCCGAGCTGGTCCTTTAAGCTTGAGAGGCAAGTACTTGATGGCGTGGAGATCGTCTCCGCGAGCCATATGGATATGGAGGATAAAGTCCTCAATCCAGACCCCAGGGTCTGTGGTCCCGTCGTATGCCTCTATGTTCACTAGTTTGAATCCTTCTGGAAATTCGTGGTCCAGCACCTCATCGGTGAAACATAGGGGGTGTGCGTCACCCCTGTATTTGGATGTATCATGGTGTTCGGACGGTTGTAGTATTCGGTTTTGATTTTGTGCCGGAGCGCGCTTCCTAGATCCATAGATGGATCTGGTCATACTAGATTTTTGGCGCAAGTCCTCACGTAGATCGTGTGCTGACTTATGTGCGGCCTTGTTAGCTGCTCTATCACGGTCACAAGGTGGTTGATCCGGCAGATTGGCCGTGTTATTCTTTGGTTGTGTGGGCTCTAAGGCCTCATCGTCGAATTCAGGTAATAGCTTGCGCTTTGGATAGCTCTTTGTGTGGTAACTTCCACCATACTTTTCTTCGTTGTCGAGCACTTTGTTCCACCTGCTGTTGAGTGTATTTTGTGCGGCCTTAAGCCTTTGCTTCTGCTTCTTCAAACTCCTCGCTATGGCAATAAGCCTTCTGCGGAGGTCCTCTTGTTCCAAGTGCGTTTCCGGGATGATGTGTGCATCTTCGTCCAGACTGTTTGCCTCCCCAGAGGGGGTTTGATGAGGTTTATCCTCGGCGTCGCCGTGTTCGGACATCGGATCCGTACTATGTTCACCGTTTGCAGTTCCATCATGCTCTGCCGCTGGGTCAATGTGGTCATTGTTTCCTCTGGAGTCGACTCGAGTGTTATTTTCTCTTGCGTTGTTATCACTGTTTTTGCTATGGCGGGACTTAGAGCGGCGCCGCTGACGTTGGCGCTTGAGTTGCTTCTTGGAGGGGTCATCCTCCGCTGTCTCGTTGCCATTGCCTTCTTTGGGGGTGTCCACCATGTATACATCATATGATGAGGTGGCGGTCCAGTGCCCCGTGGGCGGTGGTTCCTGTTCATCTCCTGCATCGTCGTCCATACCGTTGATGTCTTCGGAGTCGAAGTCGAGCATGTTGGTTAAATCATCGACAGTGGCTACTAAGTGGGTGGTGGGTGGGGAGCGAATTTCTTCGTCGTCCACATCCCATTCTAGCTGGACATAGATCGGCCAAGGTTCTCCTGACAAGGATAGAGACTTTAAAGAATTTAGCACGTCACCGAAAGGTGAGTGCTGGAAGATATCCGCGGAGGTGAACTCCATGATCTGTGCCCAATCAGATTCGATAGGCACGGACGTAGGCGGCTCAGAGTCCGTGGCCGGAGACGAATCCATTGGTTCGACAACACGGCTCTCGTAAGGGGTGAAGTCAGTATCTGGCTATATCGCCGCTGAGGGTGCGGCCTCCATGGCGGGGTCTATCCACCCGTCCTCGGATGGCGCAATTTGCTCCGGATTGAAGGTCGGGGTAGTTGCAGGTGTGATCTCCCGAACACTATCCGGCGGCAGAGCTAAATCATGCTCGTCGTGATCATGCAGCGCACCTGACATGGGCTCGAATCCATCGAAGATCAAGTCTCCGCGGATGTCGGCAGTGTAATTCAAGTTTCCGAACCTGACCTGGTGGCCAGGGGCGTAGCTCTCGATCTGCTCCAGATGGCCAAGCGAGTTGGCCCGCAGTGCGAATCCGCTGAATACAAAGATCTATCCGGGGAGGAAAACCTCACCCTGGACCGCATCGTTACCGATGATCGAAGGAGCCATCAAGCCTTACGGTGATGACATAGTGGAACTCTCAATGAAAGCATCAATGTCGGTGTCAAAACCGACGGATCTTGGGTAGGGGGTCCCGAACTGTGCGTCTAAGGAGGATGGTAACAGGAGGCGGGGGACACGATGTTTACCCAGGTTCGGGCCCTCTTGATGGAGGTAATACCCTACGTCCTGCTTGATTGATCTTGATGATATGAGTATTACAAGAGTTGATCTACCACGAGATTGTAGAGGCTAAACCCTAGAAGCTATCCTATGGTATGATTGTTGTTGTCCTATGGACTAAACCCTCCGGTTTATATAGACACCGGAGGGGGCTAGGGTTACATAGAGTCGGTTACAAGGGAGGAGATCTACATATCCGTATTGCCAAGCTTTCCTTCCATGCGAAGGAAAGTCCCATACGGACACGGGACGAAGTCTTCAATCTTGTATCTTCATAGTCCAACAGTCCGGCCAAAGGATATAGTCCGGCTTTCCGGAGACACCCTAATCCAGGACTCCCTCACATACCTTGATAAAGTTTTGAAGAATTTCAAAATGGATCAGTCAAAGAAATGGTTCTTGCCTGTGTTACAAGGTGTGAAGTTGAGTCAGACTCAATGCCCGACCACTGGAGAAGATAGAGAGAAAATGAAAGTCATTCCCTATGCCTCAGCCATAGGTTCTATCGTGTATGCAATGTTGTGTAGTAGACATGATGTGTGCCTTGCTATAAATTTAGCAGGGAGGTACCAAACTAATCCAGGAATGGATCACTGGACAGCGATCAAGAACATCCTGAAATACCTGAAAACGACTAAGGATATGTTTCTCGTTTATGGGGGTGACAAAGAGCTTGTCGTAAATGGTTACGTCAATGTAAGCTTTGACACTGATCCAGATGACTCTAAGTCACAAACCTGATACGTGTTTATATTGAATGGTGGAGTTGTTAGTTGGTGCAGGTCCAAACAGAGCATCGTGGCGGGATCTACGTGTGAAGCAGAGTACATAGCTGCTTTGGAAGCAACAAATGAAGGAGTCTGGATGAAGGAGTTCATATCCGATCTAGGTGTAATACCTCGTGCATTAGGTCCAATGAAAATCTTTTGTGACAATACTAGAGCAATTGCCTTGGCGAAGGAATATTGATAACCCACAAGTATAGGGGTCGCAAGAGTTTTCGAGGGTAGAGTATTCAACCCAAATTTATTGATTCGACACAAGGGGAACCAAAGAATATTCTCAAGTATTAGCAGCTGAGTTGTCAATTCAACCACACCTGGATAACTTAATATTTGTAGCAAGGTATTTAGTAGCAAAGTAATATGATAGTAGTGGTAACGGTAGCAAAAGTAACAGTAGAAAAAGTAATATTTTTGGTATTTTATAGTAATTGTAACAGTAGCAACGGAAAATTGAATAAGCGAAGAACAATATGTGGAAAGCTCGTAGGCATTGGATCGGTGATGGAGAATTATGCCGGATGCGATCAATCATGCAAAAATTATAACATAGGGTGACACAGAACTAGCTCCAATTCATCAATGTAATGTAGGCATGTATTCCGAATATATTCATACGTGCTTATGGAAAAGAACTTGCATGACATCTTTTGTCCTACCCTCCCGTGGTAGTGGGGTCCTATTGGAAACTAAGGGATATTAAGGCCTCCTTTTAAGAGAGTACCGGACCAAAGCATTAACACCTAGTGAATACATGAACTCAAACTACGGTCATCACCGGGAGTGTTCCCGATTATTGTCACTTCGGGGTTGCCGGATCATAACACATAGTAGGTGACTATAGACTTGCAAGATAGGATCAAGAACTCGCATATATTCATGAAAACATAATAGGTGCAAATCTGAAATCATGGCACTCGGGCCCTAGTGACAAGCATTAAGCATAGCAAAGTCATAGCAACATCAATCTCAGAACATAGTGGATACTAGGGATCAAACCCTAACAAAACTAACTCGATTACATGATAAATCTCATCCAACCCATCACCGTCCAGCAAGCATACGATGGAATTACTCACGCACGGTGGTGAGCATCATGAAATTGGTGATGGAGGATGGTTGATGATGACGATGGCGATGGATTCCCCTCTCCGGAGCCCCGAACGGACTCCAGATCAGCCCTCCCGAGAGAGTTCAGGGCTTGGCGGTGGCTCTGTATCGTAAAACGCGATGAATCCTTCTCTTTGATTTTTTTTCTCCCCGAAAGTGAATATATGGAGTCAAGGTTGAGGTCGGTGGAGCGTCAGGGGGGCCACGAGGCAGGGGCGCGCCCAGGGGGTAGGGCGCGCCCCCCACCCTCGTGGACAGGGTGTGGGCCCCCTGGCATGGATCTTTCTTCCAGTATTTTTATATATTCCAAAATAATTCCCCGTTGATTTTCAGGTCATTCCGAGAACTTTTATTTCTGCACAAAAATAACACCATGGCAATTCTGCTGAAAACAACGTCAGTCCGGGTTAGTTCCATTCAAATCATGCAAGTTAGAGTCCAAAACAAGGGCAAAAGTGTTTGGAAAAGTAGATACGTCGGAGACGTATCAATCGGCAAATCCAATCTTATCATATTTCAGTGCCTAGTCGCAACAGTAACACCTTGAAGCCTTCAACACTCCAACCAACTAATTTTACGGTGGGAAGATCGATAGTCTCCAACTGTTAATATGTGGTCAAACCAGCACACATTTGAACCTGAAACTATACCTAGTGATGTACCAATGAACAATCTTTTTCTATACACCATTCATCCTCTAAGCAATATAAACCACGACTAAGAATAAATCTAAACTTAACAGCTGCGAATCAAGCAATAGGGAAAACAAATCCCACCTTCGTGTCCAGCCACTCGCTTCAGCACACCTCGTATCTCTGTCCATCTACAGCTTGCTATGCTTTGCCGCCCTTGCCCATCTCTACAGCTGCAGCACTCATGTAATCCTGGGATTCCGCTAGTACCACGACAGAATTCCATCCGGTGAACTTTGCTCCCCTCCTACAATGAAATCTAATCCAAATCACGAAAGAAATCTCTAGATGTATGCCGTCGAATCCAGGCGGAAAAGATGGGCAGCAAAGACAAAATAACATACCTGTCAAGGTCAAGTCCATTTGTCGACATATCGCCGGTGGAGAATCGCCGCTGATGTGCACATCTGAAAGAAGACATCGGCCGCCAAGCTGAGCTTCTGTGGAAGAAAAGGGAATGCCGAGCCAACCTGGTCACGTGGATCTATCTGGTTCACAAAGCTTAGGGGCCCATCTTACATGTGCTATTTCGAAACACTAGCCCTATACCAGAGTGGCGGTCCAGGCCAATCAGTGCTACCGCGGGCCGGGGAACAACAGTGGTTGTTGGGTCGAACACCAATATGCCTATGCGAACCTAGGTGTATCATGGACCGTAATTCGCCCATTAGGCCTGCCACTCTGCTGCAACGACATGACTGATTCGCAATCACGAAGCCCATACAAACGGACCAAATTGTGGCCTGCCTGTAGCCTGGCCACCAAAAGCCCTCACTCGATGACATGTATGCTACAAAGAATAATGATAACCATGAAACTTGTCATCATGATTTTAATTTTCACTCTCATGATAGTTATTTTGTTGAGTTTGCTCCCACTACTATTGATGAACAGAAATTTGCTTATGTGGGGAGTAATAAGTTTTCTATGCTTTTGTGTCATGAAAAGAATGCTTTATGTGATGTTTATATTGTTAAATTTTTTCATGATGCTACTAAAAATTATTATGATGGAGGAACTTATGCTTGTAGGAATTGCAATAATATCAAGTTTCCTCTCTATGTGTTGAAAGTTTTGAGGTTATGCTTGTTTTGCCTTCCTATGCTAGTTGATTCTTGTTCCCATAAATTGTTTGATCACAAAATCCCTATGCATAGGAAGTGGGTTAGACTTAAATGTGCTTGCCATGTGCTTCATGATGCTCTCTTTATGTTTTAATTCTTATCTTTTATGTGAGCATCATTAAAATCTTCATGCCTAGCTAAAAGGCATTAAAGAAAAGCACTTGTTGGGAGACAACCCAACACTTTTACCCACTATTTTTGTGTGTTCACATGCTTAGGATACTATACTAATCATGTTTTGTTGCTTTCATTTCAATAAAGTGCCAAGTAATTCCTTTGGGATGGCTTACGGTGATAGTTGATTTGATCTTACTGAAAAGCAGAAACTTTTGCGCTCGGGAATACAATTCTCATTTTTAACAGAAGCGTGATAAAATGCTGATTCTTTTTGAAGAAGATAAATAGATAAATTTCCCAGGTTTTCCTTTTTTCAGAATTTTTGTAGTATACTAAGTATGGTTGGAGTACAGATTATTACAAACTATTCTGTTTTTGACAGATTCTGTTTTCAATGCATAGTTTGCTTGTTTTCTAGTTTCCATGGCTTATATTGCTCAATATAAATTGTGGAAATGATATTATATAGTAGGCATTGTGTGGAAACAATTATGAATCTTGTCTTTGACAGTACCAACGTGAAATGGTTTGCTCTTTATCATACTAACCTATCTCACGAAGTTTCTTTAAGTTTTGTGTGATTGAAGTTTTCAAGTTTTGGGTGAGATGTTGATATGAGGAGAATAAGGAGCGACAAGACCCTAATCTTGGGGATGCCCAAGGCACCCCAAGGTAATATTCAAGGAAGATCCAAGCAACTAAGCTTGGGGATGCCCCGGAAGGCATCCCCTCTTTCGTCTCCAACATTATCGGTAACTGATAACCCACAAGTATAGGGGATCAATTGTAGCTCTTTTCGATAAGTAAGAGTGTTGAACCCATCGAGGAGTAGAAGGAAATGACAAGTAGTTTTCAGTAAGGTAGTGTATGCAAGTGCTAAAATTGTAAGTAGCAAGTAGTTTGATAGCAAGATAGTTTGTAACGAGCAAGTAACGATAATAGTAACAAGTATGCAGCAAGGTAGCCCAATCCTTTTGAAGCAAAGCACAGGCCAAAACGGTCTCTTATGATAAGCAAAGCGTTCTTGAGGGTACACGGGAATTTCATCTAGTCACTTTCATCATGTCGTTTTCATTTGTGTTCGCTACTTTGATAATTTGATATGTGGGTGGACCGGTGCTTAGGTGT
>NC_041392.1:415886729-415920878 GCF_002162155.2 Triticum dicoccoides
GAAAAAAGTATTAAGAATAAATCCTAACCATAGCATTAAATTATAGGATCCAATCGGTCCCTTACGGAATAGTGCTTAAACTGGGGTTTAAGTTTCTGTCACTCTCGCAACCCACCATCTATTTACTACTCCACAATGCGTTCCCTTAGGCCCAAATATGGTGAAGTGTCATGTAGTCGATGTTCACATGAAACCATCAAGGGAATCAAAACATACAAACTATCAAAATATCGAACACATAATAAATGCACAAGATTACTTGCAACATGATTTATCCTGTGACCTCAAGAACAAAGGTAACTACTCACAAAAAACAAACTTGCTCATGATCAGAGGGGTATTAATATGCATAATGGATCTGAACATATAATCTTCCACCAAATAAACCATATAGTAATCAACTACAAGATGTAATCAACATTACTAATCACCCCCTAGCAACAATCTATAGTTCTGGTAACAAGATTGAATATAAGAGATGAACTAGGGTTTGAGATGAGATGGTGTTGGTGAAGATGTTGATGGAGATTGCCCTCCCCAAGATGGGAGAGTTGTTGGTGATGATGATGCCGATGATTTCCGCTGCCGAGGGAAGTTCCCCCGGCAGAATCGCTCCGCCGGAGGGCAAAAGTGCTCCTGCCCAAGTTCCACCTCGAGGCGGCGACGCTCCGTCCCGAAAGTATTATTGTGATTTTTTCTAGGTCAAAACCATATACCAGAAGATGGGCACCGAAGGTGGGCCGAGGAGGCCAAAACCCACGAGGGCGCGCTAGGGGGCTGGCGCACCCAGGTGGGTTGTGCCCACCTGGTGGCCCCCTCTGGTACTTATTGGCTCCAATATTTCTTATATATTCCATAAAAAATCTCCGTAAAGTTTGAGACCATTTGGAGTTGTGCAGAATAGGTGGCCTAGCGTAGCTTTTCCAGGTCCAGATTTCTAGCTGCTGGAATTCACCCTCTTGATGTGTTCCTTGCAAATTATGAGAGAAAGGCATTAGAATTACTCCAAAAAGCATTATTATGGATAAAAACATTGTAAATAACAGTAAGAAAACATGATGCAAAATGGACGTATCAACTCTCCCAAGCTTAGACCTCGATTGTCCTCAAGCGAAAACCGAAATCGAAAAACTTGTCCACATGCTTTGAGAGAGAGGTGCCGATAAAAACCAAATATAGACATAGAAGCATCATGTTGATTATTATAACAGCAACATGATTAAATGAAGGACTTTTATCATAGAATTTTCATCATATACTTCCTATGAATAAGTAATA
This sequence comes from Triticum dicoccoides, assembly GCF_002162155.2. Lineage (NCBI taxonomy): Eukaryota > Viridiplantae > Streptophyta > Magnoliopsida > Poales > Poaceae > Triticum > Triticum dicoccoides. The sequence goes on from NC_041392.1 coordinate 415,888,008, forward strand.
GTTCATCACACAATCGAAGTATAAAGCAAAAAATTTATTAGAAACCAACAAACTATGTTCTCAGTCAATTTTGCAACTACAATTCATCATCTTTTCAGGAAGAGTTACATGTCGGAGCCTTTAAAGCAAGTCCACATACTCAACCATCATATAGTCTTCTATGATTGCTGACACTCACCGTGTACCCATGAACAAAACGTTTCAATCGGACACATAGAAAGATAGGGGCTTATAATTTCGCCTCCCAACATGCTCACCTCAAGGGTGATGTCAACAATAATAACTCATGTTTTCTATATTCAGCTGGCCATATATGCCTAGATCTTTCCTCACCACATGATGCTTGCCAAAAGAGAGAATAAAAAAGGAATAGAAGGAAAACTTTAACTCTTTACATAAATGTAAAGGATAGGCCCTTCGCAGAGGGAAGCAGAGGTTGCCATGCTCTTATTTGTTTGCATGCTCAACCCCTTAGTGCAAAAGAACATCACGTTACATTGCCCCTTAAGATGACAACCTTTATTATGTAGTCTGTCGCTTTTATTCGTTGTCATCCAAGTTCGTGCAATGCTCAATTTTCTCTTGCACTAGAATATCTCACATATTTAGAAGAAATTTTTATTGCCTTTTTGCACCGATGATAACTTACTTGAGGGATCTTGTTCAATCCCTAGGTAGGTATTGTGGACACTTGAAAAAGATTTCGGTTTAAGGGTTTTTGGATGCACAAGTAGTATCTCTACTTAGTACAGAATTTTTGGCTAGCAAAGATAGGGGCAAGCATCACATGTTAAAGGATCTATGACAATATGACTTCTATGTGAATATAAACAAACATAAACCATTAAGTTGTCTTCCTTGTCCAACGTCAACAATTTTGGCATATAATATTTTGATGAGTTCTCACAATCACAAAATATTTATAGGATAGTATATCTATATGTGAATCTTCTCTTCCCTTATTAATTCATGAGTTGCATCATTGGCTAATGCTATGTTTGTCAATCTCTAATAAAATTTTCTTACTTATACTTTTCCTTATGTGGTGCTGTCACCTACCATAGGATTAGTATATGATCTTATTGATCCATTTCCTTTCTTTTATTTGCTTACTTTCTCTTTTTCTTTTCTTTATTTGCAACAAGGAAGTAAAGAAAGTAAAAACTCGAACTAAACTTCATTATATAACTTGCACATGATAACAATGATGTATCACTAAGCTAATTCTCAAAGAAGAAAACATCGGACTAAACTTTATTCATCTAAGCAAAAGATCGAACTAAGATAAGTAAAAGCAAAAGATAGTGGGATGATACGATACCGGGGCACCTCCCCCAAGCTTGGTGGAAGCCAAGGGGAGTGCCCATACCCAATAATCAATTCTCCTTTGGTGGTGTCCATAGGCTCCTCCTACTTCGTCTCGATCTTCATCAGCCAAACATATTCTTCCATGTGGTTGGAGGACCAGGAAGACATGATGCCTAGCTTGATAAATCTGACCGGAAACAGCAAGAAAAGAGAACAGAGGATTTTCTCCATGATATTATGGTTAACAGGTTAGGGAAGTATATATAGAATTTTTATCTTGCAAGGCAAGCATATAGAAGAAACACAGAGTACGGGAGGTGTCCCAGGTGGGCACAACTCACCTGGGTGTGCCTGGCAAGCCTGGCGCGCCCTAGTGTATTGTGCCCACCAGGGGACACTTCCTGGGAGTTTCTTTATTTCTGAAATTTTAAAATATTCTAAAGCTGATAAAAAGTATTTTTGCAGATTTTTTCAGAGTCTGTTCACTTACCGTATCACGTACCTCCTTATTTTAACGATTCTAGAGTGTTCCGGAAGGACTCTTTTATGTGTTCTTTCGGTATCAATGTTTGGATAATATTACTTTCAACATTAATAGGCATACCTGAGATATAATGCTTTATTCATTGTCCATTGACAACCTTCGGGTTAGTACCTTCAGAATTATTTATTTTGATGGCACCGGACTGGTAAACCTCCTCGATGACATAGGGGCCTTCCCATTTGGAGAGGAGTTTTCCGGCAAAGAATCTAAAACGAGAGTTGTACAAAAGAACATATTCTCCGACTTTAAACTCACGTTTTTTGAATTCTTTTGTCATGCCATCTTTTAACTTTTTCTTTAAATAACTTTGCATTTTCATATACTTGGGTTCTCCATTCATCTAATGAGCTTATATCAAATAACCTCTTTTCACCGGCAAGTTTGAAATCATAATTGAGTTCTTTAACCACCCAGTATGCTTTATGTTCTAACTCAAGAGGCAAATGACAAGCCTTTCCATAAACCATTTTATAAGGAGACATACCCATAGGATTTTTATATGCTGTCCTATAAGCCCAAAGTGCATCATCTAATTTCTTAGACCAATTCTTCCTCGACCTATTGACAGTCTTTTGAAAAATTAATTTTATTTCTCTATTGCTAAGTTCAACTTGACCACTAGACTGAGGATGATAGGGTGATGCAATTATATGGTTAACATCATACTTAGCAAGCATTTTACGAAAAGTGCCATGAATAAAGTGTGAACCACCATCAGTCATTAGATATCTAGGGACTCCAAACCTTGGGAAAATAACTTCCGTAAGCATTTTAATAGAGGTGTGGTGATCATCACTACTAGTTGGAATAGCTTCTACCTATTTAGTAACATAATCAATAGCAACCAAAATATGTGTATACCCATTAGAGGAAGGAAAAGGTCCCATGTAATCAAATCCCCAAACATCAAAAGGTTCAACAGCAAGTGAATAATTCATAGGCATTTCTTGATGCTTACCGATATTACCTATTCTTTGACATTCATCACAAGATGAGACAAACTTACGAGCATTCTTGAAGAGAGTAGGCCAATAAAATCCAGACTACAATACCTTGTGAGCAGTTCTATCTCCAGCATGATGTCCTCCATAAGCTTCAGAGTGACATTTACGTAGGATTTGTCCTTGTTCATGCTCAGGTACACAACATCTGATAATACCATCTACTCCTTCTTTATAAAGATGTGTGTCATCCCAAAAGTAATGTCTTAAATCATAGAAGAATTTTTTCTTTTGTTGATATGTAAATCTAGGTGGCAAATATTTAGCAACAATGTAATTAGCATAGTCAGCGTACCAAGGAGTACCATTAGAAACATTTATTGCAACTAACTGCTCATCAGGAAAACTATCATCAATAGGAGGTGGGTCATCAAGCACATTTTCAAGCCTAGACAAGTTATCAGCTACGGGATTCTCAGCTCCTTTTCTATCAATAATATGCAAATCAAATTCTTGTAACAAGATAACCCAACGAATAAGTCTAGGTTTAGCATCTTTCTTTTCCATAAGATATTTAATAGCAGCATGGTATGTGTGAACAGTTACTTTGGAATCAACAATATAAGGTCTAAACTTATCACAAGCAAACACTACTGCTAAGAATTCTTTTTCAGTAGTAGCATAATTTCTTTGGGCACTGTCTAGAGTTTTGCTAGCATAATGAATAACATTCAATTTCTTATCAACTCTTTGTCCTAGAACAGCACCAACATCATAATCACTAGCATCACACATAATTGCAAAAGGCAAATTCCAATCAGGTGGTTGAACTATAGGTGTAGTAATTAAAGCTTTCTTAAGTGTTTCAAAGGCTTCAAGACAATCATCATCAAAGACAAAAGGAATATCCTTTTGCAAAAGATTAGTGAGTGGCCTAAAAAATTTAGAAAATTCTTTGATAAATCTCCTATAGAAACCAGCATGACCTCGAAAACTACGAATACCTTTGATGTCCTTGAGACATGGCATTTTCTCAATAGCATCAACCTTAGTTTGGTCCACTTCAATACCTTTTTGAGAAATTTTATGACCCAAGACAATGCCTCCATTTACCATAAAGTGGCACTTCTCCCGATTCAAGACAAGATTTGTTTGTTCACATCTCTACAAAACTCGATCAAGATTGCTTAAACAATCGTCAAAAGACTTCCCATAAACAGAAAAGCCATCCATGAAAACCTAAACAATCTTTTCACAAAAGTCAGAGAATATAGCCATCATACATATTTGAAAGGTAGCAGGTGCATTACATAAACCCAAAGGCATACGTCTATTAGCATAGGTTTCAAAAGGACAAGTAAAAGTGGTCTTTTCTTTATCAGGTTGAGAAACAGGTATTTGAGAGAAACCAGAATATCCATCAAGGAAGAAAAAATGTGTGTTCTTAGGTCATCTTTCAAGCATTTGGTCAATAAAAGGCAAAGGGTAATGATCTTTTCTAGTAGCTTTATTTAGTTTTCTGAAATCAATTACCATTCTATAGCATGTAACAATTCTTTGTGGAATAAGTTCATTATTTAGGAACAACAATTATACCTCCTTTCTTAGGGACACAATGAACATGACTTACCCATCTACTATCAGCTATAGGATAGAATATACATGCTTCCAGAAGTTTTAATATTTCCATTCTTACCACCTCTTTCATCTTTGGATTTAATCGACGTTGGTGATCAACAACTAGTTTAGCATCAGGTTCCATATTAAATTTATGTTGAAATAGAGTGGGACTAATGCCCTTTAAATCATCAAGAGTATATCCAATAGTAGCCCAGTGCTTCCTTAGAACTTTCAATAATCTTTCTTCTTCATGTTCTGAAAGGTTAGCACTGATAATAACAGGATATATCTTCTTTTCATCTAGATAAGCATATTTCAAAGTGTCTGGCAATTGTTTCGATACAAACACAGGATCACCCTTAGGTGGAGGAGGACCTCCAAGAGTTTCAATAGGCAAATTGTGTTTAAGCAAAGGACGTTATTCAAAGAAAATATTATCTATTTCATTTCTTTCATGCATATGTTAATCATTCTCATGGTCTAGCAAGTATTGCTCTAAAGGATCAGTAGGTGGCACAGCAATAGAAGCAAGACCAATGAATTCATCCTTACTAGGCAATTCTTTTTCATGATAATTTCTACTAAACTTGGAAAAATTAAACTCATGAGACTCATCACCAAAGCTAACTTCCACAGTTTGTTTCTGGCAATCTATCCTAGCATTAACTGTGTTCAAGAAAGGTCTACCAAAGATAATGGGACATAAGTCATCAGGTGGAGTATCAAGAACAAGAAAATCGGTAGGATACTTTGTTTTCCCATACAAGACTTCAACATCTCTGACAATCCCAACTAGTGATATAGTGTCTCTATTTGCAAGTTTAATAGTAACATCTATGTCTTCAATCTCAACGGTGCTATTTCCTCCCTAATTTCTAGATATAACTTGTGAGGAATAGCACTCACACTAGCACCCATATTACATAAACCATAATAACAGTGATCTCCTATTTTAACTGAAATGACAGGCATGCCAACAACATGTCTATGTTTATCTTTTCCATTAGGTTTAGCAATTCTAGCAGCTTCTTCACAGAAGTAGATAACATGCCCATCCACATCTTCTTCCAAGAGATCTTTAACTATAGCAATATTAGGTTCAACTCTAATTTGTTCATCTGGTTTAGGTGTTCTAACAGAGCTTTTGTTAACCATAGTTGAAACTTTAGCATGTTCCTTTATCCTAACAGGAAAAGGAGGTTTCTCAAAGTAAGCAGTAGGAACAACTGGGTCAACATTACAAAGTATAGTTTCTTCTTTAACTGATACCGGTTCTTTAATTTCTTCTTTAATAGGTGGTTGATATCTAATCCACTTCTCTTTAGGGAGTTCAACATGAGTAGCAAAAGATTCACAAAAGGAGGCTACTATCTCAGAGTCAAGTCCATATTTAGTGCTAAACTTTTGAAAAGCATCGGTATCCATAAAAGATTTAACACAATCATACTTAAGCTTTATAACTGACTCTTTACCTTCATTGAGTTCCCAATATTAAGAGTTGCATTTAATTCTTTCCAAAAGATCCCACCAGAATTCAATAGTCTTCTTCATAAAAGAACCAACACAAGAAGTATCCAGCATGGTTTGATCATTACGAGAAAGCCGAGCATAAAAATTCTGAATAATAATTCCTCTTGAGAGCTCATGATTGGGGCATGAATATAACATTGAATTAAGCCTCCACCAAGCTAGAGCAATACTTTCTCCTTCACGACGCCAAAAATTATATATATAGTTCCGATCACGATGAACTAGATGCATAGGATAATTTTTTTGGTGAAACTCCAATTTTGAACGATTCCAATTCCATGATCCAATATCATCGCATAGCCTATACCATGCCAATGATTTTCCCTTCAAAGATAAAGGGAAAACCTTTTTCATAACTTCATCCATGGGTAAACCTGCAAGGTTAAACAATCCACAAATTTGTTCCACATGTATCAAGTGCATATCCGGATGTTCCATTCCATCTCCTGCATAAGGATTAGCTAGCAGTTGTTCTATCATACCCGAAGGAATTTCATATTCAATATTTTCAGTAAGTGTTGTAGGTTGAGGGGCAATTAATTGCGGTTCCGGTCGAGGTGAATATACCTTGAACATACCCCTCAAAGGATTGTTTTCCATAGTAACAAGTGACAATAAATTTCAGCACACTATATAAATGTTTCCTTACCGAATTCCACTTACTAGAAGCGCTTCACTCCCCGGAAACGGCGCCAGAAAATAGCCTTGATGACCCACAAGTATAGGGGATCAATTGTAGCTCTTTTCGGTAAGTAAGAGTGTCGAACCCAACGAGGAGCGGAAGGAAATGACAAGTAGTTTTCAGTAAGGTAGTGTCTGCAAGTGCTGAAATTATAAGTAGCGAGTAGTTTGATAGCAAGATAGTTTGTAATGAGCAAGTAATGATAATAGTAACAAGTATGCAAAAAGGTAGCCCAATCCTTTTGAGGCAAAGGATAGGCCAAAACGGTCTCTTATGATAAGCAAAGCGTTCTTGAGGGTACACGGGAATTTCATCTAGTCACTTTCATCATGTCGTTTTGATTTCTGTTCGCTACTTTGATAATTTGATATGTGGGTGGACCGGTGCTTAGGTGTTGTTCTTACTTGAACAAGACTCGTACTTATGATTAACCCTCCCACAAGCATCCACAACTATGAGAAAAGTATTAAGCTTCGTGGGCAGCCCGGGACTCTTCTGGCCCAACTCTTTTACTCCATGGCCTTCTTCTGGTCCAAAAATAAGCTTCGTCAAGTTTCAGGTCAATTGGACTCTGTTTGGTTTTCCTTTTCCGCGATACTCAAAAACAAGGAAAAAACAGAAAACTGGCCCTGGGCTCTAGGTTAATAGGTTAGTCCCAAAAATCATATAAAATAGCATATAAATGCATATAAAACATCCTAGATGGATAATATAATAGCATGGAACAATCAAAAATTATAGATACGTTGGAGACGTATCACCACTCGAACTATTGAGCGGACTCGAAACAGAACAAGGGTGTTGCCAATAGCAGAAGGCCCCCATCGCGTGTAGGTTTCTCATACCAAGAACAAGATCTCCGAGGAAAACAACCTTATATATAAAGGAATTACTCAAAGTTTCACATGACTTATCTTTTCTGTCGCCGCACGAACGTTTATTGCATCCGCAAATGATGCCGCTCGTTCGGTCGTCTTCTTCCTTGGAGTGATGACCACGATGAAGCCGTTGTGCCAACTAGACTAGATTTTCGCAACCGCACCCCCTACCTGGCGCGCCAGAGATGTTGGGGGAAATGACACCTATGGGATCACTGGGGTCCCTTTTTCCTACGGCTAGCGGGCGCGAGGTTGTGCAAAGATTGGGTCTAGAAGCCAGCACAAGGATCGTTTACCCAGGTTCGGGCCGCGAGGATGCGTAATACCCTAGTCCTGCTTTTGTGTATATTTGAGTGTTCTTTAGTTCTTGAACTAGCTACGATGCGTGCTTCGTCCAAAAAATCTGAATCCCTCTCCAGTACGCCTTGGGCCTCCTTTTATAGTCAAAAGGGGCTTCCACAGTGGCACATAGGAGGTGGAATGGTATATAGTAATCGAGTCTATCTTCTGGCAATGTAAGACAAACGCATTTAATGCGCTGCCGACGTGCCCTTCTTGCTTTATTGAGGACGGCAAGGAAGCTCATCCCAGCTGTCGCCGCCTCGCCTGGCTTTGACGTGCGTCCTAATTGACAAGGCGTGTAGCGCCACGTTGGATGGCTGCTGAGTTGGTGCGGTGGTTGAATCTTCACGAAGATCTGCATGCCACCATGCAAGTGCTTGTCGAGTCGGCCTAGAGGCCGCACGTCGCCATGCAGGCGCCTGCCCAGCTGGTGGGCTGGCAGCTGCATGGGGATGGCGGTGGAGTCTTGGCAGACGCGGGCCTGGCTGCGGCCCCGCGGATGTTTTTGGCAAGAGTCTTGCCGAGGCCCCGGGAAGGGTCTTTCCACAACATCTTGGTCGTCCCCGACAAGGGTCTTGCCGGGGGTCTCATGGGTATCCTTGGCAAGGATCTTGCCGAGGATCATCGTCTTCTGGTCATTATCTCGTCTTGTGTGCTTCTGGTCTCCACAAAGATTTGCATGCCACCATGGAGGTGCCTCCCGAGCCTCGGTTCCAAAGTGGTTGATGGTGTTGGAACTCTTGGGCTCAAGGGGGGCGGCTCTGCTGGTGTCGGGCAAGTCGCCCCGGCAAGGTTCTTGTCGGGGCTGCGGGGGCTGCCCCCACAAGGGCCTTGCTGGGGGATCCTACCTCACCCCTCTGCTCTTCGTGTTTCTGCCTTGGCATTGTTCTGGTTGTCTTGTGGCTTTGCTTCCTTCCTCTGCCCCGCTAGGTGTGGCCGCAGGCACGGCTCCAACTGCCCGCGCACAAGTAAAGGGGTACAAAATAGGACCCCTCCTTTTGTGCACCGACACCCTACTAAACATTAAATATAAAATATGATTGCTCACTGCATAAAAATGAAGTTGACCATTCATTTTGGTCATTTAAGTTGCAATGTAACACCTTCAATATCTATTTGAACCTAAAAACCTATCATTGACACACACAACTAAAAAAATCAACTACTAATATAAAATGCAAATATGAGAAATAATAAACAAGCTAGGGTGTGACAAGTAGTACACTGCAGAACTACTGCCTACTACTACAAATGCAAAGCTACAATGCAACACTATTGCCTACGACTACAAAAATGCAAAGCTACAATGCAACACTACTGCCTACCACTACAAAAATGCAAAGCTACAATGCAACACTACTGCTTACTATTATAAAAAAGCAAAGCTACAATGCAACACTACTGCCTACTACTACAAAAATGCAAAGCTACAATGCAACACTACTGCCTACTAAAGACAAATCAACTACCTACTGCCAAAACTAAAAAAATCAACAAGCTGCAATGCAACACTACTGCCTACTACTACAAATGCAAAAGCTACATTGCAACACTACTGCATATTGAAGAAAAATCAACTACCTACTATGAAAAGCTGAAAACAAAATATCAACAAGCTATAATGCAACACTACTACCAACTGAATCTAAGCCTACTACCAAACTGTTATATCTGAATGAACAACGAATGCCACCATCACCACCAAAAAAAGGACAACTCCAGGGAACAAATCTCCAGTCATATGACAGAAATGAACTCCAACGACAAAAAAATGGAGGGTGCAAGTTACCACCCACCAAACCCCACCCTCCTTTAACACCCCGCGATAAGCATGCTATAGTGATCTCCTCCTAATGGTGGCCATGTCATCGTGATTAGTATGCAACTTCCACTTGTCCAAAAATCAAAGCCATTTTCAAATTTTAATATAAAGTCAAATATTTATTTCTTCAAACGGTAAAACTAAAATGTTCACATTATCCTATAAATTTCCCTGATTATTTTCATGTTGAAACCAACCTCATTTGAATTCCCAAAATTGCCCCTGGGAATTAATTTAGTGGTCCAGCAACAATTAAATTGCCCTTTTCAATTTCTAAAAATGGTTAGACAACTTCTTTTGACCCAAAACTTTTTGTGCCATCTCAAGATACTTATGTGCCAAGTTTTGTTCAAAGAAAAAATCATTTCATGACCCAAATTAATGCAAAGAGGTACTGAAAATGTCAAACAGTATAAGAAAAAGCAAACGGCAAAAATGCACTTGTGCACTTGGGCCTGGTGGCACACAGTGCAGGCCCAGCCCAATCTCCCTCCCTCCTCCTTGATACTGCTCACCGAGCTCGGTGGCTGCTGGGCAGACATCTAGGTCGTGGATGGCCATGCGGCGGCCATCCCTCATGCCCCCGCCCGGCTAAGGGTGCCTTCACCCCTCCCCAAACCCTAACCACTCCAGACCCTCCTTCCTCCTCGTGCCCCTCTACATGTGCACCCCTACAGCCACCTTGATTGCTCGGCCACACTCCCGCATGCGCCACCCGTGGCCGCGCCCAGCCCGTGCCCGAGTAGTCTCGTTTGCTGCTGCTCTGGCCGGCACCCGGCTACACCCCGCGTCGCTCGCGCTCAATTGCCACACCTCGCGCACCCGGGCTTGCGCTGCCCCTGCCGCCCTTGTCCTTTGCCGCGAGCCGCCGCCGCTGCCCTATTGTTGCTACTGCTCCCCTGCTGCCACTATTGGTCGCTGCTGTTGTCGTGCCCGCCTCTAGCCGCAGCAACTTATAAGTGACTTATTTTGCCAAATAAACCTAACTTATAAGTTGCTCCACCCCAACTTAAAACTTATAATCCACCCCTTTTTGCATAGGTCCCACCACCTTTACATAAAAAACAAGATGGGAAGTTGTGCTCAAGTGACTTATAAGTCAGGTGACAACCAAACAGGCATGACTTATAAGTCACTGGTTTTAAGTCGCCTGACTTATAAGTCAGGTGACTTATTGGAACCAAACAGGCCCTCACGCCCGCCTGCAACCACTCGCACTCGCATCCGCCTGGCCCCGTTGTCGTTCCTGCCAGTCCGGCTCTACCGCTCGCCAGTGCTGGCCGCACCTCCCCGAACCAGCTGGCTCCGGCCGCTGTCGACCCCTTTGCCTGTGTATGACATTGCCAGACTAGACCCACTTACAGTGGGGCCTGGCCAGTTATAATTAGTTGCTAACTAAAAATAAAAATAGACTACCCCCCTAAACATCTACTGATGTATGGGCCCCACCAGTAATCAAACTAAATTAACAACTCTATTTAGAACCCGTGTCAATGACATATGGGTCCCACCATTCACTATTCACCCGTTGACTACTAACTAGGCGGTCAACCGGGCCCATTGACCCTACCTGTCAGCCCCTTTAACACACTTCTGAGTACACTCTGTGTGTGCACTTAGCATTTTCACTTTTGGTTTCAATTTAAATTAAATTCCAAAAATTGTCTTAAACTTTGAAAATTAATATAAAATAATCCGAAACTCGGATGAAAATAATTTATATATGAAAGTTGCTTAGAAAAATACAATGAATCTAAATATGTAATTAGTTCCCCTATCACATGCCTCTAGCATGATGAACATGGAACATTTCCCCCTTTTTCATCTACTCGAAAATGCCAAACGCTCGGAAAACATTCCCGGATGTTTTCCTTCTCCATCTGCAGCGTGTAGTACAGCGTTATATTACCCCTAGCTTTGCATATTGTCATGTCATGCATAGTGATGCATCTGTTTGCATTGTATTTATTGTTTCTACCCCCTCTTCTCTCCGGTAGACGCCAAGACTGACGCTGCTCCTGACGTTGACTACACACCTGACGACCAGACCTTTTCAGCAAAGCTTCCAGGCAAGCAAACTATTGAGGAACACAGTATTTCAAAAAAAATCATATGATCATGCAACATCTATCTAGGAGATGCATAGCAACGAGAGGGGAAGAGTATGTCTACGTACCTTCGTAGACCAAAAGCGGAAGCATTATGAAATGCAGTTGATGTAGTCGAACGTCTTCGCGATCCAACCGATCAAGTACCGAATGCACGGCACCTCCGCGATCTGCACACATTCAGCTCGGTGACGTCCCTCGTACTCTTGATCCAGTTGAGGCCGAGGAAGAGTTTCGCCAGCACGATGGCATGGTGACGGTGATGATGAAGTTACCGACGTAGGGCTTCGCCTAAGCACTACAACAATATGACCGAGGTGGAATTATGTGGAGGGGGGCACCGCACACGGCTAAACAATCAACTTTGATGTGTTCTAGGGTGCCCCCTCCCCACGTATATAAAGGAGGGAGGGGGAGGCTGGCCGGCCCCCATAGGCGCGCCAAGGGGGAGGAATCCTCCTCCTAGTAGGAGTAGGACCCCCCTTTCCTAGTCCTACTAGGAGAAGAAGGAAGGAGGGAAGAAGAGAAGGAAGGAGGGGGCGCCGCCCCTCCCCCTAGTCCAATTCGTACTAGGCCCATGGGGGGCGCGGAAAGCCCTTGGCGGCCCCTCTCTCTCTCCCCTAGGCCCATTACTTCTTCGGTGGTTCCGATAACCCTTCCGGCACTCTGATATATATCCGGTGACCCCCGAAACTCATCCGGTGTCCGAATATAGTCATTCAATATATCAATCCTTGTGTCTCGACCATTTTGAGACTCCTAGTCATGTCCGTGATCACATCTGGGACTCCTAACAACCTTCAGTACATCAAAACACATAAACTCATAATACCGATCATCATCAAATGTTAAGTGTGCGGACCCTACGGGTTCGAGAACTATGTAGACATGACCGAGACTCATCTCCGGTCAATAACCAATAGCGGAACCTCGATGCTCATATTAGCTCCCACATATTCTACGAAGATCTTTATCGGTCAAACCGCATAATACGTTGTTGCCTTTGTCATCGGTATGTTACTTGCCTGAGATTCGATCGTTGATATTAACATACCTAGTTCAATCTTGTTACCGGCAAGTCTCTTTACTCGTTCTGTAATGCATCATCCCGTAACTAACTCATTAGTCATATTGCTTGCAAGGCTTATAGTGATGTGTCTTACCGAGAGGGCCCAGAGACACCTCTCCGACAATCAAAGTGACAAATCCTAATCTCGATCTATGCCAACTCAACAAACACCATCGGAGACACCTGTAGAGCATCTTTATAATCACCCAGTTACGTTGTGACTTTTGATAGCACACTAAGTGCTCCTCCGGTATTCGGGACTTGCATAATCTCATAGTCATAGGAACATGTATAAGTTATGGAGAAAGAAATAGCAATAAACTAAATGATCATAGTGCTAAGCTAATGGATGGGTCTAGTCCGTCACATCATTCTCTAATGATGTGATCCCATTCATCAAATGACAACACATGTCCATGGCTAGGAAACTTAACCATCTTTGATTAACGAGCTAGTCAAGTAGAGGCATATTAGGGACACTTTGTTTGTCTATGTATTCACACATGTACTAAGTTTTCGGTTAATACAATTCTAGCAAGAATAATAAACATTTATCATGATATAAGGAAATATAAATAACAACTTTATTATTGCCTCTAGGGCATATTTCCTTCAGTCTCCCACTTGCACTAGAGTGAATAATCTAGTTCACATCGTCATGTGATGTGACACCAATAGTTCACATCTTTATGTGATTAGTTCACATCTTCATGTGAATAATACCCAAAGGGTTTACTAGAGTCAATAATCTAGTTCACATCGCTATGTGATTAACACCCAAAGAGTGATCATGTTTTGCTTGTGAGAGAAGTTTAGTCTATGGGTCTGCAACATTCAGATTCGTATGTATTTTGCAAATTTCTATGTCTACAATACTCTACACGGAACTACTCTAGCTAATTGCTCCCACTTTCAATATGTATCTAGATTGAGACTTAGAGTTATCTAGATCGGTGTAAAATGCTTGCATCGACGTAACTCTTTACGACGAACTATGTTATCACCTCCATAACCGAGAAATATTTCCTTAGTCATCTAAGGATAATTTTGACCGCTGTCCAGTGATCTACTCCTAGATCACTATTGTACTCCCTTGCCAAAATCATGCTAAGGTGTACAATAGGTCCGGTACACAGCATAGCATACTTTATAGAACCTATGACTGAGGCATAGGGAATGACTTTTCATTCTCTCTCTATCTTCATGCGGTGGTCGCGCATTGAGTCTGACTCAGCTTCACAACTTGTAAAACAGGCAAGAACCCTTTCTTTGCTTGATCCATTTTGAACTTCTTCAAAACTTTATCAAGGTATGTGCTTTGTGAAAGTCCAATTAAGCGTCTTGATCTATCTCTATAGATCTTGATGCCCAATATATAAGCAGCTTCACCGAGGTCTTTCATTGAAAAGTTCTTATTCAAGTATCCTTTTATGCTATTCAGAAATTCAGTATCATTTCTGATCAACAATATGTCATCCACATATAATATTAGAAATGCTACAGAGCTCCCACTCACTTTCTTGTAAATACAGGCTTCTCCAAAAGTATGTATAAAACCATATGCTTTGATCACACTATCAAAGCGTATATTCCAGCTCCGAGATGCTTGCACCAGTCCATAAATGGATCGCTGGAGCTTACGCACTTTGTTAGCACCTTTTGGATCGCCAAAACCTTCTGGTTGCATCATATACAACTCTTCTTTAAGATATCCATTAAGGAATGCAGTTTTGGCATCCATTTGCCAAATTTCATAATCATGAAATGCGGCAATTGCTAACATGATTCGGACGAACTTAAGCATCGCTACGGGTGAGAAGGTCTCATCGTAGTCAACTCCTTGAACTTGTCAAAAACCTTTTGCAACAAGTCGAGCTTTGTAGACAGTAACATTACCGTCAGCATCAGTCTTCTTCTTGAAGATCCATTTATTCTCTATGGCTTGCCGATCATCGGGCAAGTCAACCAAAGTTCACACTTTTTTCTCATACATGGATCCCATCTCAAATTTTATGGCCTCAAGCCATTTTGCGGAATCTGGGCTCATCATCACTTCCACATAGTTTGTAGGTTCGTGCTACCTCTTGAGCACTGCGTTGGTTTTCTCTTGAAGAGGAAAGGGTGATGCAGCAAAGTAGCGTAAGTATTTCCCTCGGTTTTTGAGAACCAAGGTATCAATCCAGTAGGAGACTACACGCAAGTCCCTCATACCTGCACAGACAAATAAGAACCTCACAGCCAACGTGATAAAGGGGTTGTCAATCCCTTCACGGTCACTTACGAGAGTGAGATCTGATAGAGATAATAAGATAAATAAATATTTTTGGTACTTTTGTGATATAGATTGAAAGTAAAGATTGCAAAGTAAAATAGATTGGAAACTTATATGATAAAAGATAGACCTGGGGGCCATAAGTTTCACTAGTGGCTTCTCTCGAGATAGCATAAGTATTACGATGGGTGAACAAATTACTATTGAGCAATTGATAGAAAAGTGCATAATTATGAGAATATCTAGGCATGATCATGTATATAGGCATCACGTCCGTGACAAGTAGACCGAAACAATTCTGCATCTACTACTATTACTACACACATCGACCGCTATCCAGCATGCATCTAGAGTATTAAGTTCATAAGAACAGAGTAACACATTAGGCAAGATGACATGTGTCGGTGGAAACAACACCTATGGGATCACTGGGATCCCTTCTACGGTTGGCGGGCGCGGGGCTGTGGAAAGAGCGGGTCTGGCAGTTGGCACAAGAATTGTTTACCCAGGCTTGGGCGGCGAAGATGCGTAATACCCTAGTCCTGCTTCTGGTGTATATTTGAGTGTTCTTGAGTTCTTGAACTACCTATGGTGTGTGTCTAGTTCCAAAGATCCGAATCCCTCTCTAGTACGCCTCGGGCCTCCTTTTATAGCCAAAAAGGGGTCGCCACAGTGGCACACAGGAGGTAGAAAGGTGTGTAGTGGCTGAGTCTATCCTCTGGCACCGTCTGACAAACGCATTTAATGCGCTGCTGACGTGCCCCTCTTGCTTTATTGCGGATGGCAAGGAAGCTCGTCCCAGCTGTCGCCGCCTCGCCTGGCTCCGACGCACGTCTGAGCTGACGAGGCGTTGTAGCGCCACATTGGCTGCCTGCTGGGCTGGCGTGGTGGCGGAGTCTTCACAAAGATCTGCATGCCACCATGTAGGTGCTTGCTGAGTCGGTGTGGAGGCCGCACGCTGCCACGCAGATGCCTGCTCAGCTGATTGAGCTAGCAGCTGCATGGGAGCGGTGGTGGAGTTTTGGCAGACGTGGGCCTGGCTGTGGCCCCGCAGATGTCCTCGGCAAGGGTCTTGCCGGGGGCCCAGCAAGGGTCTTGCCATGGCACAGCGGTCATCCCCGGCAAGGATCTTGCCAGGGGTCTCGTGGATTTCCTTGGCAAGGACCTTTCCAAGGATCATCGTCTTCTGGTCCTCATCTGATCTTGTGTATTTATGATCTCCACAAAGATCTGCATGCCACCATGGAGGCACCTCCCGAGCCTTGGTTCCAATGTGGTTGATGGCGTTGGAACCCCTTGGATCAAGGGTGGCGCGCTCCGCTGGCATTGGGCAAGTTGCCCCGGCAAGGCTCTTGCTGGGGTTGCGGAGGCTGCCCCAGCAAGGGTTTTGCCGGGGGAGTCCACCTCGCCCTCTTGCTCTTTGTGTCTCTGGTCTTGGGGTCGCTTCGGTTGTCTTGTGCTCCGGCTTCCCTCCTCTGCCCTGCTCAGTGCGGCCGCGGCCGCGGCTCTGACTGCCCGTGCACAAATAAAGGGGTACAAAGGAGAGCCCCTACTTTTGTACACCGACAGGAGCCCCCGGGCCTGGGCCACACATAAGCGCGACGTGTTGTTTGGCTAGGCCCAGAACGGTGCGCGGGCAGGCAGGCGGATATTTACTTGTAGTAACTCCTTCGCTCGCTGCGCCTCCCCACGACCCGCGTTGAACGCGCGACGTGGAGGGTCATGCATGACGTGGGGGTCATGCGTGGGGCGGATTCCGCAAGCATGCATCATGTCACAGTAAATGGTAAAGAGGCGGCCCGCGCCTTCCCCGTAAAAAGGAATAACCGCGGGCGCACTGCTCATTTACCCTCTGTGCCTTCTCCAATCTCGGAACCACCGTCCCCTCCTTCTTCCTCCTCAAGATCTTGCTCTTGCTCTCCGCCATTGCGTCTTCGCTGTCCTTCATCCTTCGCCTCTCGCAGGTGCCATGGCACCCAAAACCAGCAAAGGCAAGGGAGTGGCCAAGGACGCCGGGGGAAGGAGCCGTCGGAAAGTGAGTTGGCGACACGGCGGACGCAGCTCGCCTATTTTCCCTCGACGGTCGACGCGGTCCATCTCCGAGACAACTTCAAGCCCCTGTGGGGGTGCAAGACGGGGGGAGATGATGGGGCATCCAGCCACGCGCATCATCCCTGCTGATTTCACTGAGGTCGGCCCGAATCGGTACCCATTCTTCGTCGATTACTTTTCCTACGGCCTCTGCCCCCCCTTTCTCCAATTTCTTCAATGATGTCATGCACACCTATGGCTTCCACCTTCTGCATTTCACTCCAAATGTTGTGGCGTGCATGGCCCTTTTCTCCCATATCTGCGAGGGCTTCGCCGGAGTGCATCCCAGCACGGCGTTTTTCCGCCACTACTTCTATCCTCGGATCGAAAAGGGAGGTGCCATCTCCGATTGTGTCGCCTGGATCCCAAAGACCCAGGAGAAGGGGACATATCCGTAGGGTGCTCAGAAGGAGAGGTGGGAGGAGTGGCGGAACCGGTGGTGCTGGATTGAGGAGGAGGACCCACAGGAATTTTTCCAGGTTTGCCAGGCGCCGCCGGTTCGCAGAGACGACTAGGGCGATGTCGACGCCCAGGATGAGAAGATCAAGGTCACCACCACCAGGATCCATTGCCTCATCGTTTCCGGGCTCACCCTGGAGATGATTGGGGTGGATTTCATCCGCCGCCGAATCGCTCCACTACACAACTAGGGGAAGCCGGCCTGGCTTTTCAAGAATGCGGCTGACATCATGCGGCTTCGCCCCGGCTTGAACCACAACTTCACGGTGATGGGGCACGCCCACTTCTGCCAGCGGCTTTTTCAGCTTGACATGAAATTCGACGGCAGGGCCGAGAGGACCAACAAGGCCGTGAAGGCCGGCAAGGTCTCCAAGGGGCCCCTATTTGGGTTGTCGGCGGGGGGGGGGGGTCCCGCTGAGCAACAACTCCCGCCAAACTGACATCATCGCCATGATGCCAGACTTTAATGCGCACGGCCTTGACCCGAATTGGGCCGAGCCGGAGGCGGATCAGGTGCAGAAGTTCTTCGACACCTTGTCGAAGAAGTACGTCCGCGACGACCGCTGCTCATCCAGGACACCACCCAAGCGGAGCTGGACTATATCGCCGCCAGAGCGGTGGAGGGGGAGCTGGCCAAGGAGGCCCGCAGCGCTGGCGGCGTGGAAGACGAGGCCGTAGCGGCTGCGAAATAGAGGGAGCTTGCCTAGTGGGCAGAATCCGCTGGGGAGGCTAGCAGCGCCGGCACCGGGGCCCCTCTCATTGAGATGTGGTCGACGAGTCGTCCGGGGAGGAGGTAGAGGTTGTCGACCCCCCGGCCACAGGGAGAGGGCGTATCCTGCGGCGGGTCAGCTCTGGTGAGCCGGTCCAGCCCGGCAGGGCCGCGCAACCACAACAAACCCAGGAGGCGTCCGTGCGCCAGACGAGGGCCGCAGCGGCTAGGAAGGCGGTGAAGGCTGCGGTGGCGAAGAAGAAAGCGACTACCTCTTCTTCGTCCAAGCATCCTCGGACTTCACCTGCTTCCCCCCTCCTGCAGACGATGACACGGAGGTCATCTTCGACTTTGGGTCCCTTAGCCTGAGGAGGAAGAGGAAGGTAGCGGAAGAGGAGGCAGAGGATGAGTAAGTATCTTGTCTTTTGTCATCTCCGTCCCCTCAGACCGTGCCACTTTTATTGACTTGTCTTCATCTTTGCAGGGATATGGAGACGTTGGCCCAGAGGGTGGCGAAGAGGGCCAGGGCCTCGACGGGCGGCCAGCCCCCGGCGGGCACCTCGAGTACGCCGCTGGTGGTGGAGAGCAGCCCGGATAGCAGCCCTCGGCGCAGCCCCCAGCGTGCATTCATCACTCACTCCCCATCAACGTGTGTTGGGTACGATCTCTTGGTGCTCACCTTGCCGTGGTTGCAGGAGGAGGGCGGCAGCAGGAGGAGCCACTGAGGGCCACCCCCAACACGCCGCCCCGAGGGGCGTCCCCGGCAAGGGCGCCAAGCACCAAGCCCATGCGCACGGAGGAGGAGGAGGAGGCGAACCCGAGCACCAGCGGCTCTGTCCTGGCACTGAATGTTGGTGGGAAGGGGGCCACTTCTTCCCATCTTGGCACAGGTGAGTTGTTTGCCTTCTGTCCCAGCTCATTTTTCTTCTTTTGAATTTTAGTCTTGACTTCGCCTCATTCCCCTTCTCGGTATCTAGATCCTTCCTCGGCGGACCGGGAGGACGTGGACACCGTCATCGGGGAGGTTGCCAAGGATGCCGCGGCCGAGGCCGACAAGATCGCCGTTGAGGAGGCCGCCAAGGGCGCTGCTGATGATGCCGCCAAGGGGCCTGCCCGGGAGACCGGCGAGGCCGCTACCGAGGAGGCCGACAAGGGGCCTGCCGGGGAGGCCGGGAAGGCCTCCGCTGAGGAGGAGGTGGATGACGACCATCCTTCCTCCTTCGCCGCCTCTGGCTTAGGCAAATACCTGAAGGTGAGCGACGACTTGTTTGTCCATCTCCCATGGACGCCAAGCACCAGGGCGCCCACCGAGGGGGAGGTGTTCGACGACGAGGTGCTTGCCGCCGCCGGGCTTGAGGTCATTGACGAACCGAGCGCCGGTGGCGGCGGTTCCCAGGAAGAGCGGCTCCTCCAGGGCATGAGCGCCAACTTCCATAAGCTCCAGACTCTTCACCGTGCCCTCCTGGACAAGGCCAAGTCCAGGATGGCAGCGGTGGACAAGGCGGAGGCAGACCTCGAGGGGCGCGTCGCCGAGATGCAGGCTTGGTTCCACCAGGCCTGTGAGGAACTGAAGATCGCCCAGGGTCTGCTGGCCGAGCGCAAGCTGGAGCTTGTCATGAAGCAGGCCGATATCGAGAAGGCCCAGGAGGCGGCAAGACAACAGGCCACCAAGGACGAGGCTCCTCAGCGCTAGCACCAGGCCGTGCTGAACTCCTAGGAGGAGGACCTTGCCGCTCACGAGGAGAAACTGGCCGTGACACTCCGCAGTAAGGACGAGGAGGTCAAGAAGCTCGTCGTGCAGCGGACCCGGGAACTGGAGTAGAGGCACAAGGAGGCACTCACTGCTCAGGCCCAGGTCCATGCTGGCAAGGTGAACGAGCTAGAGGTGGAGCGGGACAGGCTGAAGAAGCAAATCCTGGAGCTGACAGGGGAGAGGGACGCGGCCAAAGGCGCTTTGGCTGACGCGCAGGCCACAGTCCTCAGTAAGGCCGAGCTACTCTCCAAGGCCAACGACTCCATCCAAGACCTGAAGCTGAAGCTGGAGGGTCTTGAGGGGACGCTGTCGGAGGTCAGGGCCCGGGAGGAGACCCTGACCAAGAATCTGGAGAAGGAGAGGCAGCTGCGGAAGAACGAAGCCGCCAACCACAAGGATTTTGTGAAGGGCGAGAACCTCTGGATCAACCGCCTCGCCAGCGTCACCGGCAGGATCACCACGCAACTGGCTACCATGGGGATGCCAAACGTGAGGTACGTCCCGGAGCCGAGCGTGAGTCCCAATGCCAGGATGACCCTGTTCTTAGAGGGTGTTCTCGGGGGCCTGGAGTAGTTCCGCTCCAACAGGGCGGCCTCTCTGGCCGATGAGGCCCGGAGGCTTTGCCGGGGTGCCATGACCAAGGTCCTCACCAAGGTGGCATACTAGAACCCCGACCTCGACTTCGACGCTGCCCTGGAGAGCTTGCCGGAGGACGTGGACCTCGCGACACTCGAGGAGCGTATCGATCCCGTCATTAGCCGCATCGACGGAGTTCGGAGGATAAAAGGCCAGCACCGGGACTAGGCACCCCGTTTCTTATCGCCGCTGCAGGTTCACGACCAAGACAATTTTTATCTTTAGTTAGAACCGCAGCAACAATTGATGTAATATAACTCTGCAGTGCTTTTGAAATGATGCATGTTATTTTCCCGTTTGATCTCCCTTTGTATGTCCACCCTACGTTAATCGGGTAGGCTTGCCAGCGCGGAAACCCAGGCTACGGTGCCTTGAGGATAGATCCCCAATGGCCTGCCGGGTGTGCTTGCTGCTGGGCAAACCACCTCACTGCTCTTAACGCGGCCGCTCGAACTGTCAAGTGGACTCGAGGCAGAACGAGAGCGTTGCCAATCGCAGAAGGTCACCCTGCCGTTCTCGACGCAGCCGCTCGAACTGTTGAGCGGACTTGAAACAGAACGAGGGTGTTGCCAATAGTGGCAGGGCCCCGTTGCGTGCAGGTTTTCCATACACAGGGCAAGATCATCGAGGACAATAACCTTATATATAAAAAGGAATTGCTCAAAGTTTTGCATGACTTAGCTTTACTGCCGCTGCGTGAGCGTTCACTGCATCCACCAAGGATGCCACTTGTTCGGTCGTCTTCTTCCTTGGAGTAACGACCATGATGAAGCCGCTGCTTCAACCAGACCAGATTTTCACAACTGCGCCCCCCTACCTAGAGCGCCAAGGATGTCGGTGGAAACGACACCTATGGGATCACTGGGATCCCTTCTACGGTTGGCGGGCGCGGGGTTGTGCAAAGAGTGGGTCTGGCGGTCAGCACAAGAATCGTTTACCCAGGTTCGGGCCGCGAAGATGCATAATACCCTAGTCCTGCTTCTGGTGTATATTTGAGTGTTCTTGAGTTCTTGAACTAGCTACGGTGTGTGTCTAGTTCCAAAGATCCAAATCCCTCTCCAGTACGCCTCGGGCCTCCTTTTATAGCCAAAAAGGGGTCGCCACAGTGGCACACAGGAGGTAGAAAGGTGTATAGTGGCTGAGTCTATCCTCTGGCACCGTCGGACAAATGCATTTAATGCGTTGCCGACGTGCCCCTCTTGCTTTATCGGGGATGCCAAGAAAGCTCGTCCCAGCTTTCGCCGCCTCGCCTGGCTCCGACGCGCGTCCGAGCTGACGAGGCGTTGTAGCGCCACGTTGGTTGGCTGCTGGGCTGGCGTGGTGGCGGAGTCTTCATGAAGATCTGCATGCCACCATGCAGGTGCTTGCTGAGTCGGTGTGGAGGCCGCATGCTGCCACGCAGATGCCTGCCCAGCTGATTGAGCTAGCAGCTGCATGGGAGCGGTGGTGGAGTTTTGGCAGACGTGGGCCTGGCTGCGGCCCCTCAGATGTCCTTGGCAAGGGTCTTGCTATGGCACAGCGGTCATCTCTAGCAAGGATCTTGCCGGGGGTCTCGTGGATTTCCTTGGCAAGGACCTTGCCAAGGATCGTCGTCTTCTGGTCCTCATCTGATCTTGTGTATTTATGATCTCCACAAAGATCTGCATGCCACCATGGAGGCGCCTCCCGAGCCTTGGTTCCAATGTGGTTGATGGTGTTGGAACCCCTTGGCTCAAGGGCAGCGCGCTCCGCTGGCATTGGGCAAGTTGCCCCGGCAAGGCTCTTGCCTGGGTTGCGGAGGCTCCCCCGGCAAGGGTTTTGCCAGGGGAGTCCACCTCGCCCTCTTGCTCTTTGTGTCTCCGGTCTTGGCGTTGCTTAGGTTGTCTCGTGCTCCGGCTTCCCTCCTCTGCCCTGCTCAGTGCGGCCGCGGGCGTGGCTCTGACTGCCCGTGCACAAGTAAAGGGGTACAAAGGCGAGCCCCTACTTTTGTACACCGACAACATGATGTAGAGGGATAAACTCAAGCAATATGATATAAACCCCATCTTTTTATCCTCGATGGCAACAATACAATACGTGCCTTGCTGCCCCTGCTGTCACTGGGAAAGGACACTGCAAGATTGAACCCAAAGCTAAGCACTTCTCCCATTGCAAGAAAGATCAATCTAGTAGGCCAAACCAAACTGATAATTCGAAGAGACTTGCATAGATAACCAATCATACATAAAAGATTTCAGAAAATAATCAAATATTGTTCATAGATAAACTTGATCATAAACCCACAATTCATCGGATCTCGACAAACACACCGCAAAAAGAGTTACATCAAATAGATCTCCAAGAAGATCGAGGAGAACATTGTATTTAGATCCAAAGAGAGATAAGAAGCCATCTAGCTAATAACTATGGACCCGAAGGTCTGTGGTAAACTACTCACACATCATCGGAGAGGCTATGATGTTGATGTAGAAGCCCTCCGTGATCGATTCCCCCTCCGGCGGAGCTCCGAAAAAGGCCCCAAGATGGGATCTCTTGGGTACAGAAGGTTGCGGCGGTGGAAATAGGGTTTCGTGGTGCTCCTGGATGTTTTCGGGGTATATGGATATATATAGGAGGAAGAAGTAGGTCGGTGGAGCTGCGAGGGGCCCACGAGGGTGGGGGGCATGCCTCCCTGCCTCGTGGCCACCTTGTTTCTTTCTTGACGTCTACTCCAAGTCCCCTGGATCACATTTGTTCCAAAACTAACTCTCCCGAAGGTTTCATTCCGTTTGGATTCCGTTTGATATTCCTTTTCTGCGAAACACTGAAATAGGCAAAAAACAGCAATTTGCACTGGGCCTTGGGTTAATAGGCTAGTCCCAAAAATAATATAAAAGTGTATAAATAAGCCCATTAACATCCAAAACAGATAATATAATATCATGGAACAATCAAAAATTATAGATACGTTGGAGACGTATCAAGCATCCCCAAGCTTAATTCATGCTTGTCCTCGAGTAGGTAAATGATAAAAACAGAATTTTTGATGTGGAATGCTACCTAGCATAATTATCAATGTAATTTTCTTTATTGTGGCATAAATGTTTAGATCCGAAAGATTCAAGACAAAATTTTAATATTGACATAAAAATAATAATACTTCAAGCATACTAACTAAGCAATTATGTATTCTCAAAATAACATGGACAAAGAAAGTTATCCCTACAAAATCATATAGTCTTCCTATGTTCTATCTTCACCACACAAAGTATTTAAATCATGCACAACCCCAATGAAAAGCCAAGCAATTGTTTCATACTTTTGATGTTCTCAAACTTTTTCAATCTTCACGCAATATATGACCGTGAGCCATGGACATAGCACTATAGGTGGAATAGAATGGTGGTTGTGGGGAAGACAAAAAAGGATAAGATAGTCTCACATCAACTAGGCGTATCAACAGGCTATGGAGATGCCCATCAATATATATCAATGTGAGTGAGTAGGGATTTCCATGCAACGGATGCAGTAGAGCTATAAGTGTATGAAAGCTCAACAAAAGAAACTAAGTGGGTGTGCATCCAACTTGCTTGCTCACGAAGACCTAGGGCATTTTGAGGAAGCCCATCATTGTAATATACAAGCCAAGTTCTACAATGTAAAATTCCCACTAGTATAAGAAAGTGACAACACGGGAGACTCTCTATCACGAAGATCATGGTGCTACTTTGAAGCACAAGTGTGGTAAAAGGATAGTAACATTGTCCCTTCTCTCTTTTTCTCTCATTTTTTTATTTGGGACTTTCCTTTTTTTATAGCCTCTTTTTTCTTTCTTTTTATTTATTTATTTTTCGTCCGGAGTCTCATCCCGACTTGTGGGGGAATCATAGTCTCCATCATCCTTTCCTCACATGGGACAATGCTCTAAATGATGATCATCACGCTTTATTTACTTACAACTCAAAAATTACAACTCAATTCTTAGAAAAAACATAACTCTATGTGAATGCCTCTGGCGGTGTACCGGGATGTGCAATGACTCATGAGTGACATGTATGAAAGAATTATAAAGGTGGCTTTGCCACAAGTACGATGTCAACTACATGATCATGCAAAGCAATATGACAATGATGAAGCGTGTAATAATAAACAGAATGGTGGAAAGTTGCATGGCAATATATCTCAGAATGGCTATGGAAATGTCATAATGGGTAGGGATGATGGCTATTTTGAGGAAGGTATATGGTGGGTTTATGGTACCGGCAAAAGTTGCGCGGTACTAGAGAGGCTAGCAATGGTGGAAGGGTGAGAGTGCGTATAATCCATGGACTCAACATTAGTCATAAAGAACTCACATATATACTTATTGCAAAAATTTATTAGTTATCGAAACAAAGTACTACGTGCATGCTCCTAGGGGGATAGATTGGTAGGTAAAGACCATCGCTCGTCCCCGACCGCCACTCATAAGGAAGACAATCAATAAATAAATCATGCTGCGACTTCATCACATAACGGTTCACCATGCGTGCATGCTACGGGAATCACAAACTTTAGAACAAGTATTTCTCAAATTCACAACTACTCAACTAGCATGACTCTAATATCACCATCTTCATATCTCAAAACAATCATCAAGTATCAAACTTCTCATAGTATCCAATGCACTTTTTATGATAGTTTTTATTATACCAATCTTGGATGCCTATCATATTAGGACTAATTTTTAACCAAAGAAAATTGCCATGCTGTTCTAAAAGACTCTCAAAAGAATATAAGTGAAGCATGAGAGATCAATAATTTCTATAAAACAAAACCACCACCGTGCTCTAAAAGATATAAGTGAAGCACTAGAGCAAAATTATCTAGCTCAAAAGATATAAGTGAAGCACATATAGTATTCTAATAAATTCCAATTCATGTGTGTCTCTCCCAAAAGGTGTGTACATAAAGTATGATTGTTGAAAACTAAAAATCAAATACTCAAATCATACAAGACGCTCCAAGCAAAACACATATCATGTGGTGAATAAAAATATAGCCTCGAGTAAAGTTAGCGATGGAAGAAGACGAAAGAGGGGATGCCTTCCCGGACATCCCCAAGCTTAGGCTTTTGGTTGTCCTTGAATTTTACCTTGGGGTTCCTTGGGCATCCCCAAGCTTAGGATCTTGCCACTCCTTATTCCGTAATCCATCAAATCTTTACCCAAAACTTGAAAACTTCACAACACAAAACTCAACAGAAAATCTCATAAGCTCCGTTAGTATAAGAAAAAACCACCACTTAATGTACTTTAATGAACTAATTCTTTATTTATATTGGTGTTAAACCTACTGTATTCCAACTTCTCTATGGTTCATACCCTCCGATACTAGGCATAGATTCATCAAAATAAGCAAACAACACACGAAAAACAGAATCTGTCAAAAACAGAACAGTCTGTAGTAATATGTAGGTTTCGAATACTTATGTAACCCCAAAAATTCTGAAATAAATTGGTGAACGTGAGGAATTTGTCTATTAATCATCTTAAAAAATAATCAACCTAATAGCACCCTCCAGTAAACAATGGCAGCAAATCTCGTGAGCGCTAAAGTTTCTGTTTTTTACAGCAAGATCACTAAAAGTTCCCCCAAATCTTCCCACAGGTTCTACTTGGCACATACACTAATTAAAAGCATAAAACCACATATAAACAGAGGCTAGATGAATTATTCATAAGTAAACAGAACCAAAAAGCAAGGAACAAAAATAAAATTGGGTTGCCTCCCAACAAGCGCTATCGTTTAACGCCTTTAGTTAGGCATAAAAGCAAGAATAGATCTAGGTATTATCATCTTTGGTATGCAATCCATAAGTGACTCTCGTAATAGATTCATAAGGTAATTTAATTTTCTTTCTAGGAAAGTGCTCCATGCCTTTCCTTAATGGAATTTTTAATCCAATATTCCCTTCTTTCATATCAATAATTGCACCAATCGTTCTAAGGAAAGGTCTACCAAGAATAATGGGACATGTAGGATTGCAATCAATATCAAGAACAATGAAATCTATGGGCACATAATTCCTATTTTCAACAATAAGAACATAATTAATCATTCCCATAGGTTTCTTAATAATGGAATCCGCAAGATGCAAATTTATAGAACAATCATCAAATTCAAGGAAACCTAACACATCACACAAAGTTTTTGGAATCATGGAAACGCTAGCACCAAAATCACATAAAGCATAGCATTCATGATCTTTAATTTTAATTTTAATAGTAGGTTCCCACTCATCATGAAGTTTTCCAGGGATAGAAACTTCTAATTCAAGCTTTTCTTCATAAGATTGCATCAAAGCATCAACGATATGTTTGGTAAAAGCTTTATTTTGATTATAAGCATGGGGAGAATTTAGCACTGATTGCAACAAGGAAATACAATCTATCAAAGAGCAATTATCATAATTAAATTCCTTGAAATCCAAAATAGTGGGTTCATTGCTATGTATAGTTTTGACCTCTCCAATCCCACTTTTAACAATTTTTGCATCAAGATATAAAAACTCCGAATCACTGGGACGCCTTTTAACTAAAGTTGACTCATCTCCAGTCCCATCATTATCAAGATTCATATTGCAAAAAAAGATTTAATAGGAGACACATCAATCACTTTTAGATATTCATCCTTATTATCATCAAAACTACAAGAACATGCTTTTATGAAGCAATCTTTTTTAGCACGCATCCTAGCGGTTCTTTCTTCGCACTCATCAATGGAAATTCTCATGGCTTTAAGAGACTCGTTGATATTATGCTTAGGTGGAATATATCTAAGTTTCAAAGAATCAACATCAAGAGAAATTCTATCCACTTTCCTAGCCAACTAATCAATATTAGACAATTTTTCTTCAATCAAAGCATTGAAACTCTTTTGCAAACTAATACATTCTTTAATACTAGGTTCAAAATCAGAGGGCGTCTTATTATAATTTCCATAAGAATTGTTGTAGGAATTACCATAATTATTATAGGAATTACTAGGATACAGCCTAGGATTAAAGTTTCCTCTATACGCATTGTTACCAAAATTGCTCCTACCAAAAAAAATTCACATCCATAGATTCATTATTATTCTCAATCAAAGTAGACAAAGGCATATCATTAGGATCAGAAGAAACACTCTTATTAGCAAATGATTTCATAAGTTCATCCATCTTTCCACTCAAAACATTAATTTCTTCTATAGCATGAACCTTTTTACTAGTAGATCTTTCGGTGTGCCATTGAGAATAATTAACCATAATATTATCTAGGAGTTTGGTAGCTTATCCTAAAGTGATTTCCATAAAAGTGCCTCCCGCGGCCGAATCTAAAAGATTTCTAGAAGCAAAATTCAATCCAGCATAAAAAATTGTATGATCATCCACAAATTCAAACCATGTGTAGGGCAATTGCGTATCATTAATTTCATCCTCTCCCAAGATTGTGCAACATGCTCATGATCTAGTTGCTTAAAGTTCATAATATCGTTTCTAAGAGAGATGATCTTCGCGGGAGGAAAATACTTAGAGATAAAGGCATCTTTGCACTTGTTCCAAGAATCGATACCATTTTTAGGCAAAGACGAAAACCAAATTTTAGCATGATCTCTAAGCGAAAATGGAAATAGCTTCAATTTAACTATATCATTATCCACATCTTTATTCTTTTGCATATCACACAAATCAACAAAGCTGTTTAGATGGCTAGCAGCATCTTCACTAGGAAGGCCAGAAAACGGATCTTTCATGACAAGATTCAGCAAAGCAGTATTAATTTCACAAGATTCAGCATTGGTAAGAGGAGCAATCGGGGTGCTAATAAAATCATTATTGTTAGTATTGGAAAAATCACACAATTTGGTATTATCTTGAGCCATCGTGACAAACAATCCAACACACAAGCAAGCAAGAGGCAAAAAAAAGGTGAACGAAAAAGAGGCGAGCGGAAAAAGAGGGCGAATAAAAGGACAAGGGTGAAGTGGGGGAGAGGAAAACGAGAGGCAAATGGAAAATAATGTAATGCGAGGGATAAGAGTTTGTGATGGGTACTTGGTATGTCTTGACTTGTGCGTAGATCTCCCCGGCAACGGCGCCAGAAATCCTTCTTGCTACCTCTTGAGCACTGCGTTGGTTTTCCCTTGAAGAGGAAAGGGTGATGCAGCAAAGTAGCGTAAGTATTTCCCTCAGTTTTTGAGAACCAAGGTATCAATCCAGTAGGACACTACACGCAAGTCCCTCGTACCTGCACAAACAAATAAGTACCTCGCAACCAACGCGATAAAGGGGTTGTCAATCCCTTCACATTCCCTTATGAGAGTGAGATCTGATAGAGATAATAAGATAAATAAATATTTTTTGGTATTTTTGTGATATAGATTGAAAGTAAAGATTGCAAAGTAAAATAGATTGGAAACTTATATGATAAAAGATGGACCCGGGGGCATAGGTTTCACTAGTGGCTTCTCTCAAGATAGCATAAGTATTACAGTGAGTGAACAAATTACTGTCGAGCAATTGATAGAAAAGTGCACAATTATGAGAATATCTAGGCATGATCATGTATATAGGCATCACGTCCGCGACAAGTAGACCGAAACGATTCTGCATCTACTACTATTACTCCACACATCGACCACTATCCAGCATTGTAACGCCCTCGATGCGGCTATAGCTCCCACGTGTCGAGGCACGACTTAGAGACATAACCGCATTGAAAGCCATGTCGCAAGTTAGGAAATCATCACAACATCCCATGTAATATATAATAAAAGGGGAGATACATAGTTGGCTTACACTGCCACGTCACATCAGAGTACATAAATAACATCCATCATACAAACACTCATGGCCTGACTACGGCGCCAAAATAGAAGAAAACCCAACATGCGACAAGGCCCTGAATCAAACCCCAACTAGGCACCACTACTGATCATCGGGAAAGGAAACATAATAACGCTGAGAGTCCTCGTCGAACTCCCACTTGAGCTCGTAATCGTCACCTGGAGCGGAATCACCTGGACCTGCATCTGGAGTTATAGTATCTGTGAGCCACAGGAACTCAGCAATCTCGCACCCTCGCGATCAAGACTATTTAAGCTTATAGGAAGGGTAAGGCAATTATGTGTGGAGCTGCAGCAAGCGACTAGCATATATGGTGGCTATCTTATTCGCAAAAGAGAGCGAGAAGAGGAGGCAAAGCGCGAGCGAGAAGCTAGAAGGCAACCTGCGCAAACATTACTCCAACACCGTGTCCACTTCCCGGACCCCGCCGATAAGAGGCCATCACGGCAACACACTCAGTTGATTCATTTTAATTAATTAAGGTTCAAGTTATCTACAACCGGACATTAACAAATTCCCATCTGCCCATAACCGCGGGCACGGCTTTCGAAAGATCAATCCCTGCAGGGGAGTCCTAACTTAGCCCATGACAAGCTCTCGCGGTCAACGAAGGAATAGACCTCCTCCCAAGACATTCCGATCAGACTCGGTATCTCGGTAACTCAAGACACTTCGACAGGTTAAAATAAGACCAGCAACACCGCCCGAATGTGCCGACAAATCCCGATAGGAGCTGCACATATCTCTTTCTCAGGGCACACTCAGATAGGTCAAGCTACGAGTAAAACCAACCCTCAAGTTTCCCTGAGGTGGCCCCGCAGGCTGCCCGGTTCGGACCAACACTCAGAGGGAGCACTGGCCCGGGGGGGTTAAAATAAGATGACCCTTGAGTCTGCAGAACCCAAGGGAAAGAAAAGGCTAGGTGACAAATGGTAAAACCAAGGTTGGGCATTGCTGGACAAGCTTTAATCAAGGCGAACTATCAAGGGGTTCCCATTATAACCCAACCGCGTAAGGAACGTAAAATCCGGGAACATAACACCGATATGATGGAAACTAGGGCGGCAAGAGTGGAACAAAACACTAGGCGAGAGGCCGAGCCTTCCACCCTTTACCATGTATATAGATGCATTAAGATAACATAGCAATATAATGATATCCCAACAAGTAAATAAATGTTCCAACAAGGAACGGCCTCCAATCTTCACCTGCAGCTAGCAATGCTATAAGAGGGGCTGAGCAAAGCGGTAACATAGCCAATCAACGGTTTGCTAGGACAAGGTGGGTTATAGGTTCAACATGGCAATTGGGAGGCTGACAAGCAAATGGTAGGCATCGTAGCATTGGCATAGCAAAAGAGCGAGCAAACTAGCATAGCAAAGATAGTAGTGATTTCGAGGGTATGATCATCTTGCCTGCACAGTTGTCAGAGTTGACTGGATCCTCAAAAGCACACTCAACGGGCTCCTCGGTAGTGAACTCGTCTCCCGGCTCTACCCAAACAAGACAAACAAGCAACAAGGATACAATCAACCACGTGCAAGACCAAGCAATATGATGAAATGAAGATATACTATGCGGGATGCGATACGGGATGCAAAATGCAAGATATGACAGGAAAAGCATGAACCTGGACCCAACTTGGAAAACCAAGTGTGCCACTGGATAGAGGGGATGAAATCGCTTGAAAACGATATAAAGATCATTGGAATCGGAGTTACGGTTTGGAAATGGCAAGCGATTTAAGAATGACACCGGTCTGCGATTTACAGCAAGTAGGCATCTAAATGCAACGAACTGAACATGCTACAGCCACCAAAAATGACAGCAAAGTACATGGCAGGGATGCCCACAAGATGCTTAACAAAAGACTAGCACTGAGCCACGGCCAATTCATCCATTATGAGGTTCAAACAAGCATGGCAAAAACGCAAATGCAAAACAGATTCCAGACTTAGTGAAATTAACACTTGTCTGAAATTTCAGATCACGAAGCCCTCTTCGGAGCAGCAAAACAACATGATACATGATCTTATTAAGATAAATAAGAACATGGCATGGAGCTACTCAACAAGGTTAACAAAAGTCCCAAAGTGACCTTGGGTCAAAAGGGATCACAAAATATACTAACGGGCACACGAACATAGCTAAAACACAATCAGTTTTCAGACTTAGTGAAAACTGAGACATGCTGAAATATAACTCACGAAGGCATGTAAACGAGCTCGATGCTCTCACTATGGTGCAAGTCATGGCAAGGAAAGCATACATCCATTAAGAATGCACAAAATGCTAGCTAGACATGGCAAGAACAATGGCATAGCATGCACGGATCAACTACAATAACATCGGCAAAATCGCAAACGAGTTGACGATCTGCCCAGATTCGCCACGAAGCAAAAGTAGAGCTCGATTGACTCAAGCTAGGATGCACCATAATTGCAACCAAAGACATGGATGGATAGAGCATAACATGAGGAACGAAACTACTTTACTGATCATCCTCAAAAGAGGCACGGATCACTAGGAAACAAGCTGAACATATGGCATCGTGAACCAAATAATCCCAGACTTAGTGAAAACAACTAAGTCTCTGAACACAGATTTACCGGGTGCCTCACTTTGCAAGCTTGCGCAAGTCAGCACACACATCCTAAAAATGCATGGGTTGCACCTCTGGAAAGAATACAAAATCCTTGACAAAACATATGAAGGACTCACAGCCATAGCATGCACACATTAATCATGGCAAAAATGACAAAAGTCTAAGATGAACTAGCAGATCTGACAATTAACTCACGAAGCCCTCTTCTAACAGCATTTTGGGCATCAAGATGAACTCAAATGAAAATCATGCAATGGAATGAAATGATGTACTCGTCGAGGCGAACATTTTGATACATTATATGCCCAAAACGGAGCTACGGATGCAGAGATACAGCCGGTCAAAGTATGCATAAAAAATTAGGGTTCGGAGGAGAAAGTCAACCGGGATATTTTTCAGATCTAGATTTGCACGGTACCCGAGGCTCGCCGGATTCTACTGTTCACCGCCAGAGACTTGCCGGAGAGGAAGAAGAGGAGGCCGGGGCTTGGCCGGCGTCGAGGTAGGCCGGTGGAGGGCGGCGGCGGCGGCGGCCGCGGCGAGGGGCGGCGGGGCCGGCTCGGCCGTCGAGGTAGCGGGCGGCGCGGCGCCTGACTCCGGCGTGGAGCTCCGGCGGACGGCGGGGCGGCGCGGCAGGCGGCAAGGCGGCGGGGCGCGCGCGGGCGGCGGGGTAGG